>NC_054481.1:85465412-85830412 GCF_017639515.1 Carcharodon carcharias
AGGTAAAACAATGAGAGTTTCATGGGATAAAACAACGCGAGAGTTCAGGGATAAAACCAATGAAATTACAGGGGATAAACAGGAGAGTTCAGGGGATAAAACATCAAGAAGTTCAGCAAATAAAACAGTAAGAGTTCAGTAGATAAAGCAGCGAGAGTTCATGAGATAACAATCAAGAGTTTCAGGAGGTAAACCAATGAGAGTTCTGGAGATGAAACAGCGAGATTTCAGGTGATAAAACAGAGAGTTTCAGGAGCTAAAACAATGAGAGTTCTGTAAAAAAACAGTGAGAGTTCAGGGGATAAAACAGCGAGAGTTCAGGGGATAAAACAGCAAGAGTTCATGGGATAAAACAGCGAGAGTTCAGCAAATAGAACAGTAAGAGTTCCATAGATAAAGCAGCGAGAGTTCATGAGATAACAAGCAAGTGTTTCAGGAGGTAAACCAATGAGAGTTCTGGGAATGAAACAGTGAGAGTTCAGGTGATAAAACAGAGAGTTTCAGGAGCTAAAGCAATGAGAGTTCTGTACATAAAACATTGGGAGTTCAGGCGACAAAGCAGCAAGACCTCAGGAGATAAAACAGCGAGAGTACCGCAGATAAAACAGTGAGAGTTCTGTAGATAAAATAGCGAGAGTTCAGGACCTAAAAAGCAAGATTTTTAGGAGGTAAACAAATGAGAGTTCTGGAGATAAAACAATGGGAGTGCAGGGGATACAACAGCATGAGTTCAGGAGATAATACAGCGAGAGGTCAGCGGATGAAACAATGATGGTTCAGAGGATAAAGAAGTGGGTGGTTGAGGGATAAAAATGTGACAGTTCAGGGGATAAAACTGTGATAATTCATGGGGTAAGACAGTGGTGGTCGGGAGATAAAAGAGTGACAGTTCAGTGGATAAAAACAGTGAGCAGTTGGGAGATGATACAGCGAGAGTTGATGGGATAAAACAGCGAGAGTTCAGTGGATAAAAGAGTGAGAGTTCAGGGGATAAAACAGTGAGAGTTCAGTGGATAAAACAGTGAGTAGTTGGAAGATGACACAGCGAGCGTTCAGTACATGAAACGGCGATAGTTCAGAAGATAAAACAGCGAGAACTCCGTGGGTGAAAGAGTGAGAGGCCGGGAGATGATACAGCAAGAGTTGAGGGGATAAAACTGTGAGAGTTCAGGGGATAAAACAGTGAGAGTTCAGGGGAGAAAACAGCGAGGGTTCGGGGGATAAAACAGCAAAATTACAGGAGGTAAAATGATGAGATTTTAATTAATAAAATAGAAAAGTAGGGAATAAAACAGTGAAAGTTTCAGGAGTTAAAACAACAAGAGTTCCGGAGTTGTAACAATGAGAGTTCTGGAGGTAAAATAGTGAGATTTCAGGTGATAAAACAGAGAGATTCAGGAGCTAAAACAATGAGAGTTCTGTAGATACAACAACGAGAGTTCAGGGGATAAAGCAGCAAGAGTTCAGGAGATAATACATCAAGAGCTCAGAGGATAAAACAGCAAAACCACAGGAGATAAAACAGTGAGAGTTCAGGGGATGAATCAGTGAGCGTTTCATGAGGTAAATCAATGAGAGTTCTGTTGATAAAAGAGTGGGAGTTCAGGGGATAAAACAGCGAGAGATCAGCAGATAAAACAGCGAGAGTTCATGGGATAAAACAGCAAGAATTGAGGGGAATAAACAGTGAGTGTTCATGGTATAAGACAATAAAAGTTCAGTTTTTGAAACAGCAGGTGTTCAGGAGGTAAAACAATGAGATGTCATGGGATAAAACAGCGAGAGTTCAGGGGATAAAACGATGAGATTACAGGGGATAAAATAGTGAGAGTTCAGTGTATTGAACAGCAAGAGTTCAAGGGATAAAACAGCGAGAGTTCAGCAAATAAAACAGTAAGAGTTCCGTAGATAAAACAGCGAGAGTTCATGAGATAACAAGCAAGAGTTTCAGGAGGTAAACCAATGAGAGTTCTGGAGATGAAACAGCGAGATTTCAGCTGATAAAACAGAAATTTTCAGGAGCTAAAACAATGAGAGTTCTGTAGAAAAAACAGTGACAGTTCAGGGGATAAAACAGCGAGAGTTCAGGAGGTAAAATCATGAGATTTCAGTTAATAAAATAGCAAAGTAGGGAATAAAACAGTGAGAGTTTTAGGAGTTAAATCAACAAGAGTTCTGGAGTTATAACAGTGAGAGTTCTGGGGATGAAACAGCGAGAGTTCAGGTGATAAAACAGAGAGTTTCAGGAGCTAAAACAATGAGACTTCTGTACAAAAACAGTGGGAGTTCAAGCGACAAAGCAGCAAGACCTCAGGAGATAAAACAGCGAGAGTTCCCCAGATAAAACAGTGATTAGTTGGGACATGATACCGCGAGCGTTCACCAGATGAAACAGAGAGAGTTCAGAAGATAAAACAGCGAGATCTCAGTGGGTGAAAGAGTGAGAGGTCGGGAGATGATACAGCGAGGGTTCAGGGGATAAAACAACAAGAGTACACGGGAGTAAACAGTGAGTGTTCATGGTATAAGACAAGAAAAGTTCAGTTTTTGAAACAGCAGGTGTTCAGGAGGTAAAACAATGAGAGTTCATGGGATAAAACAGCGAGAGTTCAGGGGATAAAACAATGAAATTACAGGGGATAAAACAGTGAGAGTTCAGGGGATAAAACATCAAGAGTTCAGCAAATAAAACAGTAAGAGTTCAGTAGATAAAGCAGCGAGAGTTCATGAGATAACAATCAAGAGTTTCAGGAGGTAAACCAATGAGAGTTCTGGAGATGAAACAGCGAGATTTCAGGGTGATAAAACAGAGAGTTTCAGGAGCTAAAACAATGAGAGTTCTGTAAAAAAACAGTGAGAGTTCAGGGGATAAAACAGCGAGAGTTCAGGGGATAAAACAGCAAGAGTTCATGGGATAAAACAGCGAGAGTTCAGCAAATAGAACAGTAAGAGTTCCATAGATAAAGCAGCGAGAGTTCATGAGATAACAAGCAAGTGTTTCAGGAGGTAAACCAATGAGAGTTCTGGGAATGAAACAGTGAGAGTTCAGGTGATAAAACAGAGAGTTTCAGGAGCTAAAGCAATGAGAGTTCTGTACATAAAACATTGGGAGTTCAGGCGACAAAGCAGCAAGACCTCAGGAGATAAAACAGCGAGAGTACCGCAGATAAAACAGTGAGAGTTCTGTAGATAAAATAGCGAGAGTTCAGGACATAAAAAGCAAGATTTTTAGGAGGTAAACAAATGAGAGTTCTGGAGATAAAACAATGGGAGTGCAGGGGATACAACAGCATGAGTTCAGGAGATAATACAGCGAGAGGTCAGCGGATGAAACAATGATGGTTCAGAGGATAAAGAAGTGGGTGGTTGAGGGATAAAAATGTGACAGTTCAGGGGATAAAACTGTGATAATTCATGGGGTAAGACAGTGGTGGTCGGGAGATAAAAGAGTGACAGTTCAGTGGATAAAACAGTGAGCAGTTGGGAGATGATACAGCGAGAGTTGATGGGATAAAACAGTGACAGTTCAGTGGATAAAACAGTGAGTAGTTGGAAGATGACACAGCGAGCGTTCAGTACATGAAACGGCGATAGTTCAGAAGATAAAACAGCGAGAACTCCGTGGGTGAAAGAGTGAGAGGCCGGGAGATGATACAGCAAGAGTTGAGGGGATAAAACTGTGAGAGTTCAGGGGATAAAACAGTGAGAGTTCAGGGGAGAAAACAGCGAGGGTTTGGGGGATAAAACAACAAAATTTCAGGAGGTAAAATGATGAGATTTTAATTAATAAAATAGAAAAGTAGGGAATAAAACAGTGAAAGTTTCAGGAGTTAAAACAACAAGAGTTCCGGAGTTGTAACAATGAGAGTTCTGGAGGTAAAATAGTGAGATTTCAGGTGATAAAACAGAGAGATTCAGGAGCTAAAACAATGAGAGTTCTGTAGATACAACAACGAGAGTTCAGGGGATAAAGCAGCAAGAGTTCAGGAGATAATACATCAAGAGCTCAGAGGATAAAACAGCAAAACCACAGGAGATAAAACAGTGAGAGTTCAGGGGATGAATCAGTGAGCGTTTCATGAGGTAAATCAATGAGAGTTCTGTTGATAAAAGAGTGGGAGTTCAGGGGATAAAACAGCGAGAGATCAGCAGATAAAACAGCGAGAGTTCATGGGATAAAACAGCAAGAATTGAGGGGAATAAACAGTGAGTGTTCATGGTATAAGACAATAAAAGTTCAGTTTTTGAAACAGCAGGTGTTCAGGAGGTAAAACAATGAGATGTCATGGGATAAAACAGCGAGAGTTCAGGGGATAAAACGATGAGATTACAGGGGATAAAATAGTGAGAGTTCAGTGTATTGAACAGCAAGAGTTCAAGGGATAAAACAGCGAGAGTTCAGCAAATAAAACAGTAAGAGTTCCGTAGATAAAACAGCGAGAGTTCATGAGATAACAAGCAAGAGTTTCAGGAGGTAAACCAATGAGAGTTCTGGAGATGAAACAGCGAGATTTCAGCTGATAAAACAGAAATTTTCAGGAGCTAAAACAATGAGAGTTCTGTAGAAAAAACAGTGACAGTTCAGGGGATAAAACAGCGAGAGTTCAGGAGGTAAAATCATGAGATTTCAGTTAATAAAATAGCAAAGTAGGGAATAAAACAGTGAGAGTTTTAGGAGTTAAATCAACAAGAGTTCTGGAGTTATAACAGTGAGAGTTCTGGGGATGAAACAGCGAGAGTTCAGGTGATAAAACAGAGAGTTTCAGGAGCTAAAACAATGAGACTTCTGTACAAAAACAGTGGGAGTTCAAGCGACAAAGCAGCAAGACCTCAGGAGATAAAACAGCGAGAGTTCCCCAGATAAAACAGTGATTAGTTGGGACATGATACCGCGAGCGTTCACCAGATGAAACAGAGAGAGTTCAGAAGATAAAACAGCGAGATCTCAGTGGGTGAAAGAGTGAGAGGTCGGGAGATGATACAGCGAGGGTTCAGGGGATAAAACAACAAGAGTACACGGGAGTAAACAGTGAGTGTTCATGGTATAAGACAAGAAAAGTTCAGTTTTTGAAACAGCAGGTGTTCAGGAGGTAAAACAATGAGAGTTCATGGGATAAAACAGCGAGAGTTCAGGGGATAAAACAATGAAATTACAGGGGATAAAACAGTGAGAGTTCAGGGGATAAAACATCAAGAGTTCAGCAAATAAAACAGTAAGAGTTCAGTAGATAAAGCAGCGAGAGTTCATGAGATAACAATCAAGAGTTTCAGGAGGTAAACCAATGAGAGTTCTGGAGATGAAACAGCGAGATTTCGGGGATAAAACAGAGAGTTTCAGGAGCTAAAACAATGAGAGTTCTGTAAAAAAACAGTGAGAGTTCAGGGGATAAAACAGCGAGAGTTCAGGGGATAAAACAGCAAGAGTTCATGGGATAAAACAGCGAGAGTTCAGCAAATAGAACAGTAAGAGTTCCATAGATAAAGCAGCGAGAGTTCATGAGATAACAAGCAAGTGTTTCAGGAGGTAAACCAATGAGAGTTCTGGGAATGAAACAGTGAGAGTTCAGGTGATAAAACAGAGAGTTTCAGGAGCTAAAGCAATGAGAGTTCTGTACATAAAACATTGGGAGTTCAGGCGACAAAGCAGCAAGACCTCAGGAGATAAAACAGCGAGAGTACCGCAGATAAAACAGTGAGAGTTCTGTAGATAAAATAGCGAGAGTTCAGGACATAAAAAGCAAGATTTTTAGGAGGTAAACAAATGAGAGTTCTGGAGATAAAACAATGGGAGTGCAGGGGATACAACAGCATGAGTTCAGGAGATAATACAGCGAGAGGTCAGCGGATGAAACAATGATGGTTCAGAGGATAAAGAAGTGGGTGGTTGAGGGATAAAAATGTGACAGTTCAGGGGATAAAACTGTGATAATTCATGGGGTAAGACAGTGGTGGTCGGGAGATAAAAGAGTGACAGTTCAGTGGATAAAACAGTGAGCAGTTGGGAGATGATACAGCGAGAGTTGATGGGATAAAACAGTGACAGTTCAGTGGATAAAACAGTGAGTAGTTGGAAGATGACACAGCGAGCGTTCAGTACATGAAACGGCGATAGTTCAGAAGATAAAACAGCGAGAACTCCGTGGGTGAAAGAGTGAGAGGCCGGGAGATGATACAGCAAGAGTTGAGGGGATAAAACTGTGAGAGTTCAGGGGATAAAACAGTGAGAGTTCAGGGGAGAAAACAGCGAGGGTTTGGGGGATAAAACAACAAAATTTCAGGAGGTAAAATGATGAGATTTTAATTAATAAAATAGAAAAGTAGGGAATAAAACAGTGAAAGTTTCAGGAGTTAAAACAACAAGAGTTCCGGAGTTGTAACAATGAGAGTTCTGGAGGTAAAATAGTGAGATTTCAGGTGATAAAACAGAGAGATTCAGGAGCTAAAACAATGAGAGTTCTGTAGATACAACAACGAGAGTTCAGGGGATAAAGCAGCAAGAGTTCAGGAGATAATACATCAAGAGCTCAGAGGATAAAACAGCAAAACCACAGGAGATAAAACAGTGAGAGTTCAGGGGATGAATCAGTGAGCGTTTCATGAGGTAAATCAATGAGAGTTCTGTTGATAAAAGAGTGGGAGTTCAGGGGATAAAACAGCGAGAGATCAGCAGATAAAACAGCGAGAGTTCATGGGATAAAACAGCAAGAATTGAGGGGAATAAACAGTGAGTGTTCATGGTATAAGACAATAAAAGTTCAGTTTTTGAAACAGCAGGTGTTCAGGAGGTAAAACAATGAGATGTCATGGGATAAAACAGCGAGAGTTCAGGGGATAAAACGATGAGATTACAGGGGATAAAATAGTGAGAGTTCAGTGTATTGAACAGCAAGAGTTCAAGGGATAAAACAGCGAGAGTTCAGCAAATAAAACAGTAAGAGTTCCGTAGATAAAACAGCGAGAGTTCATGAGATAACAAGCAAGAGTTTCAGGAGGTAAACCAATGAGAGTTCTGGAGATGAAACAGCGAGATTTCAGGTGATAAAACAGAAATTTTCAGGAGCTAAAACAATGAGAGTTCTGTAGAAAAAACAGTGACAGTTCAGGGGATAAAACAGCGAGAGTTCAGGAGGTAAAATCATGAGATTTCAGTTAATAAAATAGCAAAGTAGGGAATAAAACAGTGAGAGTTTTAGGAGTTAAATCAACAAGAGTTCTGGAGTTATAACAGTGAGAGTTCTGGGGATGAAACAGCGAGAGTTCAGGTGATAAAACAGAGAGTTTCAGGAGCTAAAACAATGAGACTTCTGTACAAAAACAGTGGGAGTTCAAGCGACAAAGCAGCAAGACCTCAGGAGATAAAACAGCGAGAGTTCCCCAGATAAAACAGTGATTAGTTGGGACATGATACCGCGAGCGTTCACCAGATGAAACAGAGAGAGTTCAGAAGATAAAACAGCGAGATCTCAGTGGGTGAAAGAGTGAGAGGTCGGGAGATGATACAGCGAGGGTTCAGGGGATAAAACAACAAGAGTACACGGGAGTAAAC
Organism: Carcharodon carcharias; assembly: GCF_017639515.1. Lineage (NCBI taxonomy): Eukaryota > Metazoa > Chordata > Chondrichthyes > Lamniformes > Lamnidae > Carcharodon > Carcharodon carcharias. The sequence goes on from NC_054481.1 coordinate 85,472,959, forward strand.
AGTGAGTGTTCATGGTATAAGACAAGAAAAGTTCAGTTTTTGAAACAGCAGGTGTTCAGGAGGTAAAACAATGAGAGTTCATGGGATAAAACAGCGAGAGTTCAGGGGATAAAACAATGAAATTACAGGGGATAAAACAGTGAGAGTTCAGGGGATAAAACATCAAGAGTTCAGCAAATAAAACAGTAAGAGTTCAGTAGATAAAGCAGCGAGAGTTCATGAGATAACAATCAAGAGTTTCAGGAGGTAAACCAATGAGAGTTCTGGAGATGAAACAGCGAGATTTCAGGTGATAAAACAGAGAGTTTCAGGAGCTAAAACAATGAGAGTTCTGTAAAAAAACAGTGAGAGTTCAGGGGATAAAACAGCGAGAGTTCAGGGGATAAAACAGCAAGAGTTCATGGGATAAAACAGCGAGAGTTCAGCAAATAGAACAGTAAGAGTTCCATAGATAAAGCAGCGAGAGTTCATGAGATAACAAGCAAGTGTTTCAGGAGGTAAACCAATGAGAGTTCTGGGAATGAAACAGTGAGAGTTCAGGTGATAAAACAGAGAGTTTCAGGAGCTAAAGCAATGAGAGTTCTGTACATAAAACATTGGGAGTTCAGGCGACAAAGCAGCAAGACCTCAGGAGATAAAACAGCGAGAGTACCGCAGATAAAACAGTGAGAGTTCTGTAGATAAAATAGCGAGAGTTCAGGACATAAAAAGCAAGATTTTTAGGAGGTAAACAAATGAGAGTTCTGGAGATAAAACAATGGGAGTGCAGGGGATACAACAGCATGAGTTCAGGAGATAATACAGCGAGAGGTCAGCGGATGAAACAATGATGGTTCAGAGGATAAAGAAGTGGGTGGTTGAGGGATAAAAATGTGACAGTTCAGGGGATAAAACTGTGATAATTCATGGGGTAAGACAGTGGTGGTCGGGAGATAAAAGAGTGACAGTTCAGTGGATAAAACAGTGAGCAGTTGGGAGATGATACAGCGAGAGTTGATGGGATAAAACAGTGACAGTTCAGTGGATAAAACAGTGAGTAGTTGGAAGATGACACAGCGAGCGTTCAGTACATGAAACGGCGATAGTTCAGAAGATAAAACAGCGAGAACTCCGTGGGTGAAAGAGTGAGAGGCCGGGAGATGATACAGCAAGAGTTGAGGGGATAAAACTGTGAGAGTTCAGGGGATAAAACAGTGAGAGTTCAGGGGAGAAAACAGCGAGGGTTTGGGGGATAAAACAACAAAATTTCAGGAGGTAAAATGATGAGATTTTAATTAATAAAATAGAAAAGTAGGGAATAAAACAGTGAAAGTTTCAGGAGTTAAAACAACAAGAGTTCCGGAGTTGTAACAATGAGAGTTCTGGAGGTAAAATAGTGAGATTTCAGGTGATAAAACAGAGAGATTCAGGAGCTAAAACAATGAGAGTTCTGTAGATACAACAACGAGAGTTCAGGGGATAAAGCAGCAAGAGTTCAGGAGATAATACATCAAGAGCTCAGAGGATAAAACAGCAAAACCACAGGAGATAAAACAGTGAGAGTTCAGGGGATGAATCAGTGAGCGTTTCATGAGGTAAATCAATGAGAGTTCTGTTGATAAAAGAGTGGGAGTTCAGGGGATAAAACAGCGAGAGATCAGCAGATAAAACAGCGAGAGTTCATGGGATAAAACAGCAAGAATTGAGGGGAATAAACAGTGAGTGTTCATGGTATAAGACAATAAAAGTTCAGTTTTTGAAACAGCAGGTGTTCAGGAGGTAAAACAATGAGATGTCATGGGATAAAACAGCGAGAGTTCAGGGGATAAAACGATGAGATTACAGGGGATAAAATAGTGAGAGTTCAGTGTATTGAACAGCAAGAGTTCAAGGGATAAAACAGCGAGAGTTCAGCAAATAAAACAGTAAGAGTTCCGTAGATAAAACAGCGAGAGTTCATGAGATAACAAGCAAGAGTTTCAGGAGGTAAACCAATGAGAGTTCTGGAGATGAAACAGCGAGATTTCAGCTGATAAAACAGAAATTTTCAGGAGCTAAAACAATGAGAGTTCTGTAGAAAAAACAGTGACAGTTCAGGGGATAAAACAGCGAGAGTTCAGGAGGTAAAATCATGAGATTTCAGTTAATAAAATAGCAAAGTAGGGAATAAAACAGTGAGAGTTTTAGGAGTTAAATCAACAAGAGTTCTGGAGTTATAACAGTGAGAGTTCTGGGGATGAAACAGCGAGAGTTCAGGTGATAAAACAGAGAGTTTCAGGAGCTAAAACAATGAGACTTCTGTACAAAAACAGTGGGAGTTCAAGCGACAAAGCAGCAAGACCTCAGGAGATAAAACAGCGAGAGTTCCCCAGATAAAACAGTGATTAGTTGGGACATGATACCGCGAGCGTTCACCAGATGAAACAGAGAGAGTTCAGAAGATAAAACAGCGAGATCTCAGTGGGTGAAAGAGTGAGAGGTCGGGAGATGATACAGCGAGGGTTCAGGGGATAAAACAACAAGAGTACACGGGAGTAAACAGTGAGTGTTCATGGTATAAGACAAGAAAAGTTCAGTTTTTGAAACAGCAGGTGTTCAGGAGGTAAAACAATGAGAGTTCATGGGATAAAACAGCGAGAGTTCAGGGGATAAAACAATGAAATTACAGGGGATAAAACAGTGAGAGTTCAGGGGATAAAACATCAAGAGTTCAGCAAATAAAACAGTAAGAGTTCAGTAGATAAAGCAGCGAGAGTTCATGAGATAACAATCAAGAGTTTCAGGAGGTAAACCAATGAGAGTTCTGGAGATGAAACAGCGAGATTTCAGGTGATAAAACAGAGAGTTTCAGGAGCTAAAACAATGAGAGTTCTGTAAAAAAACAGTGAGAGTTCAGGGGATAAAACAGCGAGAGTTCAGGGGATAAAACAGCAAGAGTTCATGGGATAAAACAGCGAGAGTTCAGCAAATAGAACAGTAAGAGTTCCATAGATAAAGCAGCGAGAGTTCATGAGATAACAAGCAAGTGTTTCAGGAGGTAAACCAATGAGAGTTCTGGGAATGAAACAGTGAGAGTTCAGGTGATAAAACAGAGAGTTTCAGGAGCTAAAGCAATGAGAGTTCTGTACATAAAACATTGGGAGTTCAGGCGACAAAGCAGCAAGACCTCAGGAGATAAAACAGCGAGAGTACCGCAGATAAAACAGTGAGAGTTCTGTAGATAAAATAGCGAGAGTTCAGGACATAAAAAGCAAGATTTTTAGGAGGTAAACAAATGAGAGTTCTGGAGATAAAACAATGGGAGTGCAGGGGATACAACAGCATGAGTTCAGGAGATAATACAGCGAGAGGTCAGCGGATGAAACAATGATGGTTCAGAGGATAAAGAAGTGGGTGGTTGAGGGATAAAAATGTGACAGTTCAGGGGATAAAACTGTGATAATTCATGGGGTAAGACAGTGGTGGTCGGGAGATAAAAGAGTGACAGTTCAGTGGATAAAACAGTGAGCAGTTGGGAGATGATACAGCGAGAGTTGATGGGATAAAACAGCGAGAGTTCAGTGGATAAAAGAGTGAGAGTTCAGGGGATAAAACAGTGACAGTTCAGTGGATAAAACAGTGAGTAGTTGGAAGATGACACAGCGAGCGTTCAGTACATGAAACGGCGATAGTTCAGAAGATAAAACAGCGAGAACTCCGTGGGTGAAAGAGTGAGAGGCCGGGAGATGATACAGCAAGAGTTGAGGGGATAAAACTGTGAGAGTTCAGGGGATAAAACAGTGAGAGTTCAGGGGAGAAAACAGCGAGGGTTTGGGGGATAAAACAGCAAAATTTCAGGAGGTAAAATGATGAGATTTTAATTAATAAAATAGAAAAGTAGGGAATAAAACAGTGAAAGTTTCAGGAGTTAAAACAACAAGAGTTCCGGAGTTGTAACAATGAGAGTTCTGGAGGTAAAATAGTGAGATTTCAGGTGATAAAACAGAGAGTTTCAGGAGCTAAAACAATGAGAGTTCTGTAGATACAACAACGAGAGTTCAGGGGATAAAGCAGCAAGAGTTCAGGAGATAATACATCAAGAGCTCAGAGGATAAAACAGCAAAACCACAGGAGATAAAACAGTGAGAGTTCAGGGGATGAATCAGTGAGCGTTTCATGAGGTAAATCAATGAGAGTTCTGTTGATAAAAGAGTGGGAGTTCAGGGGATAAAACAGCGAGAGATCAGCAGATAAAACAGCGAGAGTTCATGGGATAAAACAGCAAGAATTGAGGGGAATAAACAGTGAGTGTTCATGGTATAAGACAATAAAAGTTCAGTTTTTGAAACAGCAGGTGTTCAGGAGGTAAAACAATGAGATGTCATGGGATAAAACAGCGAGAGTTCAGGGGATAAAACGATGAGATTACAGGGGATAAAATAGTGAGAGTTCAGTGTATTGAACAGCAAGAGTTCAAGGGATAAAACAGCGAGAGTTCAGCAAATAAAACAGTAAGAGTTCCGTAGATAAAACAGCGAGAGTTCATGAGATAACAAGCAAGAGTTTCAGGAGGTAAACCAATGAGAGTTCTGGAGATGAAACAGCGAGATTTCAGCTGATAAAACAGAAATTTTCAGGAGCTAAAACAATGAGAGTTCTGTAGAAAAAACAGTGACAGTTCAGGGGATAAAACAGCGAGAGTTCAGGAGGTAAAATCATGAGATTTCAGTTAATAAAATAGCAAAGTAGGGAATAAAACAGTGAGAGTTTTAGGAGTTAAATCAACAAGAGTTCTGGAGTTATAACAGTGAGAGTTCTGGGGATGAAACAGCGAGAGTTCAGGTGATAAAACAGAGAGTTTCAGGAGCTAAAACAATGAGACTTCTGTACAAAAACAGTGGGAGTTCAAGCGACAAAGCAGCAAGACCTCAGGAGATAAAACAGCGAGAGTTCCCCAGATAAAACAGTGATTAGTTGGGACATGATACCGCGAGCGTTCACCAGATGAAACAGAGAGAGTTCAGAAGATAAAACAGCGAGATCTCAGTGGGTGAAAGAGTGAGAGGTCGGGAGATGATACAGCGAGGGTTCAGGGGATAAAACAACAAGAGTACACGGGAGTAAACAGTGAGTGTTCATGGTATAAGACAAGAAAAGTTCAGTTTTTGAAACAGCAGGTGTTCAGGAGGTAAAACAATGAGAGTTCATGGGATAAAACAGCGAGAGTTCAGGGGATAAAACAATGAAATTACAGGGGATAAAACAGTGAGAGTTCAGGGGATAAAACATCAAGAGTTCAGCAAATAAAACAGTAAGAGTTCAGTAGATAAAGCAGCGAGAGTTCATGAGATAACAATCAAGAGTTTCAGGAGGTAAACCAATGAGAGTTCTGGAGATGAAACAGCGAGATTTCAGGTGATAAAACAGAGAGTTTCAGGAGCTAAAACAATGAGAGTTCTGTAAAAAAACAGTGAGAGTTCAGGGGATAAAACAGCGAGAGTTCAGGGGATAAAACAGCAAGAGTTCATGGGATAAAACAGCGAGAGTTCAGCAAATAGAACAGTAAGAGTTCCATAGATAAAGCAGCGAGAGTTCATGAGATAACAAGCAAGTGTTTCAGGAGGTAAACCAATGAGAGTTCTGGGAATGAAACAGTGAGAGTTCAGGTGATAAAACAGAGAGTTTCAGGAGCTAAAGCAATGAGAGTTCTGTACATAAAACATTGGGAGTTCAGGCGACAAAGCAGCAAGACCTCAGGAGATAAAACAGCGAGAGTACCGCAGATAAAACAGTGAGAGTTCTGTAGATAAAATAGCGAGAGTTCAGGACATAAAAAGCAAGATTTTTAGGAGGTAAACAAATGAGAGTTCTGGAGATAAAACAATGGGAGTGCAGGGGATACAACAGCATGAGTTCAGGAGATAATACAGCGAGAGGTCAGCGGATGAAACAATGATGGTTCAGAGGATAAAGAAGTGGGTGGTTGAGGGATAAAAATGTGACAGTTCAGGGGATAAAACTGTGATAATTCATGGGGTAAGACAGTGGTGGTCGGGAGATAAAAGAGTGACAGTTCAGTGGATAAAACAGTGAGCAGTTGGGAGATGATACAGCGAGAGTTGATGGGATAAAACAGCGAGAGTTCAGTGGATAAAAGAGTGAGAGTTCAGGGGATAAAACAGTGACAGTTCAGTGGATAAAACAGTGAGTAGTTGGAAGATGACACAGCGAGCGTTCAGTACATGAAACGGCGATAGTTCAGAAGATAAAACAGCGAGAACTCCGTGGGTGAAAGAGTGAGAGGCCGGGAGATGATACAGCAAGAGTTGAGGGGATAAAACTGTGAGAGTTCAGGGGATAAAACAGTGAGAGTTCAGGGGAGAAAACAGCGAGGGTTTGGGGGATAAAACAGCAAAATTTCAGGAGGTAAAATGATGAGATTTTAATTAATAAAATAGAAAAGTAGGGAATAAAACAGTGAAAGTTTCAGGAGTTAAAACAACAAGAGTTCCGGAGTTGTAACAATGAGAGTTCTGGAGGTAAAATAGTGAGATTTCAGGTGATAAAACAGAGAGATTCAGGAGCTAAAACAATGAGAGTTCTGTAGATACAACAACGAGAGTTCAGGGGATAAAGCAGCAAGAGTTCAGGAGATAATACATCAAGAGCTCAGAGGATAAAACAGCAAAACCACAGGAGATAAAACAGTGAGAGTTCAGGGGATGAATCAATGAGCGTTTCATGAGGTAAATCAATGAGAGTTCTGTTGATAAAAGAGTGGGAGTTCAGGGGATAAAACAGCGAGAGATCAGCAGATAAAACAGCGAGAGTTCATGGGATAAAACAGCAAGAATTGAGGGGAATAAACAGTGAGTGTTCATGGTATAAGAAAATAAAAGTTCAGTTTTTGAAACAGCAGGTGTTCACGAGGTAAAACAATGAGATGTCATGGGATAAAACAGCGAGAGTTCAGGGCATAAAACAATGAGATTACAGGGGATAAAACAGTGAGAGTTCAGAAGATAAAACAGCAAGAGTTCAGCAAATAAAACAGTAAGAGTTCAGTAGATAAAGCAGTGAGAGTTCATGAGATAACAATCAAGAGTTTCAATAGGTAAACCAATGAGAGTTCTGGAGATGAAACAGCGAGATTTCAGGAGATAAAACAGAGAGTTTCAGGAGCTAAAACAATGAGAGTTCTGTAAAAAAGACAGTGAGAGTTCAGGGGATAAAACAGCGAGAGTTCGGGGGATAAAACAGCAAGAGTTCATGGGATAAAACAGCGAGAGTTCAGCAAATAGAACAGTAAGAGTTCCATAGATAAAGCAGCGAGAGTTCATGAGATAACAAGCAAGTGTTTCAGGAGGTAAACCAATGAGAGTTCTGGGAATGAAACAGTGAGAGTTCAGGTGATAAAACAGAGAGTTTCAGGAGCTAAAGCAATGAGAGTTCTGTACATAAAACATTGGGAGTTCAGGCGACAAAGCAGCAAGACCTCAGGAGATAAAACAGCGAGAGTACCGCAGATAAAACAGTGAGAGTTCTGTAGATAAAATAGCGAGAGTTCAGGACATAAAAAGCAAGATTTTTAGGAGGTAAACAAATGAGAGTTCTGGAGATAAAACAATGGGAGTGCAGGGGATACAACAGCATGAGTTCAGGAGATAATACAGCGAGAGGTCAGCGGATGAAACAATGATGGTTCAGAGGATAAAGAAGTGGGTGGTTGAGGGATAAAAATGTGACAGTTCAGGGGATAAAACTGTGATAATTCATGGGGTAAGACAGTGGTGGTCGGGAGATAAAAGAGTGACAGTTCAGTGGATAAAACAGTGAGCAGTTGGGAGATGATACAGCGAGAGTTGATGGGATAAAACAGCGAGAGTTCAGTGGATAAAAGAGTGAGAGTTCAGGGGATAAAACAGTGACAGTTCAGTGGATAAAACAGTGAGTAGTTGGAAGATGACACAGCGAGCGTTCAGTACATGAAACGGCGATAGTTCAGAAGATAAAACAGCGAGAACTCCGTGGGTGAAAGAGTGAGAGGCCGGGAGATGATACAGCAAGAGTTGAGGGGATAAAACTGTGAGAGTTCAGGGGATAAAACAGTGAGAGTTCAGGGGAGAAAACAGCGAGGGTTTGGGGGATAAAACAGCAAAATTTCAGGAGGTAAAATGATGAGATTTTAATTAATAAAATAGAAAAGTAGGGAATAAAACAGTGAAAGTTTCAGGAGTTAAAACAACAAGAGTTCCGGAGTTGTAACAATGAGAGTTCTGGAGGTAAAATAGTGAGATTTCAGGTGATAAAACAGAGAGATTCAGGAGCTAAAACAATGAGAGTTCTGTAGATACAACAACGAGAGTTCAGGGGATAAAGCAGCAAGAGTTCAGGAGATAATACATCAAGAGCTCAGAGGATAAAACAGCAAAACCACAGGAGATAAAACAGTGAGAGTTCAGGGGATGAATCAGTGAGCGTTTCATGAGGTAAATCAATGAGAGTTCTGTTGATAAAAGAGTGGGAGTTCAGGGGATAAAACAGCGAGAGATCAGCAGATAAAACAGCGAGAGTTCATGGGATAAAACAGCAAGAATTGAGGGGAATAAACAGTGAGTGTTCATGGTATAAGACAATAAAAGTTCAGTTTTTGAAACAGCAGGTGTTCAGGAGGTAAAACAATGAGATGTCATGGGATAAAACAGCGAGAGTTCAGGGGATAAAACGATGAGATTACAGGGGATAAAATAGTGAGAGTTCAGTGTATTGAACAGCAAGAGTTCAAGGGATAAAACAGCGAGAGTTCAGCAAATAAAACAGTAAGAGTTCCGTAGATAAAACAGCGAGAGTTCATGAGATAACAAGCAAGAGTTTCAGGAGGTAAACCAATGAGAGTTCTGGAGATGAAACAGCGAGATTTCAGCTGATAAAACAGAAATTTTCAGGAGCTAAAACAATGAGAGTTCTGTAGAAAAAACAGTGACAGTTCAGGGGATAAAACAGCGAGAGTTCAGGAGGTAAAATCATGAGATTTCAGTTAATAAAATAGCAAAGTAGGGAATAAAACAGTGAGAGTTTTAGGAGTTAAATCAACAAGAGTTCTGGAGTTATAACAGTGAGAGTTCTGGGGATGAAACAGCGAGAGTTCAGGTGATAAAACAGAGAGTTTCAGGAGCTAAAACAATGAGACTTCTGTACAAAAACAGTGGGAGTTCAAGCGACAAAGCAGCAAGACCTCAGGAGATAAAACAGCGAGAGTTCCCCAGATAAAACAGTGATTAGTTGGGACATGATACCGCGAGCGTTCACCAGATGAAACAGAGAGAGTTCAGAAGATAAAACAGCGAGATCTCAGTGGGTGAAAGAGTGAGAGGTCGGGAGATGATACAGCGAGGGTTCAGGGGATAAAACAACAAGAGTACACGGGAGTAAACAGTGAGTGTTCATGGTATAAGACAAGAAAAGTTCAGTTTTTGAAACAGCAGGTGTTCAGGAGGTAAAACAATGAGAGTTCATGGGATAAAACAGCGAGAGTTCAGGGGATAAAACAATGAAATTACAGGGGATAAAACAGTGAGAGTTCAGGGGATAAAACATCAAGAGTTCAGCAAATAAAACAGTAAGAGTTCAGTAGATAAAGCAGCGAGAGTTCATGAGATAACAATCAAGAGTTTCAGGAGGTAAACCAATGAGAGTTCTGGAGATGAAACAGCGAGATTTCAGGTGATAAAACAGAGAGTTTCAGGAGCTAAAACAATGAGAGTTCTGTAAAAAAACAGTGAGAGTTCAGGGGATAAAACAGCGAGAGTTCAGGGGATAAAACAGCAAGAGTTCATGGGATAAAACAGCGAGAGTTCAGCAAATAGAACAGTAAGAGTTCCATAGATAAAGCAGCGAGAGTTCATGAGATAACAAGCAAGTGTTTCAGGAGGTAAACCAATGAGAGTTCTGGGAATGAAACAGTGAGAGTTCAGGTGATAAAACAGAGAGTTTCAGGAGCTAAAGCAATGAGAGTTCTGTACATAAAACATTGGGAGTTCAGGCGACAAAGCAGCAAGACCTCAGGAGATAAAACAGCGAGAGTACCGCAGATAAAACAGTGAGAGTTCTGTAGATAAAATAGCGAGAGTTCAGGACATAAAAAGCAAGATTTTTAGGAGGTAAACAAATGAGAGTTCTGGAGATAAAACAATGGGAGTGCAGGGGATACAACAGCATGAGTTCAGGAGATAATACAGCGAGAGGTCAGCGGATGAAACAATGATGGTTCAGAGGATAAAGAAGTGGGTGGTTGAGGGATAAAAATGTGACAGTTCAGGGGATAAAACTGTGATAATTCATGGGGTAAGACAGTGGTGGTCGGGAGATAAAAGAGTGACAGTTCAGTGGATAAAACAGTGAGCAGTTGGGAGATGATACAGCGAGAGTTGATGGGATAAAACAGTGACAGTTCAGTGGATAAAACAGTGAGTAGTTGGAAGATGACACAGCGAGCGTTCAGTACATGAAACGGCGATAGTTCAGAAGATAAAACAGCGAGAACTCCGTGGGTGAAAGAGTGAGAGGCCGGGAGATGATACAGCAAGAGTTGAGGGGATAAAACTGTGAGAGTTCAGGGGATAAAACAGTGAGAGTTCAGGGGAGAAAACAGCGAGGGTTTGGGGGATAAAACAACAAAATTTCAGGAGGTAAAATGATGAGATTTTAATTAATAAAATAGAAAAGTAGGGAATAAAACAGTGAAAGTTTCAGGAGTTAAAACAACAAGAGTTCCGGAGTTGTAACAATGAGAGTTCTGGAGGTAAAATAGTGAGATTTCAGGTGATAAAACAGAGAGATTCAGGAGCTAAAACAATGAGAGTTCTGTAGATACAACAACGAGAGTTCAGGGGATAAAGCAGCAAGAGTTCAGGAGATAATACATCAAGAGCTCAGAGGATAAAACAGCAAAACCACAGGAGATAAAACAGTGAGAGTTCAGGGGATGAATCAGTGAGCGTTTCATGAGGTAAATCAATGAGAGTTCTGTTGATAAAAGAGTGGGAGTTCAGGGGATAAAACAGCGAGAGATCAGCAGATAAAACAGCGAGAGTTCATGGGATAAAACAGCAAGAATTGAGGGGAATAAACAGTGAGTGTTCATGGTATAAGACAATAAAAGTTCAGTTTTTGAAACAGCAGGTGTTCAGGAGGTAAAACAATGAGATGTCATGGGATAAAACAGCGAGAGTTCAGGGGATAAAACGATGAGATTACAGGGGATAAAATAGTGAGAGTTCAGTGTATTGAACAGCAAGAGTTCAAGGGATAAAACAGCGAGAGTTCAGCAAATAAAACAGTAAGAGTTCCGTAGATAAAACAGCGAGAGTTCATGAGATAACAAGCAAGAGTTTCAGGAGGTAAACCAATGAGAGTTCTGGAGATGAAACAGCGAGATTTCAGCTGATAAAACAGAAATTTTCAGGAGCTAAAACAATGAGAGTTCTGTAGAAAAAACAGTGACAGTTCAGGGGATAAAACAGCGAGAGTTCAGGAGGTAAAATCATGAGATTTCAGTTAATAAAATAGCAAAGTAGGGAATAAAACAGTGAGAGTTTTAGGAGTTAAATCAACAAGAGTTCTGGAGTTATAACAGTGAGAGTTCTGGGGATGAAACAGCGAGAGTTCAGGTGATAAAACAGAGAGTTTCAGGAGCTAAAACAATGAGACTTCTGTACAAAAACAGTGGGAGTTCAAGCGACAAAGCAGCAAGACCTCAGGAGATAAAACAGCGAGAGTTCCCCAGATAAAACAGTGATTAGTTGGGACATGATACCGCGAGCGTTCACCAGATGAAACAGAGAGAGTTCAGAAGATAAAACAGCGAGATCTCAGTGGGTGAAAGAGTGAGAGGTCGGGAGATGATACAGCGAGGGTTCAGGGGATAAAACAACAAGAGTACACGGGAGTAAACAGTGAGTGTTCATGGTATAAGACAAGAAAAGTTCAGTTTTTGAAACAGCAGGTGTTCAGGAGGTAAAACAATGAGAGTTCATGGGATAAAACAGCGAGAGTTCAGGGGATAAAACAATGAAATTACAGGGGATAAAACAGTGAGAGTTCAGGGGATAAAACATCAAGAGTTCAGCAAATAAAACAGTAAGAGTTCAGTAGATAAAGCAGCGAGAGTTCATGAGATAACAATCAAGAGTTTCAGGAGGTAAACCAATGAGAGTTCTGGAGATGAAACAGCGAGATTTCAGGTGATAAAACAGAGAGTTTCAGGAGCTAAAACAATGAGAGTTCTGTAAAAAAACAGTGAGAGTTCAGGGGATAAAACAGCGAGAGTTCAGGGGATAAAACAGCAAGAGTTCATGGGATAAAACAGCGAGAGTTCAGCAAATAGAACAGTAAGAGTTCCATAGATAAAGCAGCGAGAGTTCATGAGATAACAAGCAAGTGTTTCAGGAGGTAAACCAATGAGAGTTCTGGGAATGAAACAGTGAGAGTTCAGGTGATAAAACAGAGAGTTTCAGGAGCTAAAGCAATGAGAGTTCTGTACATAAAACATTGGGAGTTCAGGCGACAAAGCAGCAAGACCTCAGGAGATAAAACAGCGAGAGTACCGCAGATAAAACAGTGAGAGTTCTGTAGATAAAATAGCGAGAGTTCAGGACATAAAAAGCAAGATTTTTAGGAGGTAAACAAATGAGAGTTCTGGAGATAAAACAATGGGAGTGCAGGGGATACAACAGCATGAGTTCAGGAGATAATACAGCGAGAGGTCAGCGGATGAAACAATGATGGTTCAGAGGATAAAGAAGTGGGTGGTTGAGGGATAAAAATGTGACAGTTCAGGGGATAAAACTGTGATAATTCATGGGGTAAGACAGTGGTGGTCGGGAGATAAAAGAGTGACAGTTCAGTGGATAAAACAGTGAGCAGTTGGGAGATGATACAGCGAGAGTTGATGGGATAAAACAGCGAGAGTTCAGTGGATAAAAGAGTGAGAGTTCAGGGGATAAAACAGTGAGAGTTCAGTGGATAAAACAGTGAGTAGTTGGAAGATGACACAGCGAGCGTTCAGTACATGAAACGGCGATAGTTCAGAAGATAAAACAGCGAGAACTCCGTGGGTGAAAGAGTGAGAGGCCGGGAGATGATACAGCAAGAGTTGAGGGGATAAAACTGTGAGAGTTCAGGGGATAAAACAGTGAGAGTTCAGGGGAGAAAACAGCGAGGGTTCGGGGGATAAAACAGCAAAATTACAGGAGGTAAAATGATGAGATTTTAATTAATAAAATAGAAAAGTAGGGAATAAAACAGTGAAAGTTTCAGGAGTTAAAACAACAAGAGTTCCGGAGTTGTAACAATGAGAGTTCTGGAGGTAAAATAGTGAGATTTCAGGTGATAAAACAGAGAGATTCAGGAGCTAAAACAATGAGAGTTCTGTAGATACAACAACGAGAGTTCAGGGGATAAAGCAGCAAGAGTTCAGGAGATAATACATCAAGAGCTCAGAGGATAAAACAGCAAAACCACAGGAGATAAAACAGTGAGAGTTCAGGGGATGAATCAATGAGCGTTTCATGAGGTAAATCAATGAGAGTTCTGTTGATAAAAGAGTGGGAGTTCAGGGGATAAAACAGCGAGAGATCAGCAGATAAAACAGCGAGAGTTCATGGGATAAAACAGCAAGAATTGAGGGGAATAAACAGTGAGTGTTCATGGTATAAGAAAATAAAAGTTCAGTTTTTGAAACAGCAGGTGTTCACGAGGTAAAACAATGAGATGTCATGGGATAAAACAGCGAGAGTTCAGGGGATAAAACAATGAGATTACAGGGGATAAAACAGTGAGAGTTCAGAAGATAAAACAGCAAGAGTTCAGCAAATAAAACAGTAAGAGTTCCGTAGATAAAGCAGTGAGAGTTCATGAGATAACAATCAAGAGTTTCAATAGGTAAACCAATGAGAGTTCTGGAGATGAAACAGCGAGATTTCAGGAGATAAAACAGAGAGTTTCAGGAGCTAAAACAATGAGAGTTCTGTAAAAAAGACAGTGAGAGTTCAGGGGATAAAACAGCGAGAGTTCGGGGGATAAAACAGCAAGAGTTCATGGGATAAAACAGCGAGAGTTCAGCAAATAGAACAGTAAGAGTTCCATAGATAAAGCAGCGAGAGTTCATGAGATAACAAGCAAGTGTTTCAGGAGGTAAACCAATGAGAGTTCTGGGAATGAAACAGTGAGAGTTCAGGTGATAAAACAGAGAGTTTCAGGAGCTAAAGCAATGAGAGTTCTGTACATAAAACAGTGGGAGTTCAGGCGACAAAGCAGCAAGACCTCAGGAGATAAAACAGCGAGAGTACCGCAGATAAAACAGTGAGAGTTCTGTAGATAAAATAGCGAGAGTTCAGGACATAAAAAGCAAGATTTTTAGGAGGTAAACAAATGAGAGTTCTGGAGATAAAACAATGGGAGTGCAGGGGATACAACAGCATGAGTTCAGGAGATAATACAGCGAGAGGTCAGCGGATGAAACAATGATGGTTCAGAGGATAAAGAAGTGGGTGGTTGAGGGATAAAAATGTGACAGTTCAGGGGATAAAACTGTGATAATTCATGGGGTAAGACAGTGGTGGTCGGGAGATAAAAGAGTGACAGTTCAGTGGATAAAACAGTGAGCAGTTGGGAGATGATACAGCGAGAGTTGATGGGATAAAACAGCGAGAGTTCAGTGGATAAAAGAGTGAGAGTTCAGGGGATAAAACAGTGACAGTTCAGTGGATAAAACAGTGAGTAGTTGGAAGATGACACAGCGAGCGTTCAGTACATGAAACGGCGATAGTTCAGAAGATAAAACAGCGAGAACTCCGTGGGTGAAAGAGTGAGAGGCCGGGAGATGATACAGCAAGAGTTGAGGGGATAAAACTGTGAGAGTTCAGGGGATAAAACAGTGAGAGTTCAGGGGAGAAAACAGCGAGGGTTTGGGGGATAAAACAACAAAATTTCAGGAGGTAAAATGATGAGATTTTAATTAATAAAATAGAAAAGTAGGGAATAAAACAGTGAAAGTTTCAGGAGTTAAAACAACAAGAGTTCCGGAGTTGTAACAATGAGAGTTCTGGAGGTAAAATAGTGAGATTTCAGGTGATAAAACAGAGAGATTCAGGAGCTAAAACAATGAGAGTTCTGTAGATACAACAACGAGAGTTCAGGGGATAAAGCAGCAAGAGTTCAGGAGATAATACATCAAGAGCTCAGAGGATAAAACAGCAAAACCACAGGAGATAAAACAGTGAGAGTTCAGGGGATGAATCAGTGAGCGTTTCATGAGGTAAATCAATGAGAGTTCTGTTGATAAAAGAGTGGGAGTTCAGGGGATAAAACAGCGAGAGATCAGCAGATAAAACAGCGAGAGTTCATGGGATAAAACAGCAAGAATTGAGGGGAATAAACAGTGAGTGTTCATGGTATAAGACAATAAAAGTTCAGTTTTTGAAACAGCAGGTGTTCAGGAGGTAAAACAATGAGATGTCATGGGATAAAACAGCGAGAGTTCAGGGGATAAAACGATGAGATTACAGGGGATAAAATAGTGAGAGTTCAGTGTATTGAACAGCAAGAGTTCAAGGGATAAAACAGCGAGAGTTCAGCAAATAAAACAATAAGAGTTCCGTAGATAAAACAGCGAGAGTTCATGAGATAACAAGCAAGAGTTTCAGGAGGTAAACCAATGAGAGTTCTGGAGATGAAACAGCGAGATTTCAGCTGATAAAACAGAAATTTTCAGGAGCTAAAACAATGAGAGTTCTGTAGAAAAAACAGTGACAGTTCAGGGGATAAAACAGCGAGAGTTCAGGAGGTAAAATCATGAGATTTCAGTTAATAAAATAGCAAAGTAGGGAATAAAACAGTGAGAGTTTTAGGAGTTAAATCAACAAGAGTTCTGGAGTTATAACAGTGAGAGTTCTGGGGATGAAACAGCGAGAGTTCAGGTGATAAAACAGAGAGTTTCAGGAGCTAAAACAATGAGACTTCTGTCCAAAAACAGTGGGAGTTCAAGCGACAAAGCAGCAAGACCTCAGGAGATAAAACAGCGAGAGTTCCCCAGATAAAACAGTGATTAGTTGGGACATGATACCGCGAGCGTTCACCAGATGAAACAGAGAGAGTTCAGAAGATAAAACAGCGAGCTCTCAGTGGGTGAAAGAGTGAGAGGTCGGGAGATGATACAGCGAGGGTTCAGGGGATAAAACAACAAGAGTACACGGGAGTAAACAGTGAGTGTTCATGGTATAAGACAAGAAAAGTTCAGTTTTTGAAACAGCAGGTGTTCAGGAGGTAAAACAATGAGAGTTCATGGGATAAAACAGCGAGAGTTCAGGGGATAAAACAATGAAATTACAGGGGATAAAACAGTGAGAGTTCAGGGGATAAAACATCAAGAGTTCAGCAAATAAAACAGTAAGAGTTCAGTAGATAAAGCAGCGAGAGTTCATGAGATAACAATCAAGAGTTTCAGGAGGTAAACCAATGAGAGTTCTGGAGATGAAACAGCGAGATTTCAGGTGATAAAACAGAGAGTTTCAGGAGCTAAAACAATGAGAGTTCTGTAAAAAAACAGTGAGAGTTCAGGGGATAAAACAGCGAGAGTTCAGGGGATAAAACAGCAAGAGTTCATGGGATAAAACAGCGAGAGTTCAGCAAATAGAACAGTAAGAGTTCCATAGATAAAGCAGCGAGAGTTCATGAGATAACAAGCAAGTGTTTCAGGAGGTAAACCAATGAGAGTTCTGGGAATGAAACAGTGAGAGTTCAGGTGATAAAACAGAGAGTTTCAGGAGCTAAAGCAATGAGAGTTCTGTACATAAAACATTGGGAGTTCAGGCGACAAAGCAGCAAGACCTCAGGAGATAAAACAGCGAGAGTACCGCAGATAAAACAGTGAGAGTTCTGTAGATAAAATAGCGAGAGTTCAGGACATAAAAAGCAAGATTTTTAGGAGGTAAACAAATGAGAGTTCTGGAGATAAAACAATGGGAGTGCAGGGGATACAACAGCATGAGTTCAGGAGATAATACAGCGAGAGGTCAGCGGATGAAACAATGATGGTTCAGAGGATAAAGAAGTGGGTGGTTGAGGGATAAAAATGTGACAGTTCAGGGGATAAAACTGTGATAATTCATGGGGTAAGACAGTGGTGGTCGGGAGATAAAAGAGTGACAGTTCAGTGGATAAAACAGTGAGCAGTTGGGAGATGATACAGCGAGAGTTGATGGGATAAAACAGCGAGAGTTCAGTGGATAAAAGAGTGAGAGTTCAGGGGATAAAACAGTGACAGTTCAGTGGATAAAACAGTGAGTAGTTGGAAGATGACACAGCGAAAGTTCAGTACATGAAACGGCGATAGTTCAGAAGATAAAACAGCGAGAACTCCGTGGGTGAAAGAGTGAGAGGCCGGGAGATGATACAGCAAGAGTTGAGGGGATAAAACTGAGAGTTCAGGGGATAAAACAGTGAGAGTTCAGGGGAGAAAACAGCGAGGGTTTGGGGGATAAAACAGCAAAATTTCAGGAGGTAAAATGATGAGATTTTAATTAATAAAATAGAAAAGTAGGGAATAAAACAGTGAAAGTTTCAGGAGTTAAAACAACAAGAGTTCCGGAGTTGTAACAATGAGAGTTCTGGAGGTAAAATAGTGAGATTTCAGGTGATAAAACAGAGAGATTCAGGAGCTAAAACAATGAGAGTTCTGTAGATACAACAACGAGAGTTCAGGGGATAAAGCAGCAAGAGTTCAGGAGATAATACATCAAGAGCTCAGAGGATAAAACAGCAAAACCACAGGAGATAAAACAGTGAGAGTTCAGTGGATGAATCAATGAGCGTTTCATGAGGTAAATCAATGAGAGTTCTGTTGATAAAAGAGTGGGAGTTCAGGGGATAAAACAGCGAGAGATCAGCAGATAAAACAGCGAGAGTTCATGGGATAAAACAGCAAGAATTGAGGGGAATAAACAGTGTGTGTTCATGGTATAAGAAAATAAAAGTTCAGTTTTTGAAACAGCAGGTGTTCACGAGGTAAAACAATGAGATGTCATGGGATAAAACAGCGAGAGTTCAGGGGATAAAACAATGAGATTACAGGGGATAAAACAGTGAGAGTTCAGAAGATAAAACAGCAAGAGTTCAGCAAATAAAACAGTAAGAGTTCCGTAGATAAAGCAGTGAGAGTTCATGAGATAACAATCAAGAGTTTCAATAGGTAAACCAATGAGAGTTCTGGAGATGAAACAGCGAGATTTCAGGAGATAAAACAGAGAGTTTCAGGAGCTAAAACAATGAGAGTTCTGTAAAAAAGACAGTGAGAGTTCAGGGGATAAAACAGCGAGAGTTCGGGGGATAAAACAGCAAGAGTTCATGGGATAAAACAGCGAGAGTTCAGCAAATAAAACAGTAAGAGTTCCATAGATAAAGCAGCGAGAGTTCATGAGATAACAATCAAGAGTTTCAGGAGGTAAACCAGTGAGAGTTCTGGGGATGAAACAGCGAGATTTAAGGTGATAAAACAGAGAGTTTCAGGAGCTAAAGCAATGAGAGTTCTGTAAAAAAACAGTGAGAGTTCAGGGGATAAAACACCCAGAGTTCAGGGGATAAAACAACGAGATTTCAGGAGATAAAATGATGAGATTTCAATTAATAAAATAGCAAAGTAGGGAATAAAACAGTGAGAGTTTGAGGAGTTAAATCAACAAGAGTTCTGGAGTTCAAACAATGAGAGTTCTGGGAATGAAACAGCGAGAGTTCAGGTGATAAAACAGAGAGTTTCAGGAGCTAAAGCAATGAGAGTTCTGTACATAAAACAGTGGGAGTTCAGGCGACAAAGCAGCAAGACCTCAGGAGATAAAACAGCGAGAGTACCGCAGATAAAACAGTGAGAGTTTTGTTGATAAAATAGCGAGAGTTCAGGACATAAAAAGCAAGAGTTTTAGGAGGTAAACAAATGAGAGTTCTGGAGATAAAACAATGGGAGTGCAGGGGATACAACAGCATGAGTTCAGGAGATAATACAGCGAGAGGTCAGCGGATGAAACAATGATGGTTCAGAGGATAAAGAAGTGGGTGGTTGAGGGATAAAAATGTGACAGTTCAGGGGATAAAACTGTGATTATTCATGGGGTAAGACAGTGGTGGTCGGGAGATAAAAGAGTGACAGTTCAGTGGATAAAACAGTGAGCAGTTGGGAGATGACACAGCGAGAGTTGAGAAGATAAAAGAGTGAGATCTCAGTGGGTGGAAGAGCGAGAGAGCAGGAGATGATACAGCGAGAGTTGATGGGATAAAACAGCGAGAGTTCAGTGGATAAAAGAGTGAGAGTTCAGGGGATAAAACAGTGAGAGTTCAGTGGATAAAACAGTGAGTAGTTGGAAGATGACACAGCGAGCGTTCAGTACATGAAACGGCGATAGTTCAGAAGATAAAACAGCGAGAACTCCGTGGGTAAAAGAGTGAGAGGCCGGGAGATGATACAGCAAGAGTTGAGGGGATAAAACTGTGAGAGTTCAGGGGATAAAACAGTGAGAGTTCAGGGGAGAAAACAGCGAGGGTTCGGGGGATAAAACAGCAAAATTTCAGGAGGTAAAATGATGAGATTTTAATTAATAAAATAGAAAAGTAGGGAATAAAACAGTGAAAGTTTCAGGAGTTAAAACAACAAGAGTTCCGGAGTTGTAACAATGAGAGTTCTGGAGATAAAACAGTGAGATTTCAGGTGATAAAACAGAGAGTTTCAGGAGCTAAAACAATGAGAGTTCTGTAGATAAAACAACGAGAGTTCAGGGGATAAAGCAGCAAGAGTTCAGGAGATAATACATCAAGAGCTCAGAGGATAAAACAGCAAAACCACAGGAGATAAAACAGTGAGAGTTCAGGGGATGAATCAGTGAGCGTTTCATGAGGTAAATCAATGAGAGTTCTGTTGATAAAAGAGTGGGAGTTCAGGGGATAAAACAGCGAGAGATCAGCAGATAAAACAGCGAGAGTTCATGGGATAAAACAGCAAGAATTGAGGGGAATAAACAGTGAGTGTTCATGGTATAAGACAATAAAAGTTCAGTTTTTGAAACAGCAGGTGTTCAGGAGGTAAAACAATGAGATGTCATGGGATAAAACAGCGAGAGTTCAGGGGATAAAACGATGAGATTACAGGGGATAAAATAGTGAGAGTTCAGTGTATTGAACAGCAAGAGTTCAAGGGATAAAACAGCGAGAGTTCAGCAAATAAAACAGTAAGAGTTCCGTAGATAAAACAGCGAGAGTTCATGAGATAACAAGCAAGAGTTTCAGCAGGTAAACCAATGAGAGTTCTGGAGATGAAACAGCGAGATTTCAGCTGATAAAACAGAAATTTTCAGGAGCTAAAACAATGAGAGTTCTGTAGAAAAAACAGTGACAGTTCAGGGGATAAAACAGCGAGAGTTCAGGAGGTAAAATCATGAGATTTCAGTTAATAAAATAACAAAGTAGGGAATAAAACAGTGAGAATTTTAGGAGTTAAATCCACAAGAGTTCTGGAGTTATAACAGTGAGAGTTCTGGGGATGAAACAGCGAGAGTTCAGGTGATAAAACAGAGAGTTTCAGGAGCTAAAACAATGAGACTTCTGTACAAAAACAGTGGGAGTTCAAGCGACAAAGCAGCAAGACCTCAGGAGATAAAACAGCGAGAGTTCCCCAGATAAAACAGTGATTAGTTGGGACATGATACCGCGAGCGTTCACCAGATGAAACAGAGAGAGTTCAGAAGATAAAACAGCGAGATCTCAGTGGGTGAAAGAGTGAGAGGTCGGGAGATGATACAGCGAGGGTTCAGGGGATAAAACAACAAGAGTACACGGGAGTAAACAGTGAGTGTTCATGGTATAAGACAAGAAAAGTTCAGTTTTTGAAACAGCAGGTGTTCAGGAGGTAAAACAATGAGAGTTCATGGGATAAAACAGCGAGAGTTCAGGGGATAAAACAATGAAATTACAGGGGATAAAACAGTGAGAGTTCAGGGGATAAAACATCAAGAGTTCAGCAAATAAAACAGTAAGAGTTCAGTAGATAAAGCAGCGAGAGTTCATGAGATAACAATCAAGAGTTTCAGGAGGTAAACCAATGAGAGTTCTGGAGATGAAACAGCGAGATTTCGGGTGATAAAACAGAGAGTTTCAGGAGCTAAAACAATGAGAGTTCTGTAAAAAAACAGTGAGAGTTCAGGGGATAAAACAGCGAGAGTTCAGGGGATAAAACAGCAAGAGTTCATGGGATAAAACAGCGAGAGTTCAGCAAATAGAACAGTAAGAGTTCCATAGATAAAGCAGCGAGAGTTCATGAGATAACAAGCAAGTGTTTCAGGAGGTAAACCAATGAGAGTTCTGGGAATGAAACAGTGAGAGTTCAGGTGATAAAACAGAGAGTTTCAGGAGCTAAAGCAATGAGAGTTCTGTACATAAAACATTGGGAGTTCAGGCGACAAAGCAGCAAGACCTCAGGAGATAAAACAGCGAGAGTACCGCAGATAAAACAGTGAGAGTTCTGTAGATAAAATAGCGAGAGTTCAGGACATAAAAAGCAAGATTTTTAGGAGGTAAACAAATGAGAGTTCTGGAGATAAAACAATGGGAGTGCAGGGGATACAACAGCATGAGTTCAGGAGATAATACAGCGAGAGGTCAGCGGATGAAACAATGATGGTTCAGAGGATAAAGAAGTGGGTGGTTGAGGGATAAAAATGTGACAGTTCAGGGGATAAAACTGTGATAATTCATGGGGTAAGACAGTGGTGGTCGGGAGATAAAAGAGTGACAGTTCAGTGGATAAAACAGTGAGCAGTTGGGAGATGATACAGCGAGAGTTGATGGGATAAAACAGTGACAGTTCAGTGGATAAAACAGTGAGTAGTTGGAAGATGACACAGCGAGCGTTCAGTACATGAAACGGCGATAGTTCAGAAGATAAAACAGCGAGAACTCCGTGGGTGAAAGAGTGAGAGGCCGGGAGATGATACAGCAAGAGTTGAGGGGATAAAACTGTGAGAGTTCAGGGGATAAAACAGTGAGAGTTCAGGGGAGAAAACAGCGAGGGTTTGGGGGATAAAACAACAAAATTTCAGGAGGTAAAATGATGAGATTTTAATTAATAAAATAGAAAAGTAGGGAATAAAACAGTGAAAGTTTCAGGAGTTAAAACAACAAGAGTTCCGGAGTTGTAACAATGAGAGTTCTGGAGGTAAAATAGTGAGATTTCAGGTGATAAAACAGAGAGATTCAGGAGCTAAAACAATGAGAGTTCTGTAGATACAACAACGAGAGTTCAGGGGATAAAGCAGCAAGAGTTCAGGAGATAATACATCAAGAGCTCAGAGGATAAAACAGCAAAACCACAGGAGATAAAACAGTGAGAGTTCAGGGGATGAATCAGTGAGCGTTTCATGAGGTAAATCAATGAGAGTTCTGTTGATAAAAGAGTGGGAGTTCAGGGGATAAAACAGCGAGAGATCAGCAGATAAAACAGCGAGAGTTCATGGGATAAAACAGCAAGAATTGAGGGGAATAAACAGTGAGTGTTCATGGTATAAGACAATAAAAGTTCAGTTTTTGAAACAGCAGGTGTTCAGGAGGTAAAACAATGAGATGTCATGGGATAAAACAGCGAGAGTTCAGGGGATAAAACGATGAGATTACAGGGGATAAAATAGTGAGAGTTCAGTGTATTGAACAGCAAGAGTTCAAGGGATAAAACAGCGAGAGTTCAGCAAATAAAACAGTAAGAGTTCCGTAGATAAAACAGCGAGAGTTCATGAGATAACAAGCAAGAGTTTCAGGAGGTAAACCAATGAGAGTTCTGGAGATGAAACAGCGAGATTTCAGCTGATAAAACAGAAATTTTCAGGAGCTAAAACAATGAGAGTTCTGTGGAAAAAACAGTGACAGTTCAGGGGATAAAACAGCGAGAGTTCAGGGGATAAAACACCCAGAGTTCAGGAGATAAAACAGCGAGATTTCAGGAGGTAAAATGATGAGATTTCAATTAATAAAGTAGCAAAATAGGGAATAAAAAAGTGAGAGTTTTAGGAGTTAACTCAACAAGAGTTCTGGAGTTATAACAGTGAGAGTTCTGGGGATGAAACACCGAGAGTTCAGGTGATAAAACAGAGAGTTTCAGGAGCTAAAACAATGAGATTTCTGTCCAAAAACAGTGGGAGTTCAAGCGACAAAGCAGCAAGACCTCAGGAGATAAAACAGCGAGAGTTCCGCAGATAAAACAGTGATTAGTTGGGACATGATACAGCGAGCGTTCACCAGATGAAACAGTGAGAGTTCAGAAGATAAAACAGCGAAATCTCAGTGGGTGAAAGAGTGAGAGTTCGGGAGATGATACAGCGAGGGTTCAGGGGATAAAACAACCAGAGTACACGGGAGTAACTAGTCAGTGTTCATGGTATAAGACAAGAAAAGTTCAGTTGTTGAAACAGCAGGTGTTCAGGAGGTAAAACAATGAGAGTTCATGGGATAAAACAGTGAGAGTTCAGGGGATAAAACAGCGAGATTTCCACAGATAAAACAGTGAGAGTTCTGTAGATAAAATAGCGAGAGTTCAGGACATAAAAAGCAAGAGTTTTAGGAGGTAAACAAATGAGAGTTCTGGAGATAAAACAATGGGAGTGCAGGGGATACAACAGCATGAGTTCAGGAGATAATACAGCGAGAGGTCAGCGGATGAAACAATGATGGTTCAGAGGATAAAGAAGTGGGTGGTTGAGGGATAAAAATGTGACAGTTCAGGGGATAAAGCAGTGAAACTTCAGGGATAACACAGTGAGAGTTCAGGAGATACATCAGTGAGCGTTCAGGGGATAAAAATATGTGTGTTCAGGGGATAAAACAGTGGTGGTCGGGAGATAAAACAGCGACAGTTCAGTGGCTAAAACATGAGTAGTTGGGAGATGACACAGCGAGTGTTCAGTAGATGAAACAGTGAGAGTTCAGAAGATAAAACAGCGAGATCTCATTGGGTGAAAGAGTGAGAGGCCGGGAGATGATACAGGGAGAGTTGAGGGGATAAAACAGCGAGAGCTAATGGGATAAAAGAGCAATAGTTCAGAAGACAAAACAGCGAGATCTCAGTGGGTGAAAGACTGAGAGGTCGGGAGATGATACAGCGAGAGTTCAGTGGATAAAACAACAAGAGTACAGGGGAGTCAACAGTGAGTGTTCATGGTATAAGACAATAAAAGTTCAGTTGTTGAAACAGCAGGTGTTCAGGAGGTAAAACAATGAGAGTTCATGGGATAAAACAGTGAGAGTTCAGGCGATAAAACAATGCGAGTACAGGGGAGAAAACAGCGAGAGTTCAGTGGATAAAACAGCATGATTTCAGCAAATAAAACAGTAAGAGTTCCGTAGATAAAGCAGCGACAGTTCATGAGATAACAATCAAGAGTTTCAGGAGGTAAACCAATGAGAGTTCTGGAGATGAAACAGCGAGATTTCAGGTGATAAAACAGAGAGTTTCAGGAGCTAAAACAATGAGAGTTCTGTAAAAAAACAGTGAGAGTTCAGGGGATAAAACAGCGAGAGTTCAGGGGATAAAACAGCCAGAGTTCAGGGGATAAAACAGCGAGATTTCAGGAGGTAAAATGATGAGATTTCAATTAATAAAATAGCAAAGTAGGGAATAAAACAGTGAGAGTTTTAGGAGTTAAATCAACAAGAGTTCTGGAGTTATAACATAGAGAGTTCTGTGGATGAAACAGCGAGAGTTCAGGTGATAAAACAGAGAGTTTCAGGAGCTAAAACAATGAGCTTTCTGTCCAAAAACAGTGGGAGTTCAGGCGACAAAGCAGCAAGACCTCAGGAGATAAAACAGCGAGAGTTCCGCAGATAAAACAGTGATTAGTTGGGACATGATACAGCGAGCGTTCTCCAGATGAAACAGTGAGAGTTCAGAAGATAAAACAGCGAGATCTCAGTGGGTGAAAGAGTGAGAGGTCGGGAGATGATACAGCGAGGGTTCAGGGGATAAAACAACAAGAGTACACGGGAGTAAACAGTGAGTGTTCATGGTATAAGACAAGAAAAGTTCAGTTGTTGAAACAGCAGGTGTTCAGGAGGTAAAACAATGAGATTTCAGAGGGATAAAACAGCGAGAGTTCAGGGGATAAAACAATGAAAGTACAGGGGATAAAACAGTGAGAGTTCAGGGGATAAAACAGCGAGAGTTCAGCGGATAAAACACCCAGAGTTCAGGGGATAAAACAGCGAGATTTCAGGAGGTAAAATGATGAGATTTCAATTAATAAAATAGCAAAGTAGGGAATAAAACAGTGAGAGTTTTAGGAGTTAACTCAACTAGAGTTCTGGAGTTATAACAGTGAGAGTTCTGGGGATGAAACAGCGAGAGTTCAGGTGGTAAAACAGAGAGTTTCAGGAGCTAAAACAATGAAATTTCTGTCCAAAAACAGTGGGAGTTCAAGCGACAAAGCAGCAAGACCTCAGGAGATAAAACAGCGAGAGTTCCGCAGATAAAACAGTGATTAGTTGGGACATGATACAGTGAGCGTTCTCCAGATGAAACAGTGAGAGTTCAGAAGATAAAACAGCGAGATCTCAGTGGGTGAAAGAGTGAGAGGTCGGGAGATGATACAGCGAGGGTTCAGGGGATAAAACAACAAGAGTACACGGGAGTAAACAGTCAGTGTTCATGGTATAAGACAAGAAAAGTTCAGTTGTTGAAACAGCAGGTGTTCGGGAGCTAAACAATGAGAGTTCATGGGATAAAACAGTGAGAGTTCAGGGGATAAAACATCAAGAGTTCAGCAAATAAAACAGTAAGAGTTCCGTAGATAAAGCAGCGAGGTTTCATGAGATAACAAGCAAGAGTTTCAGGAGGTAAACCAATGAGAGTTCTGGAGATGAAACAGCGAGATTTCAGGTGATAAAACAGAGAGTTTCAGGAGCTAAAGCAATGAGAGTTCTGTACATAAAACAGTGGGAGTTCAGGCGACAAAGCAGCAGGACCTCAGGAGATAAAACAGCGAGAGTTCCGCAGATAAAACAGTGAGAGTTCTGTAGATAAAATAGCGAGAGTTCAGGACATTAAAAGCAAGAGTTTTAGGAGGTAAACAAATGAGAATTCTGGAGATAAAACAATGGGAGTGCAGGGGATACAACAGCATGAGTTCAGGAGATAATACAGCGATAGGTCAGCGGATGAAACAATGATGGTTCAGAGGATAAAGAAGTGGGTGGTTGAGGGATAAAAATGTGACAGTTCAGGGGAAAAAGCAGTGAAACTTCAGGGATAACACAGTGAGAGTTCAGGAGATACATCAGTGAGCGTTCAGGGGATAAAAATATGTGTGTTCAGGGGATAAAACAGTGGTGGTCGGGAGATAAAACAGCGATAGGTCAGTGGCTAAAACAGTGAGTAGTTGGGAGATGACACAGCGAGTGTTCAGTAGATGAAACAGTGAGAGTTCAGAAGATAAAACAGCGAGATCTCATTGGGTGAAAGAGTGAGAGGTCGGGAGATGATACAGCGAGAGTTCAGTGGATAAAACAACAAGAGTACAGGGGAGTCAGTAGTGAGTGTTCATGGTATAAGACAATAAAAGTTCAGTTGTTGAAACAGCAGGTGTTCAGGAAGTAAAACAATGCG
The DNA here is from genome assembly GCF_017639515.1 of Carcharodon carcharias. NCBI lineage: Eukaryota > Metazoa > Chordata > Chondrichthyes > Lamniformes > Lamnidae > Carcharodon > Carcharodon carcharias. The sequence continues at coordinate 85,499,600 of NC_054481.1, forward strand.
AGTACAGGGGAGAAAACAGCGAGAGTTCAGTGTATAAAACAGCAAGAGTTCAGCAAATAAAACAGTAAGAGTTCCGTAGATAAAGCAGCGAGAGTTCATGAGATAACAAGCAAGAGTTTCAGGAGGTAAACCAATGAGAGTTCTGGAGATGAAACAGCGAGATTTCAGGTGATAAAACAGAGAGTTTAAGGAGCTAAAACAATGAGAGTTCTGTAGAAAAAACAGTGAGAGTTCAGGAGATAAAACAGCGAGAGTTCAGGGGATAAAACACCCAGAGTTCAGGGGATAAAACAACGAGATTTCAGGAGGTAAAATGATGAGATTTCAATTAATAAAATAGCAAATTACGGAATTAAACTGAGAGTTTTAGGAGTTAAATCAACAAGAGTTCTGGAGTTCTAACCATGAGAGTTCTGGGGATGAAACAGCGAGAGTTCAGGTGATAAAACAGAGAGTTTCAGGAGCTAAAGCAATGAGAGTTCTGTACATAAAACAGTGGGAGTTCAGGCGACAAAGCAGCAAGACCTCAGGAGATAAAAAAGCGAGAGTTCCGCAGATAAAACTGTGAGAGTTCTGTAGATAAAATAGCGAGAGTTCAGGACATAAAAAGCAAGAGTTTTAGGAAGTAAACAAATGAGAGTTCTGGAGATAAAACAATGGGAGTGCAGGGGATACAACAGCATGAGTTCAGGAGATAATACAGCGATAGGTCAGCGGATGAAACAATGATGGTTCAGAGGATAAAGAAGTGGGTGGTTGAGGGATAAAAATGTGACAGTTCATGGGATAAAGCAGTGAAACGTCAGGGATAAAACAGTGAGATTTCAGGAGATACGTCAGTGAGCATTTAGGGGATAAACATATGTGTGTTCAGGGGATAAAACAGTGGTGGTCGGGAGATAAAACAGCGACAGGTCAGTGGATAAAACAGTGAGTAGTTGGGAGATGACACAGCGAGTGTTCAGTAGATGAAACAGTGAGAGTTCAGAAGATAAAACAGCGAGATCTCATTGGGTGAAAGAGTGAGAGGCCGGGAGATGATACAGGGAGAGTTGAGGGGATAAAACAGCGAGAGCTAATGGGATAAAAGAGCAATAGTTCAGAAGACAAAACAGCGAGATCTCAGTGGGTGAAAGAGTGAGAGGTCGGGAGATGATACAGCGACAGTTCAGTGGATAAAACAACAAGAGTACAGGGGAGTCAACAGTGAGTGTTCATGGTATAAGACAATAAAAGTTCAGTTGTAGAAACAGCAGGTGTTCAGGAGGTAAAACAATGAGAGTTCATGGGATAAAACAGTGAGAGTTCAGGGGATAAAACAATGCGAGTACAGGGGAGAAAACAGCGAGAGTTCAGTGTATAAAACAGTAAGATTTCAGCAAATAAAACAGTAAGAGTTTCGTAGATAAAGCAGCGACAGTTCATGAGATAACAATCAAAAGTTTCAGGAGGTAAACCAATGAGAGTTCTGGAGATGAAACAGCGAGATTTCAGGTGATAAAACAGAGAGTTTCAGGAGCTAAAACAATGAGAGTTCTGTAGAAAAAATAGTGAGAGTTCAGGAGATAAAACAACGAGAGTTCAGGGGATAAAACAGCCAGAGTTCAGGGGATAAAACAGCGAGATTTCAGGAGGTAAAATGATGAGATTTCAATTAATAAAATAGCAAAGTAGGGAATAAAACAGTGATAGTTTTAGGAGTTAAATCAACAAGAGTTCTGGAGTTATAACAACGAGAGTTCTGGGGATGAAACAGCGAGAGTTCAGGTGATAAAACAGAGAGTTTCAGGAGCTAAAACAATGAGAGTTCTGTACATAAAACAGTGGGCGTTCCGGCGACAAAGCAGCAAGACCTCAAGAGATAAAACAGCAAGAGTTCCGCAGATAAAACATTGAGTAGTTGGGACATGATACAGCGAGTGTTCACCAGATGAAACAGTGAGAGTTCAGAAGATAAAACAGCGAGATCTCAGTGGGTGAAAGAGTGAGAGGTCAGGAGATGGTACCCTGAGAGTTCAGGGGATAAAACAGCAAGAGTTCAGGGGATTAAAGAGTGAGTGTTCACGGTATAAGACAATAAAAATTCAGGTGATGAAACCGCAGTTGTTCAGGAGGTAAAACAACGAGAGTTCTGCAGATAAAACAGTGGGAGTTCAGGGAATAAAGCAGCAGGACTGCAGGAGGTAATACAGCTTAGGGGATAAAACAGCAAGACCTCAGGAGATAAAACAGCAAGATTGCAGCAGATAAAACAGTGAGAGTTCTGTAGATAAAATAGCATTAGTTCAGGCGATAAAAAGCAATAGTTTCAGGAGGTAAAAAAATGAGAGTTCCGGAGATAAAACAATGGGAGTGCAGGTGATAAAACAGCATGAGTTCAGGAGATAATACAGCGAGAGATCAGTGGATGAAACAATGTGTGTTCAGGGGATAAAGAAGTGGGTGGGTGAGAGATTAAAAAGTGAGAGTTCAGAGGATAAATCAATGAAATTTCAGGGGTTAAATCAATGAGAGTTCAGGGGATAAAACTGTGACCGTTCAGGGGATAAGACAGTGGTGGTCGGGAGATAAAAGATTGACAGTTCAGTGGATAAAACAGTGAGCAGTTGGGAGATGACACAGCGAGAGTTGGGAAGATAAAAGAGTGAGATCTCAGTGGGTGAAAGAGCGAGAGAGCTGGAGATGATACAGCGAGAGTTGATGGGATAAAACAGCGAGAGTTCAGTGGATAAAAGAGTGAGAGTTCAGGGGATAAAACAGTGACAGTTCAGTGGATAAAACAGTGAGTAGTTGGAAGATGACACAGCGAGCGTTCAGTACATGAAACAGCGATAGTTCAGAAGATAAAACAGCGAGAACTCCGTGGGTGAAAGAGTGAGAGGCCGGGAGATGATACAGCAAGAGTTGAGGGGATAAAACTGTGAGAGTTCAGGGGAGAAAACATCAAGGGTTCAGGGGATAAAACAGCAAAATTTCAGGAGGTAAAATGATGAGATTTTAATTAATAAAATAGAAAAGTAGGGAATAAAACAGTGAGAGTTTCAGGAGTTAAAACAACAAGAGTTCCGGAGTTGTAACAATGAGAGTTCTGGAGATAAAACAGTGAGAGTTCAGGTGATAAAACAGAGAGTTTCAGGAGCTAAAACAATGAGAGTTCTGCAGATAAAACAATGGGAGTTCAGGGGATAAAGCAACAAAATTACAGGAGGTAATACAGCTCAGGGAATAAAACAACAAGACCTCAGGAGATAAAACAACGAGAGTTCAGCAGATGAAACAGTGAGAGTTCCATAGATAAAATAGCGAGAGTTCAGGAGATAAAAAGCAAGAGTTTCAGGAGGTAAACAAATGATAGTTCTGGAGATAAAACAATGGGAGTTCAGGGGATAAAACAGCGAGAGATCAGGGGATGAAACAATGAGTGTTCAGGGGATGAAGCAGTGGGTGGTTGGGAGATAAAAAGCGACAGTTCAGGGGATAAAGTAGTGAAATTTCAGGAGTTAAAACAGTGAGAGTTCAGGGTTTAAAACAGCAAGAGTTCAACGGATAAAACAGCGAGAGTTCAGCAGATAAAAAAGTGTGTTCTGTAGATAAAATAGGGAGAGTTCAGGAGATAACAAGCAAGAGTTTCAGGAGGTAAATCAATGAGAGTTCTGGAGATGAAACAGCGAGATTTCAGGTGATAGAACAGAGAGTTTCAGGAGCTAAAACAATGAGAGTTCTGTAGAAAAAAACAGTGAGAGTTCAGGGGATAAAGCAGCAAGAGTTCATGAGATAAAACAGTGAAAGTTCTGGAGATAAACAGCGAGATTTCAGGAGATAAATAAGCAAGGGTTTCGTGAGGTAAAATGGCGAGAGTTCAGGGGATGAATCAGTGAGTGTTTCACGAGGTAAAACAATGAGATTTCTGTGGATAAAACACAGCGGGTTCAGGGGATAAAGCAGCAAGAGTTCAGGAGGTAATACAGCTCAGGGGATAAAACAGTAAGAATTCAGCAGATAAAAAAGTGAGATTTCTGGAGATAAAATATCCAGAGTTCAGGAGATAAAAATCAAGAGTTTCAGGAGTTAAACCAATCAGAGTACTGTAGATAAAATGATGGGAGTTCAGGGGATAAAACGACAAGAGTTCAGGAGATAATACAGCGAGAGCTCAGGGAATGAAACAATGAGTATTCAGGAGATAAAGATGTGGGTGGTTGGGAGATTAAAAAGCGACATTTCAAGGAATAAAGCAGTGAAACCTCAGCTTTTAAAACAGTGAGAGATCAGGAGATAAAACAGTGAGGGTTTAGGGGATAAAACAGTGTTCAGGGGATAAAGCAGTGAGTGTTCAGGGGATAAGACAGTGGTGGTCGGGAGATAAAACAGTGACAGTTCAGTGGATAAAACAGTGAGTAGTTCGGAGATGACACAGCGAGTGTTCAGTAGATTAAACAGCGTTAGTTCAGAAGATAAAACAGCGAGATCTCAGTGGGTGAAAGAGTGAGTGGCCGGGAGATGATACAGCAAGAGTTGAGGGGACAAAATAGTGAGAGTTCAGGGGATATAACAGCGAGAGTTCGGGGGATAAAACAGCAAATTTTCAGGAGGTAAAATAATGAGATTTTAATTAACAAAATAGAAAGGTAGGGAATAAAACAGTGAGAGTTTCAGGAGTTAAAACAACAAGAGTTCCGGCATTGTAACAATGAGAGTTCTGGAGATAAAACAGTGAGAGTTCAGGTGATAAAACAGAGAGTTGCAGGAGCTAAAACAATGATAGCTCTGCAGATAAAACAATGGGAGTTCAAGGGATAAAGCAGCAAAATTAAAGGAGGTAATACAGCTCAGGGAATAAAACAACAAGAACTCAGGAGATAAAACAGCAAGAGTTCAGCAGATAAAACGGTGAGAGTTCCATAGATAAAATAGCGAGAGTTCAGGAGATAAAAAGCAAGAGTTTCAGGAGGTAAACAAATGATAGTTCTGGAGATAAAACAATGGGAGTTCAGGAGATAATACAGCGAGAGATCAGGGGATGAAACAATGAGTGTTCAGGGGAAAAAGCAGTGGGTGGTTGGGAGATAAAAAAGTGATAGTTCAGGGGATAAAGTAGTGAAATTTCAGGAGTTGAAACAGTGGGAGTTCAGGATATAAAATAGTGAGAGTTTGGGGGATAAAACAGTGAGTGTTCAAGAGATAAGACTGTGGTGGTTGGGAGATAAAGCAACGACAGTTCAGTGGATAAAACAATGAGTAGTTGGGAGATGACACTGCAAGTGGATGAAACAGTGAGAGTTCAGAAGATAAAACAGCGAGATCTCAGTGGGTGAAAGAGTGAGAGGCCAGGAGATGATACAGTGAGAGTTGAGGGGATAAAACAGCAAGAGTTCAGGGGATAAAGCAGCAAGAGTTCAGGGGATAAAACAGTGAGATTTCAGGAGGATAACTGTTGAGATTTCAGAGAATAAAAGAGCAAAATAGGGAATAATACAGTGAGAGTTTTTGAAGTTAAATCAACAAGAGTTCCAGAGTTAAAACAATGAGAGTTCTGGAGATGAAACAGTGTGAGTTCAGGAGTTAAACAGAAAGAGCTCAGGGGATGAAACAGGGAAAGATCAGAGGTTAAAGCAGAGAGCAGTTGGGAGATGATACACCAAGTGTTCAGTAGATCAAACAGCGAGAGTTGAGGTGGTAAAACAGCGAGAGCTCAGGTGGTGAAACAATGAGAGGTCAGGAGATGACACAGCGAGAGTTCAGGTGATAAAACAATGAGAGTTCCCAAGATAACATATCGAGAGATCCGGTATAAAACAACAAGAGATTCAGGAGGTAAAACAATGAGAGTTCAGGAGATAAAACAATCAGTGTTCAGGGGATAAAACAGCAAGGGTTCAGGAGAAAATACAGCGAGATCTCAGGGGATGAAACAGTGAGAGTTCAGGGGATAAAACAGTTGGTGTTTGGGAGATAAAAGAGTGGGTGTTTGGGAGATAAAACAGTGACAGTTCAGGGGATGAACCTGCAAGAATTCAGGAGGTAATACAGCTCAGGAGATAAAACAGCAAGACCTCAGGAGAAAAAGGAGTAAGAATTCAGCAGATAAAACAGTGAGAGTTCCGGAGATAAAATATCAAGAGTTCAGGAGATCAAAAGCAAGAGTTTCAGGAGGTAAACCAATGAGAGTTCTGGAGATAAGACAATGGGAGTTCAGGGGATAAAACAGCACGAGTTCAGGAAATTATACAGCAAGAACTTAGGGGATGTAACACTGAGTGTTAAGAGGATAAAGCAGTGGGTGGTTGGGTGATAAAAAAGCGACAGTTCAGGGCATAAAGCAGTGAAACTTCAGCGGTTAAAACAGTGAGAGTTCAGGAAATAAAACAATGAGAGTTCAGGGGATAAAACAGCAAGACCACAGAAGATAAAACAGTGAGAGATCCGGCGATAAAATATCGAGAGCTCAGGAGATAAAATAGCAAGAGTTTCGGGAGGTAAAATGCCAAGAGTTCAGGGGAAAAATCAGTGGGTGTTTCATGAGGTAAAACAATGAGAGTTCTGTAGATGAAACAGTGGGAGTCCAGGAGATAAAACAGCAAGACCTCAGGAGATAACACAGTAAAAGTTCAGCAGATAAAGCACTGAGAGTTCCGGAGATAAATCATCGAGAGTTCAGGAGATAAAAATCAAGAGTTTCAGGAGGTAAACCAATGAGAGTTCTGGAGATAAAACAATGTGAGTTCACGGGCTAAAACAGCATGGGTTCAGGAGATAATACAACGAGAGCTCAGGGGATGATAAAAATGAGTGTTCAGGGGCTAAAGCAGTGATACTTCAGGGGTATAAAACAGTGAGATTTTAGGAGATAAAACAGTGAGTCTTCAGGGGATGAAACAGTGATTGTTCAGGGGATAAAACAATGGTGGTCAGGAGATAAAACAGTGACAGTTCAATGGATAAATCAGTGAGTAGTTGGGAGATGACACAGCGAGTGTTCAGTAGATGAAACAGCGAGAGTTCAGAAGATAAAACAGCGAGATCTCAGTGGGTGAAAGAGTGAGAGGCCGGGAGATGGTACACTGAGAGTTCAGGGGATAAAACAGCAAGCGTTCAGGGGATTAAAGAGTGAGTGTTCACTGTATAAGACAATAAAAGTTCAGATGATGAAACCGCAGGTGATCAGGAGGTAAAACAATGAGAGTTCTGCAGATAAAACAGTGGGAGTTCAGTGGATAAAGCAGCAAGACTATAGGAGGTAATACAGCTCAGGGGATAAAACAGCAAGACCTCAGGTGATAAAACAGCGAGATCTCAGTGAGTGAAAGAGTGAAGTTTTATGAGATGATACAGCGTGAGTTCCGGGGATAAAGCAGCAAGCCTTCAGGGGATTAAACAGTGAGTGTTCATGACATAAGACAATAAAACAGCAGGTGTTCAGGAGGCAAAATAATTAGATTTCTGCAGATAAAACAGTGGGAGTTCAAGGGATAAAGCAGCAAGACCACAGTAGATAATACAGTGGGGGTTTAGCAGATAAAACAGTGAGAGTTCTGTAGATAAAATAGTGAGAGATAAAAAGCAAGAGTTTCAGGGGGTAAACAAATGAGAATTATGGAGATAAAACAATGGGAGTACACGGGATAAAACAGCATGAGTTCAGGAGATAATACAAGAGATGAAACAATGAGTATTTAGGGGATAAAGCAGTGGGTGGTTGGGACATAACAAAGCAACAGGTCAGGGGATAAAGCAGTGAAACCTCAGAGGTTAAAACAGTGAGGGTTCAGGAGATAAAACAGTGAGAGTTTAGAGGATAAAATAGTGTGTATTCAGGGCTTGAAAGAGTGAGTGTGCAGGGGATAAGACAGTGGTGGTCACGAGATAAAACAGCGACAGTTCAGTGGATAAAACAGTGAGTAGTTGGGAGATGACACTGCGAGTGTTCAGTAGATGAAACAGCGAGAGGTCAGAAGATAAAACAACGAGATCTCAATGGGTGAAAGAGTGAAATTTCGGGAGATGATAAAGCGAGAGTTCAGGAGTTAAACAGCAAGCATTCAGGGGATTAAACATTGAGTGTTCATGGTACAAGACAATAAAAGTTCAGATGATGAAACAGATGGTGTTCAGGAGGTGAAACAATGAGAGTTCTGCAGATAAAACAATGGGAGTTCAGGGGATAAAGCAGCAAGACTACAGGAGGTAATGCAGCTCAGGGGATAAAACAGCAAGACCTCAGGGGATAAAACAGTGGGAGTTTAGCAGATAAAACAGTGAGAGCTCCGTAGATAAAATAGTGAGAGATCAGGAGATAAAAAGCAAGAGTTTCAGGAGGTAAACAAATGATAGCTCTGGAGATCAAACAATGGGGCTACAGGGGATAAAACAGCACGAGTTCAGGAGATAATACAGCAAGAGCTTAGGGAATGTAACAATGAGTGTTCAGAGGATAAAGCAGTGGATGGTTGGGAGATAAAAAAGCAAAGATTAAAACAGTGAGAGATCAGGAGATAAAACAGTGAGCGTTTAGGCTATAAAACAGTGAGAGTTCAGGGTTTGAAAGAGTGAGTGTTCAGGGAATAAAACAGTGGGTGGTCGGGAGATGAAACACTGACAGTTCAGTGGATAAAACAGTGAGTAGTTGGGAGATGACACTGCGAGTGTTCAGTAGATGAAACAGCGAGAGTTCAGAACATAAAAAAGCGAGATCTCAGTGGGTGAAAGAGTGAAATTTCGGGAGATGATACAGCGAGAGTTCAGTGGTTAAAGCAGCAAGCATTCAGGGTATTAAACAGTGAGTGTTCATGGTATAAGGCAATAAAAGTGCAGATGATGAAACAGCCGGTAAAAGAATGAGAGTTCTGCAGATAAAACAATGGGAGTTCAGGGGATAAAACAGCAAGACCTCAGGAGATAAAACACCGGGAGCTTAGCAGATAAAACAGTGAGAGTTCCGTAGATAAAATAATGGGAGATCAAGAGATAAAAAGAAAGAGTTTCAGGAAGTAAAGAAAATGAGATTTCTGGAGATAAAACAATGGGAGTATAGGGGATAAAACAGCAACCGTTCAGAAGATAATACAGCGAGAGATCAGGGGATGAAACAATGAGTGTTCAAGGGATAAAGCACAGGGTGGTTGGGAAATGAAAAAGCGACAGTTCAGCAGATAAAGCAGTGAAACTTCAGAGGTTAAAACAGTGAGACTTCAGGAGATAAAACAGTGAGAGTTCCAGGGGTGAAACAGTGAGTGTTTAGGGGATAGGACAATGGTAGTCGGGAGATAAAACTGTGACAGTTCAGTGGATTAAACAGTGAGTAGTTCGGAGATGACACAGTGAGTGTTCAGTAGATTAAACAGCGAGAGTTCAGAAGATAAAACAGCGAGATCTCAGTGGGTGAATGAGTGAGAGGTTTGGAGATGATACAGCGAGAGTTGATGGGATAAAACAGCGAGATTTCAGAAGATAAAACAACGCAATTTAAGCAAATAAAAGAGCGAGATTTCAGGAGGATAAGTGGTGAGATTTCAGTTAATAAAATGGCAAAATAGGCAATAAAACAGTGAGAGTTTTAGGAGTTAAATCAACAAGAGTTCCAGAGTTAAAACAATGAGAGTTCTGGAGATGAAAAAGCGTGAGTTCAGGTGATAAAACTGAGAGTTTCAGAAGCTAAAACAATGAGAGTTCTGTAGGTAAAAGAGTGACAGTTCAGAGGACAAAGCAGCAAGAGTTCAGGAGATAATACATCAAGAGCTCAGAGGATAAAAGAGCAAGACCTCAGGAGATATAACAGTAAGAATTTAGCAGATAAAACAGTGAGAGTTCTGGAGATAAAATATCGAGAGTTCAGGAGATAAAAAGCAAGAGTTTCAGGAGGTAAACCAATGAGAGTTCTGGAGATAAAACAATGGGACTTCAAGGGATAAAACAGCATGAGTTCAGGAGATAATACAGCAAGAGCTTAGGGGATGAAACAATGAGTGTTCAGAGGATAAAGCAGTGGGTGGTTGGGAGATAAAATAGTGACGTTTCAGGGGATAAAGCAGTGAAACCTCAGAGGTTAAAACAGTGAGAGTTCAGGAGATAAAACAGTGAGAGTTTAGGGGATAAAACAGTGAGTGTTCAGGATTTGAAAGAGTGAGTGTTTAGTGGATAAAACAGTGAGTAGTTGGGAGATGACACAGCGAGTGTTCAGTAGATGAACCAGCGAGAGTTCAGAAGATAAAACAGCGAGATCTCAGTGGGTGAAAGAGTGAGAGGTCGGGAGATGATACAGCGAGAGTTGAGGGGATAAAACAGCGAGAGTTCAGGGGATGAAACAGCGAGATTTCAGGAGGTAAAATGATGAGATCTCAGAGAATAAAATCGCAAAATAGGGAATCAAACAGTGAGAGTTTTAGCAGTCAAAACAATAAGAGTTCTGGAGTTAAAACTATGAGTGTTCTGGAGATGAAACAGCGAAAGCTCAGCTGATAAAACAGAGAGTTTCAGGAGCGAAAACAATGATAGTTCTCTAGATAAAAGTGAGAGTTCAGGGGATAAAGCAGCAAGAGTTCAGGCGATAATACACCAAGAGCTCAGAGGATAAAACCGCAAGACTTCAGGAGATAAAACAGTAAGAACTCAGCAGATAAAACAGTGAGAGTTCCGGAGATAAAATATCGAGAGTTCAGGGGATAAAAAGCAAGAGTTTTAGGCGGTAAACCAATGAGAGTTCTGGAGATAAAACAATGGGACTTCAAGGGATAAAACAGCATGAGTTCAGGAGATAATACAGCGAGAGCTCAGGGAATGAAACAATGAGTATTCAGGACATAAAGATGTGGATGGTTGGGAGATTTTAAAAAAGCAACAGTTCAGGGGATAAAGCAGTGAAACCTCAGAGGATAAAACAGTGAGATTTCTGGAGATAAAACAGTGAGAGTTTAGGCGATGAAACAGTGAGTGTTCAGAGTTTGAAAGAGTGATTGTTCAGGGGATAAGACAGTGGTGGTCGTGAGATAAAACAACGGCAGTTCAGTGGATAAAACAGTGAGTAGTTGGGAGATGACACTGCGAGTGTTCAGTAGATGAAACAGCGAGAGTTCGGAACATAAAACAGCGAGATCTCAGTGGGTGAAAGAGTGAGAGGTCGGGAGATGATAAAGCGAGAGTTGAGGGGATAAAACAGAGATTTCAGGAAATAAAATGAGATTTCAGAGAATAAAATAGCAAAATAGGGAATAAAACAGTGAGAGTTTTAGGAGTTAAATCAACAAGAGTTCTGGTGTTAAAATAATGAGAGTTCTGGAGATGAAACAGTGATAGTTCAGCAGTTAAACAGAGAGTTTCAGGAGCTAAAACAATGAGAGTTCTGTAGATAAAACAGTGAGTGTTCAGGGGATAAATCAGAAAGAGTTCAGGCGATAATACATCGAGAGCTCAGAAGATAAAACAGCAAGACCTCAGGAGATAAAACAGTGAGTGGGGGTACAGGGGATAAAACAGCATGATTTCAGGAGATAATACAGCAAGTGATCAGGGGATGAAACAATGAGTGTTCAGGGGATAAAGAAGTTGGTGGTAGGGACATAAAAAAGTGACAGCGCAGGGAATAAAGCAGTGAAACTTCAGGAGTTCAAACAGTGAGAGTTCAGTAGATAAAACAGTGAGAGTTCAGGAGATAAAACAGTGAGTGTTCAGGGGATAAGACAGTGGTGGTTGGGAGATGAAACAGCGACAGTTCAGTGGATAAAAAAGTGAATAGTTTGGAGATGACACAGCGAGTGTTCAGCAGATTAAACAGCGAGAGTTCAGAAGATAAAACAGCGAGATCTCAGTGGGTGAAAGTGTGAGAGGTTGGGAGATGATACAGCGAGAGTTGAGGGGATAAAACAGCGAGAGTTCAGGGGATAAAACAGCGAGATTTAAGAGAATAAAAGAGCAAGATTTCAGGAAGATAAATGATGTGATTACAGTTAATAAAATGGCAAAATAGGGAATAAAATAGTGAGAGTTTTAGGAACTAAATCATCAAGAGTTCCGGAGTTAAAACAATGAGAGTTCTGAAGATGAAACAGCGAGAGTTCAGGTGATAAAACTGAGAGTTTCAGGAGCTAAAACAATGAGAGTTCTGTAGATAAAACAGTGACAGTTCAGAGCATAAAGTAGCATGAGTTCAGGAGATAATATATCGAGAGCTCAGAGGATAAAAGAGCAAGACCTCAGAAGATAAAACAATAAGAATTCAGCAGATAAAACAGGGAGAGTTCCGGAGATAAAATATCGAGAGTTCAGGAGATAAAAAGCAAGAGTTTCAGGAGGTAAACCAATGAGAGTTCTGGAGATAAAACAATGGGACTTCAAGGGAGAAAACAGCATGAGTTCAGGAGATAATACAGCAAGAGCTTAGGGGATGAAACAATGAGTGTTCAGAGGATAAAGCAGAGGGTGGTTGGGAGATAAAATAGTGACATTTCAGGGGATAAAGCAGTGAAACCTCAGAGGTTAAAACAGTGAGAGTTCAGGAGATAAAACAGTGAGAGTTTAGGGGATAAAACAGTGAGTGTTCAGGATTTGAAAGAGTGAGTGTTTAGTGGATAAAACAGTGAGTAGTTGGGAGATGACACAGCGAGTGTTCAGTAGATGAACCAGCGAGAGTTCAGAAGATAAAACAGCGAGATCTCAGTGGGTGAAAGAGTGAGAGGTCGGGAGATGATACAGCGAGAGTTGAGGGGATAAAACAGCGAGAGTTCAGGGGATGAAACAGCGAGATTTCAGGAGGTAAAATGATGAGATCTCAGAGAATAAAATCGCAAAATAGGGAATCAAACAGTGAGAGTTTTAGCAGTCAAAACAATAAGAGTTCTGGAGTTAAAACTATGAGTGTTCTGGAGATGAAACAGCGAAAGCTCAGCTGATAAAACAGAGAGTTTCAGGAGCGAAAACAATGATAGTTCTCTAGATAAAAGTGAGAGTTCAGGGGATAAAGCAGCAAGAGTTCAGGCGATAATACACCAAGAGCTCAGAGGATAAAACCGCAAGACTTCAGGAGATAAAACAGTAAGAACACAGCAGATAAAACAGTGAGAGTTCCGGAGATAAAATATCGAGAGTTCAGGGGATAAAAAGCAAGAGTTTTAGGCGGTAAACCAATGAGAGTTCTGGAGATAAAACAATGGGACTTCAAGGGATAAAACAGCATGAGTTCAGGAGATAATACAGCGAGAGCTCAGGGAATGAAACAATGAGTATTCAGGACATAAAGATGTGGATGGTTGGGAGATTTTAAAAAAGCAACAGTTCAGGGGATAAAGCAGTGAAACCTCAGAGGATAAAACAGTGAGATTTCTGGAGATAAAACAGTGAGAGTTTAGGCGATGAAACAGTGAGTGTTCAGAGTTTGAAAGAGTGATTGTTCAGGGGATAAGACAGTGGTGGTCGTGAGATAAAACAACGGCAGTTCAGTGGATAAAACAGTGAGTAGTTGGGAGATGACACTGCGAGTGTTCAGTAGATGAAACAGCGAGAGTTCGGAACATAAAACAGCGAGATCTCAGTGGGTGAAAGAGTGAGAGGTCGGGAGATGATAAAGCGAGAGTTGAGGGGATAAAACAGAGATTTCAGGAAATAAAATGAGATTTCAGAGAATAAAATAGCAAAATAGGGAATAAAACAGTGAGAGTTTTAGGAGTTAAATCAACAAGAGTTCTGGTGTTAAAATAATGAGAGTTCTGGAGATGAAACAGTGATAGTTCAGCAGTTAAACAGAGAGTTTCAGGAGCTAAAACAATGAGAGTTCTGTAGATAAAACAGTGAGTGTTCAGGGGATAAATCAGAAAGAGTTCAGGCGATAATACATCGAGAGCTCAGAAGATAAAACAGCAAGACCTCAGGAGATAAAACAGTGAGTGGGGGTACAGGGGATAAAACAGCATGATTTCAGGAGATAATACAGCAAGTGATCAGGGGATGAAACAATGAGTGTTCAGGGGATAAAGAAGTTGGTGGTAGGGACATAAAAAAGCGACAGCACAGGGAATAAAGCAGTGAAACTTCAGGAGTTCAAACAGTGAGAGTTCAGTAGATAAAACAGTGAGAGTTCAGGAGATAAAACAGTGAGTGTTCAGGGGATAAGACAGTGGTGGTTGGGAGATGAAACAGCGACAGTTCAGTGGATAAAACAGTGAATAGTTTGGAGATGACACAGCGAGTGTTCAGCAGATTAAACAGCGAGAGTTCAGAAGATAAAACAGCGAGATCTCAGTGGGTGAAAGTGTGAGAGGTTGGGAGATGATACAGCGAGCGTTGAGGGGATAAAACAGCGAGAGTTCAGGGGATAAAACAGCGAGATTTAAGAGAATAAAAGAGCAAGATTTCAGGAAGATAAATGATGTGATTACAGTTAATAAAATGGCAAAATAGGGAATAAAATAGTGAGAGTTTTAGGAACTAAATCAACAAGAGTTCCGGAGTTAAAACAATGAGAGTTCTGAAGATGAAACAGCGAGAGTTCAGGTGATAAAACTGAGAGTTTCAGGAGCTAAAACAATGAGAGTTCTGTAGATAAAACAGTGACAGTTCAGAGCATAAAGTAGCATGAGTTCAGGAGATAATACATCGAGAGCTCAGAGGATAAAAGAGCAAGACCTCAGAAGATAAAACAATAAGAATTCAGCAGATAAAACAGGGAGAGTTCCGGAGATAAAATATCGAGAGTTCAGGAGATAAAAAGCAAGAGTTTCAGGAGGTAAACCAATGAGAGTTCTGGAGATAAAACAATGGGACTTCAAGGGAGAAAACAGCACAAGTTCAGGAAATAATACAGCAAGAGCTTAGGGGATGAAACAATGAGTGTTCAGAGGATAAAGCAGTTAGTGGTTGGGAGATAAAATAGCGACAGTTCAGGGGATAAAGCAGTGAAACCTCAGGGGTTAAATCAGTGAGAGTTCAGGAGATAAAACAGTGAGAGTTTAGGGGATAAAACAAGTGAGTGTTCGGACTTTGAAAGAGTGAGTGTTCAGTGGATAAAACAGTGAGTAGTTGGGAGATGACACAGCGAGTGTTCAGTAGATGAAACAGCGAGAGTTCAGAAGATAAAACAGCGAGATCTCGGTGGGTGAAAGAGTGAGAGGTCGGGAGATGATACAGTGAGAGTTGAGGGGATAAAACAGCGAGAGTTCAGGGGATAAAACAGCGAGATTTCAGGAGGTAAAATGATGAGATCTCAGAGAATAAAATCGCAAAATAGGGAATCAAACAGTGAGAGTTTTAGCAGTCAAAACAATAAGAGTTCTGGAGTTAAAACAATGAGTGTTCTGGAGATGAAACAGTGAGAGTTCAGCTGATAAAACAGAGAGTTTCAGGAGTGAAAACAATGAGATTTCTCTAGATAAAAGTGAGAGTTCAGGGGCTAAAGCAGCAAGAGTTCAGGCGATAATACATCAAGAGCTCAGAGGATAAATCCACGAGACTTCAGGAGATAAAACAGTAAGAATTCAGCAGATAAAACAGTGAGAGTTTCGGAGATAAAATATCGAGAGTTCAGGGGATAAAAAGCAAGAGTTTCAGGAGGTAAATCAATGGGATTTCTGGAGATAAAACAATGGGAGTACAGGGGATAAAACAGCAACAGTTCAGGAGATTATACAGCGAGAGATCAGGGGATGAAACAATGAGAGTTCAGGGGATAAAGCAGAGGGTGGTTGGGACATAAAAAAGCGACAGCGCAGGGGATGAAGCAGTGAAACCTCAGGGAATACAACAGTGAGAGTTCAGGAGATAAAACAGTGAGAGTTCAGGGGATAAAACAGTGAGTGTCCAGGGGATAAGACAGTGCTGGTTGGGAGTTGAAACAGCGAAAGTTCAGTGGATAAAACAATGTGTAGTTGGGAGATGACACAGCGAGTGTTCAGTAGATGAAACAGCAAGAGTTCAGAAGATAAAACAGCGAGATCTCAGCGGGTGAAAGAGTGAGAGGCCGGGAGATGATCGAGCAAGAGTTTAGGGGATAAAACAGCGAGAGTTGAGGGGATAAAACAGCGCGATATCAGGAAGTAAAATGATGAGATTTCAGAGAATAAAATAGCAAAATAGGGAATAAAACAGTGAGAGTTTTAGGAGTTAATTCAACAAGAGTGCTGGTGTTAAAACAATGGGAGTTCTGGAGATGAAACAGTGAGAGTTCAGGAGTTAAGCAGAGAGTTTCAGGAGCTAAAACAATGAGAGTTCTGTAGGTAAAACAGCGAGAGTTCAGGTGATAAAGCAATGAGAGTTCTATAGATAAAACAGTGAGAGTTCAGGGGATAAAGCAGCAAGAATTCAGGAGATAATACATCAAGAGCTCAGAGGATAAAACAGCAAGACCTCAGGAGATAAAACAGTGAGAGTTCCGGAGATAAAATATCAAGAGTTCAGGAGATAAATACAGCAGGAGCTCAGGGGATGAAAAAGCAAGAGTTCAGGGCATAAAACAGCGACAGTGCAGGTGATAAAACAGCGAGAGTTTCAGGAGGTAAAACATTGAGAGTTCTTGAGATAAAACAGTGGGACTGCAGGGGATAAAACAGTGGGTGCTTGGGAGATAAAACAGTGGGTGGTTGGGAGATAAAATAGCAACAGTTCAAGGGGTAAAACAGTGAGAGTTCTGGGGATGCATTGAATAAGGCAGCAAGAAACAACGGGATAGAACAGTGGCCGGATGAGAGATGAAACAGCGAAAGATCAGGCGATCAGAGAGCAAAGTGTTCAGGTGATAAAACAGTGGGTGGTTGGGAGATAAAGCAGTGACCATTCAGGAGCTAATACATCGAGAGCTCAGGGGATAAAACAGCAACACTTCAGGAGATAAAAAGTGAGAATTCAGAAGGTAAAACAATGATAGTTCTGGAGATAAAACAATGGGAGTTCAGGGGATATAACAACATGAATTCAGGAGAAATTACAGCGAGAGCTCAGGGGATAAAATACAGTGAGAGTTCAGGGGATAAAACAGTTGGTGTTCAAGAGACAAAACAGCGACAGTTCAGGGAATAAAAGAATGAAAGTTGAGGGGATAAACAATGAGAGTTCAGTGGTTGAAACAGTGGTTGGTTAGGAGATAAAACAGCGACAGTTAAGGAGATAAAACAGTGAGACTTCAGGGGATAAAACAGTGGGTGCTTGGGAGATAAAACAGTGGGTGGTTGGGAGATAAAATAGTGACAGTTCAAGGGATAAAACAGTGAGAGTTCATGGGATAAAACAGTGAGAGTTCAAGTGATAAAGCAGCGAACATTCAGTGGATAAAACAGTGAGTGATTGGGAGATGACACAGCAAGTGTTCACAAGATCAAACAGCCAGAGTTCAGGAAATAAAACAGCGAGAGCTCAGGGGGTGAAACAGTGAGAGGTTGGGAGATGACAGTGAGTGTTCAGGAGATCAAACATCGAATGTTCAGGGGATAAAACAGTGAATGTTCACGAGATAGAATAGTGAGAGTATGGGAGATAAAACAGCGAGAATTTAGGGGAGGAAACAGCAAGAATGCAAAGGACAAAACAGTGGGAGTTCAGGAGGTAAAACAACGAGAGTTCAGGGGATAAAACAGTCAGAGTTTAGGAGGAAAAATGATGACATTTCAGAGAATAAGACAGCAAATATTCACAGGGGAAAACAGTGAGAGATAGGGAGATAAAAGAATGAGTGTTCAGGAGATAAAACTGCAGGAGTTGAAGGGATAAAGCAACGAGAGTTCAGGAGGTAGAATGGCAAGAGTTCAAGGGATAAGAAAAAATTAGTTCAGGAGGTAAACAATGAGCAAAAACAGAATTGCCTGGAAAAACTCAGCAGGTCTGGCAGCATCGGCGGAGAAGAAGAGTTGACGTTTCGAGTTCTCATGACCCTTCCACAGAACTGAGTGAATATAAGGAAAGGGGTGAAATATAAGCTGGTTTAAGGTGCGATGCGGGGGGCTGGTGGGGAGAGAAGTAGGGGGGAGCGGTGTGGTTGTAGGGACAAGCAAGCAGTGATAGGAACAGATAATGAAGAGATGTCAAAACAGTGAGAGATAGGGAGATATTATACTGAGTGTTCAGGAGATAAAATACCATGACTTTAAGGGATAAAATAACGAGAGATCAGGAGATTGAATGGCCATAGTTCAGGGTTTAAGAAAACATGAGTTCAGAAGGTAAACCTCGTGTGTTCAGGGGTTAAAAGAATTAGAGTTCAGGAGTTAAAACAGTGGGAGTTCAGGGGTCAAAACAGTGGAAGTTCAGGGGATAAAACAGTGAGAGTTCAGCAGATTAAACATTGAGAGTTCTGGAGATAAAACAGTGGTAGCTCAGGGGATAAAGGAGCAAGCGATCAGGAGATAAAAACAGTGGGAGTCCAGTAGATAAATCAGTGGGTGGTTGGGAGATAAAACAGTTACAGTTCAGGGGATGAAACAGAGAAAGTTCAAGGGATGAAACAGTGGGTGGTTCAGAATTAAAACAGATAGTTCAGGAGATAAAACTGTGACAGTTCAGGAGATAAAATTGTGAGAGTTCAGGGGATAAGACAGTGAGAATGTAGGACATAAAACAGTGAGGGTTCAGGGGATAAAACGGTGGCTCGATCCAAAATAAAACAGAGATAGTTCAGGAGATAATACAGTGATGGTTCAGGAGGAAAAACTATGAGATCTCAGTGGATAAAACAGAAAATATTCCCAGGAGAAGACAGTGAGAGAAAGGGAGATAAAAGAATGAGTGTTCAGGAGATAAAACAGCAACAGTTTAAGGGATAAAAGAATGACAGTTTAGCAGGTAGAATCGCGAGAGTTCAGGGGATAAGAAAACATGAGTTCAGGAAGTAAACCTTGAGTGTTCAGGGGGTAAAAGAAAGAGGGTTCAGGAGTTATAACAACATGAGTTCAGGAGTTAAACAATGAGAATTCAGGAGATAAAACAGTGAGAGTTCAGGGGATAAAACAGTAAGAGTTAAGGAGATAAAACAGTTAGAGTTCCGAGGATAAAATATTGAGATTTCTGGGCTTAAAACAGGAAGACTTTCAGGAGGTAAAACAATGAGTTCTGGAGATAAAATAATGGGAGCTCAGGGGATAAATCAGCAAGAGATCAGGAGATAAAACAGTGGGTGTTTGGGAGATAAAACCGTGGATGTTTGGGAACTAAAACAGTGAAAGTTCAGGGGATAAAACAGTGAGAGTTCAGGGGATAAAACAGCAAGAGTTCAGGAGATTAAACAGTAAAGGTTCAGGGGATAAAACATTGAGGGTTCAGCGGATAGAACAATGATGGTTCAGGAGAAATAACAGTGAGATTTCAGTGGACAAAGCAATGAGAACTCAGGAGATAATACAGCAAGGGTTCAGGAGATAAAACAGCAAGGGTTCAGGGGATAAAAAAGCCAGCATTCAGGGGATAGAACAGCAAGCAAAACAGTGGGATTTCTAGGGATAAAAAAAAACATGCGTTCAGGAGATAAAACAGTGAGGCATCAGGTGATAAAACAGAGAGAGTTCAGGAGATAAAACACAGAGAGTTCAGGGTATAAAACAGTGAGAGTTCAGGAGATTAAACAGTAAGAGTTCAGGGGATAGAACATCATGAGTTCAGGAAATAAAACAGCGAGGCATCAAGACATAAAACATTGAGGGTTCAGGAGAGAAAACAGTGAGAGTTCAGGAGATAAAACAGTGAGAGGTCAGGGTATAAAACAATGAGAGTTCAAGAGATTAAGCATTAAGAGTTCAGGAGAAAAAATAGTGGTAGTTTTGGAGATAAAACAGTGAGAGTTCAGGGGATAAAATATCGAGCGTTCAGGAGATAAAACAGCAAGAATTCAGTTTTTGAAACACCGAGAGTTCAGGGGATAATACTGTGAGATTTCAGGGGATAAAGCAACGAGAGTTCAGCAGATAAAACAACAAGGGCTCAGGGCATAATGCAGTGAGAGGTCAGGGGATGAAACATCGAGAGTTCAGGAGATAAAACAGTGAGAGTTCAAGAGATAAAACAGTGGGTGATTCAGAGATGAAACAGAGTTAGTTCAGGAGATAAAACTGTGAGAGTTCCGTTTTTGAAACACCGAGAGTTCAGGGGATAATATTGTGAGATTTCAGGGGATAAAGCAACGAGAGTTCAGCAGATAAAACAGCAAGGGCTCAGGGCATAATTCAGTGAGAGGTCAGGGGATGAAACATCGAGAGTTCAGGAGATAAAACAGTGAGAGTTCAAGGGATAAAACAGTGGGTGATTCAGAGATGAAACAGAGTTAGTTCAGGAGATAAAACTGAGAGTTCAGGGATAAAACAGTGAGAGTTCAGGGGATAAAACAATGAGTGTTTGGGAGATTACACAGCAAGTGTTCAGGAGATCAGTGAGAGTTCAGGGGATTAAACAGTGAGTGTTCATGGGATAAAACAGTGAGAGGACAGGAGATAAAACAACGATTATTCAGGAGAGAAAACAGCAAGATTGCACAGGATAAAACAATTGGAGTTCATGAGATAAAATAATGAGCGTTCAGGGGATAAAACACCAAAAGATCAGGGAAAAAACTGTGAGAGATCAGGGGATGAAACAATAAAAGTTCAGGTGATGGAACAGAGGGTGTTCAGGAGGTAAAATAATGAGTGTTCAGGGGATAAAACGTCAGGAGTTCAGGGGATAAAACAGTGCTAGTTCAGGAGGAAAACTATGAGATCTCAGTGGATAAAACAGTAAATATTCCCAGGAGAAGACAGTGAGAGATAGGGAGATAAAAGATTGAGTGTTCAGGAGATAAAACAGCAAGTGTTTAAGGGATAAAACAATGAGAGTTCAGGAGTTAGAATGGCGAGAGTTCAGTGGATAAGAAAACATGAGTTCAGGAGGTAAACCTTGAGTGGTCAGGGTGTAAAAGAAAGAGGGTTCAGGAGTTGAAACAACATGAGTTCAGAAGTTAAAACAATGAGAATTCAGGAGATAAAACAGTGAGAGTTCAGGCGATAGAACAACGATGGTTCAGGAGAAATAACAGTGAGATTTCAGTGGACAAAGCAATGAGAACTAAGGAGATAATACAGCAAGGGTTCAGGGGATAAAACAGCAAGGGTTCAGGGAATAAAAAAGCCAGCATTCAGGGGATAGAACAGCAAGCAATCAGGTGATAAAACAGTGAGATTTCTAGGGATAAAAAAAAAAGAGTTCAGGAGATAAAACAGTGAGGCATCAGTTGATAAAACAGAGAGAGTTCAGGAGATAAAAGAAGCCAGAGTTCAGGGTATAAAACAGTGAGAGTTCAGGAGATTAAACAGTAAGAGTTCAGGGGATAGAACATCAAGAGTTCAGGAGATAAAACAGAGAGGCATCAGGACATAAAACATTGAGGGTTGAGGAGAGAAAACAGTGAGAGTTCAGGAGATAAAACAGTGAGAGGTCAGGGTATAAAACAATGAGAGTTCAAGAGATTAAGCATTAAGAGTTCAGGAGAAAAAACAGTGGGAGTTTTGGAGATAACAGTAAGAGTTCAGGGGATAGAACATCAAGAGTTCAGGAGATAAAACAGCGACGCATCAGGACATAAAACAATGAGAGTTCAGGGGAAAAAACATCGAGTGTTCAGGAGATAAAACAGCAAGAGTTCAGTTTTTGAAACACCGAGAGTTCAGGGGATAATGCTGTGATATTTCAGGGGATAAAGCAAAGAGAGTTCAGCAGATAAAACAGCAAGGGCTCAGGGCATAAAACAGTGAGAGGTCAGGGGATGAAACATCGAGAGTTCAGGATATAAAACAGTGAGAGTTCATGGGATAAAACAGTGAGTGATTCAGAGATGAAGCAGAGTTAGTTCAGGAGATAAAACTGCAAGAGTTCAGGAGATAACACTGTGAGAGTTCAGGGATAAAACAGTGAGAGTTCAGGGGATAAAACATCGATACTTCAGTGGATAAAACAATGAGTGGTTGGGAGATTACACAGCAAGTGTTCAGGAGATCAGTGAGAGTTCAGGGGATTAAACAGTGAGTTTTCACGGGATAAAACAGTGAGAGGACAGGAGATAAAACAGTGAGTATTCAGGAGAGAAAACAGCAAGATTGCACAGGATAAAACAATTGGAGTTCATGAGATAAAATAGTGAGAGTTCAGGGGATAAAACACCAAAAGATCAGGGAAAAAAATGTGAGAGATCAGAGGATGAAACAATAAAAGTCCAGGTGATGGAACAGAGGGTGTTCAGGAGCTAAAGTAATGAGTGTTCAGGGGATAAAACATCGAGAGTTCAGGGGATAAAACAGTGATAGTTCAGGAGGAAAACTATGAGATCTCAGTGGATAAAACAGCAAATATTCCCAGGAGAAGACAGTGAGAGATAGGGAGATAAAAGAATGAGTGTTCAGGAGATAGAACAGCAAGTGTTTAAGGGATAAAACAATGAGAGTTCAGGAGTTAGAATGGCGAGAGTTCAGGGAATAAGAAAACATGAGTTCAGGAGGTAAACCTTGAGTGTTCAGGGGGTAAAAGAAAGAGGGTTCAGGAGTTGAAACAACGTGAGTTCAGAAGTTAAAACAATGAGAATTCAGGAGATAAAACAGTGAGAGTTCAGGGGATAAAACAGTGAGAGTTTCGGAAATAAAACAGTTAGAGTACCGAGGATAAAATATCTGGATTTCAGGGGATAAAACAGCGAGAGTTCAGGCGATAAAACAGTGAGGGCTCAGGAGACAAAACAACGAGAGTTCAGGAGATAAAACAGTGAGATTTCTATGGATAAAAATAACAAGCATACAGCAGATAAAACAGTGAGGGTTCAGGAGATAAAACAGCAAGTGTTCAGGAAATAACACAGAGAGTTTAGGCAATAAAACAGTGAGAGTTCAGGGTATAAAGCAGCGAGAGTTCAGATCAAGCAGTAAGAATTCAGGGGATAGAACATCGAGAGTTCAGGAGATAAAACAGTGAGGCGTCAGGAGATAAAACATCGAGGGTTCAGGAGAGAAAATAGCGAGAGTTCAGGCGATAAAGCAGTGAGAGTTCAGGAGATAAAACAGTGAGAGTTCAGGGTATAAAACAGTGAGAGTTCAAGAGATTAAACAGGGAGAGTTCAGGGGATAAAACATTGAGAGTTCAGGGGACAGAACAGCAAGCATTCAGGAGATAAAACAGTGAGATTTCTATGGTTAAAAAAAAAACAAGAGCACAGCAGATAAAACAGTGAGGGTTCAGGAGATAAAACATCGAGGGTTCAGGAAATAAAACAGCGAGAGTTCAGGGGATAAAACAGTGAGAGTTCAGGGGATACAACAGTGAGAGTTCAGGAGATAAAACAGTGAGAGTTTATCGGATAAAACAGCGAGAGTTCAGGAGAAAAAACAGTGGGAGATTTGGAGATAAAACAGTGAGAGTTCAGGGGATAAAACAGTGAGAGGTCAGGTGATAAAACAGTGAGAGTTCAGCGGATAAAACAGCGAGAGTTCAGGAGAAAAAACAGTGGGAGTTTTGGAGATAAAACAGTGAGAGTTCAGGGGATAAAACATCGAGCGGTCGGGAGATAAAACGGCAAGACTTCAGTTTTTGAAAGACCGAGAGTTCAGGGGATATTACTGTGAGATGTCAGGGGATAAAGCAACGTGAGTCAGCAGATAAAACAGCAAGGCTTCAGGGCATAAAACAGTGAGAGGTCAGGGAATGAAACATCAAGAGTTCAGGAGATAAAACAGTGAGAGTTCATGGGATAAAACAGTGGGTGATTCAGAGATGAAACAGAATTAGTTCAGGAGATAAAACTGCGAGAGTTCAGGAGACAAAGCTGTGAGAGATCAGGTATAAAACAGTGAGAGTTCAGGGGATAAAACAATGAGTGGTTGGGAGATTACACAGCAATTGTTCAGGAGATCAAACAGCAAGAGTTCAGGAAATAAAACAGCGAGAGCTCAGGGGGTGAAACAGTGAAAGGTCGGGAGATGACAGTGGGTGTTCAGGAGATCAGTGAGAGTTCAGGGGATTAAACAGTGAGTGTTCACGGGTTAAAACAGTGACGGGACAGGAGATAAAACAACCAACATTCAGGAGAGAAAACAGCAAGAGTGAACAGGATAAAACAGTTGCAGTTCATGAGATAAAATAGTGAGAGTTCAGGGGATAAAACACCAAAAGATCAGGGAAACAACTTTGAGAGGTCAGGGGATGAAACAATAAAAGTTCAGGTGATGGAACAGAGGGTGTTCAGTAGGTAAAACAATGAGTGTTCAGGGGATAAAATATCGGGAGTTCAGGGGATAAAACAGTGATTGTTCAGGAGGAAAAACTATGAGATCTCAGTGGATAAAACAGCAAATTTTCCCAGGAGAAGACAGTGAGAGATAGGGAGATAAAAGAATGAGTGTTCAGGAGATAAAACAGCAAGTGTTTAAGGGATAAAACAATGAGAGTTCAGGAGGTAGAATGGCGAGAGTTCAGGCGATAAGAATACATGAGTTCAGGAGGTAAACCTTGAGTGTTCAGGGGGTAAAAGAAAGAGGGTTCAGGAGTGGAAACATCTTGAGTTCAGGAGTTAAAACAATGAGAATTCAGGAGATAAAACAGTGAGAGTTCAGGGGATAAAACAGTGAGAGTTAAGGAGATAAAACAGTTAAAGTTCCGAGGATAAAATATTGAGATTTCAGGGGATAGAACATTGAGAGTTCAGGAGATAAAACAGTGTGGCGTCAGGAGATAAAACAGTGAGGGTTTAGGAGAGAATATAGTGAGAGTTCAGGTGATAAAACAGTGAGAGTTCAGGAGATAAAACAGCGAGGCATCAGGCAATAAAACAGCGAGAGTTCAGGAGACAAAACTGTGAGAGTTCAGGGTATAAAGCAGCACGAGTTCAGGAGATTAAACAATAAGAATTCAGGGGATAGAACATCGGGAGTTCAGGAGATAAAACAGCGAGGCATCAGGAGATAAAACATCGAGGGTTCAGGAGAAAAAATAGTGAGAGTTCAGGCGATAAAACAGTGACAGTTCAGGGGATAAAAGAGTGAGAGTTCGAGAGATTAAACGGTAGGAGTTCAGGGGATAGAACATCGAGAGTTCAGGAGAAAACACAGCCAGAGTTCAGGGGACAGAACAGCAAGCGCTCAGGAGATGAAACAGTGAGATTTCTACGGATAAAAAAGAACAAGAATACAGCAGATAAAACAGTGAGGGTTCAGGAGATAAAACATCGAGGGTTCAGGAAATTAAACAGCCAGAGTTCAGGAGATAAACAGTGAGAGTTCAGTGGATAAAACAGCGAGAGTTCAGGAGATAAAACAGTGGGAGTTTTGGAGATAAAACAGTGAGAGTTCAGGGGATAAAACAGTACAAGTTCAGAGGATAAAATAGCCAGAGTACAGGGGATAAAATGGTGAGAGTTCAGGGGATGAATAAGTGGGTGGGTCAGAGATTAAACAGAGATAGATCAGGGGATAAAACTGTGAGAGTTAAGAGGATAAATCAGTGGGAGTTCAGGGGATAACACTGCGAGGGTTCAGGGGATAAGAAAACATGAGTTCAGGAGGTAAACCTTGAGTGTTAAGGGGATAAACCAAAGAGAGTTCAGGAGTTAAAACAAAGTGAGATCAGGAGTTGAAACAATGAGAGTTCAGAAGTTAAAACACTGAGAATTCAGATGATAAAACAAAGAGAGTTCAGGAGATTAAAAAGTGAGAGTTCAGACGATAAAACAGTGAGGGTTCAGGAGATAAAACATCGAGGGTTCAGGAAATAAAACAGCGAGAGTTCAGGGGATAAAACAATGAGAGTTCAGGGGATAAATCAGTGAGAGGTCAGGAGATAAAACAATGAGAGTTCATCGGATAAAACAGCGAGAGTTCAGGAGAAATAACAGTGGGAGTTTTGGAGATAAAACAGTGAGAGTTCAGGGGATAAAACAGTGAGAGGTCAGGTAATAAAACAGTGAGAGTTCAGCGGATAAAACAGTGAGAGTTCAGGAGAAAAAACAGTGGGAGTTTTGGTGGTAAAACGGTGAGAGTTCAGGGGATAAAACAGCAAGACTTCAGTATTTGAAACACTGAGAGTTCAGGGGATAATACTGTGAGATTTCAGGGGATAAAGCAACGAGACTTCAGCAGATAAAACAGCAAGGGTTCAGGGCATAAAACAATGAGAGGTCAGGGAATGAAACATCAAGAGTTCAGGAGATAAAACAGTGAGAGTTCATGGGATAAAACAGTGGGTGATTCAGAGATGAGACAGAGTTAGTTCAGGAGATAAAACTGCCAGACTTCAGGAGATAAAACTGTGAGAGTTCAGGGATAAAACAGTGAGAGTTCAGGGGATAAAACATCAAGAGTTTAGTGGATAAAACAATGAGTGGCTGGGAGATTACACAGCAAGTGTTCAGGAGATCAAACATCGAGGGTTCAGGAAATATAACAGCGAGAGCTCAGGGGGTGAAACCGTGAGAGGTCGGGAGATGATAGCGCGTGTTCAGGAGATCAGTGAGAGTTCAGGGGATTAAACAGTGAATTTTCACGGGATAAAACAGTGAGAGGATAGGAGATAAAACAACCAATATTCAGGAGAGAAAACAGCAAAGTGCACAGGATAAAACAGTTGGAGTTCATGAGATAAAATAGTGAGAGTTCAAGGGATAAAGCACCAAAAGATCTGGGAAAAAACTGTGAGAGATCAGGAGATGAAACAATAAAAGTTCAGGTCATGGAACAGCGGGAGTTCAGGAGGTAAAATAACAAGTGTTCAGAGGATAAAACAGTAATAGTTCAGGAGGAAAAACTATGAGATCTCAGTGGATAAAACAGCAAATATTCCCAGGAGATGACAGTGAGAGATAGGGAGAAAAAAGAATAAGTGCTCAGGAGATAAAACAGCAAGTGTTTAAGGGATAAAACATTGAGAGTTCAGGAGTTAGAATGGCGAGAGTTCAGGGGACAAGAAAACATGAGTTCAGGAGGTAAGCCTTGAGTGTTCAGGGGGTAAAAGAAAGAGGGTTCAGGAGTTAAAACAACATGAGTTCAGGAGTTAAAACAATGAGAATTCAGGAGATAAAACAGTGAGAGTTCAGGTGATAAAACAGTGAGGGTTAAGGAGATAAAACAGTTAGAGTTCCGAGGATAAAATATTGAGATTTCAGGGGATAAAACAGTGAGAGTTCAGGAGATTAAATAGTAATAGTTCAGGGGATAGAACATTGAGAGTTCAGGAGATAAAACATCGAGGTGTCAGGCGATAAAACAGCGAGAGTTCAGGAGACAAAACTGCGAGACTTCAGGGTATAAAGCAACAAGAGTTCAGGAGATTAAACAGCAAGAGTTCAGGGGATAGAACATTGAGAGTTCAGGAAATAAAACAGCGAGGCGTCAGGAGATAAAACATCGAGGGTTCAGGAGAGAAAATAGCGAGAGTTCAGGCGATAAAACAGTGAGAGTTCAGGAGATAAAACAGTGAGAGTTCAGGGTATAAAAAAGCGAGAGTTCAAGAGATTAAACAGTAAGAGTTCAGGGGACAGAACATCAAGAGTTCAGCCGATAACATAGCCAAGTTCAGGGAACAGAACAGAAAGCAATCAGGAGATAAAACAGTGAGATTTCTACAGATAAAAAAAACAAGAGTACAGCAGATAAAACAGTGAGGATTCAGGAGATAAAACAATGAGAGTTCTGAAGTTAAAACACTGAGAATTCAGATGATAAAACAAAGAGAGTTCAGGAGATTAGAAAGTGAGAGTTCAGAACTTAAAGCAGTGAGAGTTCAGGAGATAAAACATTTAGAGTTCAGGGGAGAAAACAGTGAGAGTTCAGCACATAAAACCGTGAGAATACAAAAGATAAAATATCGAGATTTCAGGGGATAAAACAGGAAGAGTTTCAGGAGGTAAAACAATGAGAGTTCTGGAGATAAAACAATGGGAGCTCAGGGGATAAATCAGCAAGAGATCAGGAGATAAAACAGTGGGTTTATGGAAGATAAGACAGTGGGTGGTTTGGAGATAAAACAGCGACAGTTCAGTGGATAAAACAGCGAGAGTTCAAGAGATTAAACAATAAGAGTTCAGGGGATAGAACATCAAGAGTTCAGGAGATAACACAGCCAGAGTTCAAGGGACAGAACAGCAAGCATTCAGGAGATAAAACAGTGAGATTTCTATAGATGAAAAAAAACAAGAGTACAGCAGATAAAACAGTGAGGGTTCAGGAGATAAAACATCAAGGGTTCAGGAAATAAAACAGCGAGAGTTCAGGAGATAAAACAGTGAGAGTTCATGGGATAAAACAGTGAGAGTTCAGGAGATAAAACAGCGAGGCATCAGGGTATAAAACAGCGAGAGTTCTGATGTTTAAACAGTGTGAGTTCATGCATTAAAACAGCAAGGGTTCAGGCAATAAAACAGTGAGAGTTTAGGGAATAAAACAGCAAGAGTTCAGGGAATAAAACAGCTGGAGATCAGACTATAAAACAGCAAGGGTTCAGGGGATAAAACAGCGAGAATTCAGGTGATAAAAAAGCAAGGGTTCAGGAGATAAATCAGTGAGAGTTCATGGGATAAAACAGTGGGTGATTCAGAGATGAAACAGAGTCAGTTCAGGCGATAAAACTGCGCGAGTTCAGGAGATAAAACTGTGAGAGTTCAGGTATAAAACAGTGAGAGTTCAGGGGATAAAACATCAAGAGTTCAATGGATAAAACAATGAGTGGTTGGGAGATTACACAACAAGTGTTCAGGCGATCAAAGAGCGAGAGTTCAGGAAATAAAACAGTGAGACGTCAGGAGATAAAACGTCGAGGGTTCAGGAGAGGAAACAGTGAGAGTTCAGGTGATAAAACAGGGAGTGTTCAGGAGATAAAACAGCAACAGTTCAGTGGATAAAACAGCGAGATTTCAAGAGATTAAACAATAAGAGTTCAGGGGATAGAACATCAAGAGTTCAGGAGATAACACAGCCAGAGTTCAAGTGACAGAACAGCAAGCATTCAGGAGATAAAACAGTGAGATTTCTACAGATGAAAAAAACAAGAGTACAGCAAATAACACAGTGAGGGTTCAGGAGATAAAACATCAAGGGTTCAGGAAATAAAACAGTGAGAGGTCAGGAGATAAACAGTGAGAGTTCAGTGGATAAAACAGTGAGAGTTCAGGAGATAAAACAGTAAGGCATCATGGTATAAAACAGCGAGGCATCAGGGTATAAAACTACGAGAGTTCTGATGTTTAAACAGTGAGAGTTCATGCATTAAAACAGCAAGGGTTCAGGCAATAAAACAGTGAGAGTTTAGGGAATAATACAGCAAGAGTTCAGGAGATAAAACAGCTAGAGATCAGGCTATAAAACAGCAAGGGTTCGGGGATAAAACAGCGAGAATTCAGGTGATAAAAATGCAGGAGTTCAGGAGATAAATCAATGAGAGTTCATGGGATAAAACAGTGGGTGATTCAGAGATGAAACAGAGTTAGTTCAGGAGATAAAACTGCGAGAGTTCAGGAGATAAAACTGTGAGAGTTCAGGTATAAAACTGTGAGAGTTCAGGGGATAAAACATCATGAGTACAATGGATAAAACAATGAGTGGTTGGGAGATTACACAGCAAGTGTTCAGGAGATCAAAGAGCGAGAGTTCAGGAGATAGAAAAGCAAGAGCTCAGGGGGTGAAACAGTGAGATGTCGGCAGATGACAGCGGGTGTTCAGGAGATCAGTGAGAGTTCAGGGGATTAAACAGTGAATGTTCACGGGTTAAAACAGTGAGAGGACAGGAGATAAAACAGCAAGTATTCAGGAGAGAAAACAGCAAGAGTGCACAGGATAAAACAGTTGGAGTTCATGAGATAAAATAGTGAGAGTTCAGGGGATAAAACACCAAAAGATCAGGGAAAAAACTGTGAGAGATCAGGGGATGAAACAATAAAAGTTCAGGTGATGGAACAGAGGGTGTTCAGGAGATAAAACAGTGAGGCATCAGGAGAGAAAATAGAGAGAGTTCAGGCGATAAAACACTGAGAGTCCAGGAGATAAAACAGCGAGGCATCAGGGTATAAAACAGCGAGAGTTCAGGAAATAAAACTGCAAGAGTTCAGGGTATAAAGCAACGAGATTTCAGGAGATTAAACAGTAAGAAATCAGGGGATAGAACATCGAGAGTTCAGGAGATAAAACAGTCAGGCATCAGGAGATAAAACATCGAGGGTTCAGGAGAGAAAATAGCGAGAGTTCAAGCGATAAAACAGTGATAGTTCAGGAGATAAAACAGCGAGAGTTCAGGGTATAAAACAGCAAGAGTTCAAGAGATTAAAGAGTAAGAGTTCAGGGGATAGAACATCAAGAGTTCAGGAGATAACATAGCCAGAGTTCAGGGGACAGAACAGTAAGCGTTCAGGGGATAAAACAGTGAGATTTCTACAGATAAAAAAAAGCAAGAGTACAGCAGATAAAACAGTGAGGGATCAGGAGATAAAACAATGAGAGTTCAGAAGTTAAAACACTGAGAATTCAGATGATAAAACAAAGAGAGTTCAGGAGATTAAAAAGTGGGAGTTTAAAGGATAAAGCAGTGAGAGTTCAGGACATAAAACAGTTAAAGTTCAGGGGAGAAAACAGTGAGAGTTCAGCACATAAAACAGTGAGAATTCCAAAGAAAAAATATGAAGATTTCAGGGGATAAAATGAAGAGTTTCAGGAGGTAAAACAATGAGAGTTCTGGAGATAAAACAATGGGAGCTCAGGGGATAAATCAGCAAGAGATCAGGAGATGAAACAGTGAGTTTTTGGGAGATAAAACAGTGGGTGGTTTGGAGTAAAAACAGTGACAGTTCAGGGGATAAAACAGCAAGAGTTCATGGGATAAAACATTGAGAGTTCAGAGAATAGAACAATGATGGTTCAGGAGATAAAACAGTGGGATTTCAGTGGATAAAGCAATGAGAGTTCAGGAGATAAAACAGCAAGGGTTCAGGAGATAAAACAGAGATAGTTCAGCAGATAAAACAGCAAGCGTTCAGGTGAAAAAACAGTGAGAGTTCTGGGAATCAAACAGCAAGAGTTCAGGAGATAAAACAGCAAGGGTTCAGGAGATAAAACCATGAGAGTTCAGGGGATAAAAGTGTGATAATTCAGGGGAAAAGACAGTGAGGTTTCACGATATTAAACAGTGAGAGTTCAGGGGATAATACCGTGAGAGATCAGGAGATAATACAGAGAGAGTTCTGATGTTTAAACATGCAATAAAACAGCAAGGGTTCAGGCATTAAAACAGTGAGAGTTCAGGGAATAAAACAGCAAGAGTTCAGGAGATAAAACAGCTAGAGGTCAGGCTATAAAACAGCTAGAGTTCAATGGACAAAGCAATGAGAGCTCAGGAGATAATACAGCCAGGGTTCAGGAAATAAAACGGCAAGGGTTTAGGGGATAAAACAGCCAGTGTTCAGGGGATAGAACAGCAGGTGTTCAGGTGATAAAACAGTCAGATTTCTAGGGATAAAAAAAAACAAGAGCTCAGGAGATAAAACAGCGAGAGTTCAGGAGATAAAACAGTGAGAGTTCAGGAGATAAAACAGTGAGAGTTCAGGAGATTAAACAGTAAGAGTTCAGGGGATAGAGCATCGAGAGTTCAGGAAATAAAACAGAGAGGCGTCAGGACATAAAACATCGAGTGTTCAGGAGAGGAAACAGTGAGAGTTCAGGTAATAAAACAGGGAGCGTTCAGGAGATAAAACAGCGAGAGTTCAGGGTATAAAACAGTGAGAGTTCAAGAGATTAAATGGTAAGAGTTCAGGGGATAGAAGATTGAAAGTTCAGGAGAAAACACAGCCAGGGTTCAGGGGACAGAACAGTAAGCGTTCAGGAGATGAAACAGTGAGATTTCTACTGATAAAAAAAAACAAGAGTATAGCAGATAAAACAGTGAGGGTTCAGGAAATAAAACATCAAGGGTTCAGAAGTTAAAACACTGAGAATTCAGATGATAAAACAAAGAGAGTTCAGGAGATTAAAAAGTGAGTGTTCAGAGGATAAATCAGTGAGAGTTCAGGAGATAAAACAGTTAGAGTTCAGGAGATTAAATAGTAATAGTTCAGGGGATAGAACATCGAGAGTTCAGGAGATAAAACGTCGAGGTGTCAGGCGATAAAACAGCGAGAGTTCAGGAGACAAAACTGCGAGACTTCAGGGTATAAAGCAACAAGAGTTCAGGAGATTAAACAGCAAGAGTTCAGGGGATAGAACATTGAGAGTTCAGGAAATAAAACAGCGAGGCGTCAGGAGATAAAACATCGAGGGTTCAGGAGAGAAAATAGCGAGAGTTCAGGCGATAAAACAGTGAGAGTTCAGGAGATAAAACAGTGAGAGTTCAGGGTATAAAAAAGCGAGAGTTCAAGAGATTAAACAGTAAGAGTTCAGGGGACAGAACATCAAGAGTTCAGCCGATAACATAGCCAAGTTCAGGGAACAGAACAGAAAGCAATCAGGAGATAAAACAGTGAGATTTCTACAGATAAAAAAAACAAGAGTACAGCAGATAAAACAGTGAGGATTCAGGAGATAAAACAATGAGAGTTCTGAAGTTAAAACACTGAGAATTCAGATGATAAAACAAAGAGAGTTCAGGAGATTAGAAAGTGAGAGTTCAGAACTTAAAGCAGTGAGAGTTCAGGAGATAAAACATTTAGAGTTCAGGGGAGAAAACAGTGAGAGTTCAGCACATAAAACCGTGAGAATACAAAAGATAAAATATCGAGATTTCAGGGGATAAAACAGGAAGAGTTTCAGGAGGTAAAACAATGAGAGTTCTGAAGATAAAACAATGGGAGCTCAGGGGATAAATCAGCAAGAGATCAGGAGATAAAACAGTGGGTTTATGGAAGATAAGACAGTGGGTGGTTTGGAGATAAAACAGCGACAGTTCAGTGGATAAAACAGCGAGAGTTCAAGAGATTAAACAATAAGAGTTCAGGGGATAGAACATCAAGAGTTCAGGAGATAACACAGCCAGAGTTCAAGGGACAGAACAGCAAGCATTCAGGAGATAAAACAGTGAGATTTCTATAGATGAAAAAAAACAAGAGTACAGCAGATAAAACAGTGAGGGTTCAGGAGATAAAACATCAAGGGTTCAGGAAATAAAACAGCGAGAGTTCAGGAGATAAAACAGTGAGAGTTCATGGGATAAAACAGTGAGAGTTCAGGAGATAAAACAGCGAGGCATCAGGGTATAAAACAGCGAGAGTTCTGATGTTTAAACAGTGTGAGTTCATGCATTAAAACAGCAAGGGTTCAGGCAATAAAACAGTGAGAGTTTAGGGAATAAAACCGCAAGAGTTCAGGGGATAAAACAGCTAGAGATCAGACTATAAAACAGCAAGCATTCAGGAGATAAAACCATGAGAGTTCAGGGGATAAAAGTGTGATAATTCAGGGGAAAAGACAGTGAGGTTTCATGATATTAAACCGTGAGAGTTCATGGTATAATACCGTGAGAGTTCAGGAGATAAAACATTGATGGTTCAGGAAATAAAACAGCCAGAGATCAGGGGATAAAACAGTGAGAGTTCAGGGGTAAAACAGCGGGAGTTCAGGAGAAAAAACAGTGGGAGTTTTGGAGATAAAACAGTGAGAGTTCAGGGGATAAAACATTGAGCATTCAGGAGATAAAACAGCAAGAGTTCAGTTTTTGAAACACCGAGTGTTCAGGGAATAATGCTGTGAGATTTCAGGGGATAAAGCAATTAGAGATCAGCAGATAAAACAGCAAGGATTCGGGGCATAAAACAGTGAGACGTCAGGGGATGAAACATCGAGATTTCAGCAGATAAAACAGTGAGTGGTTGGGAGATTACACAGCAAGTATTCAGGAGGTCAAACAGCAAGAGTTCAGGAAATAAAACAGCAAGAGCTCAGAGGGTGAAATAGTGAGAGTTCGGGAGATGACAGCGATTGTTCAGGAGATCAGTGAGAGCTCAGTGGATTAAACAGTGAGTGTTCACAGGATAAAACAGTGAGAAGACAGGAGAGAAAACAGCAAGAGTTCACAGGATAAAACAGTTGGAGTTCATGAGATAAAATAGTGAGAGTTCAGGGGATAAAAAACCAAAAGATCAGGGAAAAAACTTTGAGAGATCAGGGGATGAAACAATAAAGGTTCACGTGATGGAACAGAGGGTGTTCAGGAGGTAAAATAACGAGTGTTCGAGGATAAAACATCGAGAGTTCAGGGGATAAAACAGTGATAGTTCAGGAGGAAAAACTATGAGATCTCAGTGGATAAAACAGCAAATATTCCCAGGAGAAGACAGTGAGAGAAAGGGAGATAAAAGAATGAGTGTTCAGGAGATAAAACAGCAAGTGTTTAAGGGATAAAACAATGAGAGTTCAGGAGGTAGAATGGCGAGAGTTCAGGGGATAAGAAAACGAGTTCAGGAGGTAAGCTTTGAGTGATCGGGGGTAAAAGAAAGAGGGTTAAGGAGTTAAAACAATGTGAGTTCAGGAGTTAAAACAAACAGAATTCAGGAGATAAAACAGTGAGAGTTCAGGGGATAAAACAGTGAGAGTTCAGGGGATAAAACAGTGAGCGTTAAGGAGATGAAACAGTTAGAGTACCGAGGATAAAATATGAAGAATTCAGGGGATAAAACAGCGAGAGTTCAGGAGATTAAACAGTAAGAGGTCAGGGGATTGAACATTGAGAGTTCAGGAGAGAAAACATCGAGGGTTCAGGAGAGAAAATAGCAAGAGTTCAGGCGATAAAACAGTGACAGTTAAGGGGATAAAACAGCAAGAGTTCATGAGATAAAACATTGAGAGTTCAGGGAATAGAACAATGATGGTTCCGGAGATAAAACAATGAGATTTCAGTGGATAAAGCAACAAGAGTTCAGGAGATAAAATAGCAAGGGTTCAGGATATAAAACAGCGATAGTTCAGCAGATAAAATAGCAAGGGTTCAGGTGAAAAAACAGTGAGAGTTCTGGGAATCAAACAGCAAGAGTTCAGGAGATAAAACAGCAAGGTTTCAGGAGATAAAACCATGAGAGTTCAGGGGATAAAAGTGTGATAATTCAGGGGAAAAGACAGTGAGGTTTCATGATATTAAACCGTGAGAGTTCATGGAATAATACCGTGAGAGTTCAGGAGATAATACAGTGAGAGTTCTGATGTTTAAACAGTGAGAGTTCAGGCAATAAAACAGCAAGTGTTCAGGCAATTAAACAGTGAGAGTTCAGGGAATAAAACAGCAAGAGTTCAGGAGAAAAAACCGCTAGAGGTCAGGCTATAAAACAGCTAGAGTTCAGGGCATAAAACAGAGAGAGTTCAGGGGATAAAGCAGCAAGAGTTCAGGAGATTAAACAGTAAGAGTTCAGGGGATAAAACGTTGAGGGTTCAGGGGATAGAACAACGATGGTTCAGGAGAAATAACAGTGAAATTTCAGTGAACAAAGCAATAAGAACTCAGGAGATAATACAGCAACGGTTCAGGAAATAAAACAGCAAGGGTTCAGGTGATAAAACAGTCAGATTTCTAGGGATAAAATAAAAACAAGAGTTCAGGAGATAAAACATCAAGGCATCAGGTGATAAAACAGTGAGAGTTCAGGAGATAAAACAGTGAGAGTTCAGGAGATTAAACAGTAAGAGTTCAGGGGATAGAACATTGAGAGTTCAGGAAATAAAACAGTGAGGCATCAGGACATAAAACTTCGAGCGTTCAGAAGAGAAAACAGTGAGAGTTCAGGTGATAAAACAGGGAGCGTTCAGGAGATAAAACAGTAAGAGTTCAGTGTATAAAACAGCGAGAGTTCAAGAGATTAAATGGTAAGAGCTCAGGGGATAGAACATCGAGAGTTCAGGAGATAACACAGCCAGAGTTCAGGGGACAGAACAGTAAGCGTTCAGGAGATGAAACAGTGAGATTGCTATGGATAAAAAAAACAAGAGTACAGCAGATAAAACAGTGAGCGTTCAGGAGATAAAACATTGAGGGGTCATGAAATAAAACAACGAGAGTTCAGGGGATAAAACAGTGAGAGGTCAGGAGATAAAACAATGAGAGTTTATCGGATAAAACAGCGGGAGTTCAGGAGAAAAAACAGTCAGAGTTTTGGAGATAAAACAGTGAGAGTTCAGGGGATAAAATATCGAGTGTTCAGGAGATAAAACAGCAAGAGTTCAGTTTTCGAAACACCGAGAGTTCAGGGGATAATACTGTGAGATTTCAGGGGATAAAGCAATGAGAGTTCAGCAGATAAAACAGCGAGGGTTCAGGGCATAAAACAGTGAGAGGTCAGGGGATGAAACATCGAGAGTTTAGGGGATAAAACATTGAGAGTTCAGTGGATAAAACATTGAGTGGTTGGGAGATTACACAGCAAGTGTTCAGGAGATCAAACAGCGAGAGTGCACAGGATAAAACTGTTGGAGTTCATGAGATAAAATAATGAGAGTTCAGGAGGTAGAATGGCGGGAGTTCAGGGGATAAGAAAACTTGAGTTCAGGAGGTAAACCTTGAGTGTTCAGGGGGTAAAGGAAAGAGGGTTAAGGAGTTAAAACAACGTGAGTTCAGGAGTTAAAACAATGAGAATTCAGGAGATAAAACAGCGAGACTTCAGGAGATAAAACAGCGAGAGATCTGGAGATAAAACTGTGATAGTTTAGGAGGTAAAACAATGAGATTTCAGTGGTTGAAACAGCAATGTTCACGGGATAAAACAGTGAGAGATAGGTAGATAAAATAATGAGCATTCGGGAGATTAAACATCAAGAGTTTAAGGGATAAATCTATGAGAATTCAGGAGATAGAATGGCGAGGGTTCACGAAATAAGAAAACATGAGTTCAGGAGGTAAACCTTGAGTGTTGAAGGGGGTGAAAAGTAAGAGAATTCAGAAGTTAAAACGCTGGAAGTTCAGGGGATAAAACAAAGAGTGTTCAGGAGATAAATAGAGAGTTTAGGAGATAAAAGAGTGAGAGTTCAGAAGATAAAATAGTGAGAGGTCAGGAGTTCAAACAGTGGGAATTCGGGGGATTATAGAGCGTGAGTTCAGGATATAAAACAGCGAGAGCTCAGGGGATGAATCAGTGATAGGTCAGAGGACAAAACAGTCAGTTGTTGGGAGATAAAACACCAACAGTCCAGGAGATAAAACAATGAGAGTTTAAGAGACCAAACAGTGAGAGTTCATGGGATAAAGCAGCAAGAGGTCACAGGATAAAACACTGGGAGGTCGGCAGATGAAACAGTGAGAGTACAGGGGATGAAACAGTGAGAGGTCAGGTAATAAAACAATGGGTGGTTCAGATAGAACAGAGATATTTCAGGAAATCAAACTGTGAGTTCAGGAGATAAAACAGCAAGGGTTCAGGAGATAAAACCATGAGAGTTCATGGGATAAAACCATGAGAGTTCAGGAGATAAAACAGCAAGAGTTCTGGTGTTTCAACAGTGAGCGTTCATGCAATAAAACAGCAAGGCTTCAGGCGATAAAACAGAGAGAGTTCAGGGCATAAAACAGCTAGAGTTCAGGGGATGAAACAGTGAGAGTTCAGGGGATATAACAGTGGGTGGTTCAGATAGAACAGAGATATTTCAGGAGATCAAACTGTGAGTTCAGGAGATAAAACAGCAAGGGTTCAGGAGATAAAGCCGTGAGATTTCGGGGATAAAAGAGTGATAATTCAGGGGATAAAACAGTGAGGGTTCATGATATTAAACGGTGAGAGTTCATGGGATAATACCGTGAGAGTTCAGGAGATAATACAGCGAGAGTTCTGATGTTTAAACAGTGATAGTTCAGCAGATAAAACAGCAAGGGTTCAGGCAATAAAACAGTGAGAGTTCAGGGAATCAAACAGCAAGAATTCAGGGTATAAAACAGCGAGGGTTCAGGAGATTAAACCGTGAGAGTTCAGGGGATAAAACTGCAAGAGTTCAGGGGATAAAACAACGAAGATTCAGGGGATAAAACAGCGAGAGGTCAGGAGATTAAACAGCAATAGTTCAGGGGATAGAACATCGAGTGTTCAGGGGATAGAACATGAGATTTCAGGTGATAAAGCAATGAAAGTTCAGGAGATAAACAGCAAGGGTTCAGAGATAAAGCATCAAGGGTTTAGGAGGTAAAACAGCCAGAGATCAGGGGATAAACGAGTGAGAGTTCAGGAGATAAAACAGTGAGAATTCAGGGGATAGAACATCGAGAGTTCAGGAGATAAAACAGCCAGAGTTCAGGGGATAGAACAGCAAGCGTTCAGTAGATAAAACAGCGCGGGTTCAGGAGATAAAACATCGAGGGTTCAGGAGATAAAACATCAATGGTTCAGGAGATAAAACATCAATGGTTCAGGAGATAAAACATTGAGGGTTCAGGAGATAAAACTTCGAGGGTTCAGGAGATAAAACATCGAGGGTTCAGGAGATAAAACATCGAGGGTTCAGGAGATAAAACATCAAGGGTTCAGGAGATAAAACATCAAGGGTTCAGGAGATAAAACAGTGAGAGTTCAGGGGATAAAACAGCGAGAGATCAGGAGATAAAACAGGGAGAGCTCAGGGGATAAAACAGTGAGAGTTCAGGAAATAAAACAGCGAGAGTTCAGGGGATAAAACAGAGAGAGTTCAGGGCATAAAACAGCTAGAGTTCAGGGGATGAAACAGTGAGAGTTCAGGGGATATAACAGTGGGTGGTTCAGATAGAACAGAGATATTTCAGGAGATCAAACTGTGAGTTCAGGAGATAAAACAGCAAGGGTTCAGGAGATAAAGCCGTGAGATTTCGGGGATAAAAGAGTGATAATTCAGGGGATAAAACAGTGAGGGTTCATGATATTAAACGGTGAGAGTTCATGGGATAATACCATGAGAGTTCAGGAGATAATACAGCGAGAGTTCTGATGTTTAAACAGTGATAGTTCAGCAGATAAAACAGCAAGGGTTCAGGCAATAAAACAGTGAGAGTTCAGGGAATCAAACAGCAAGAATTCAGGGTATAAAACAGCGAGGGTTCAGGAGATTAAACCGTGAGAGTTCAGGGGATAAAACTGCAAGAGTTCAGGGGATAAAACAACGAAAATTCAGGGGATAAAACAGCGAGAGGTCAGGAGATTAAACAGCAATAGTTCAGGGGATAGAACATCGAGTGTTCAGGGGATAGAACATGAGATTTCAGGTGATAAAGCAATGAAAGTTCAGGAGATAAACAGCAAGGGTTCAGAGATAAAGCATCAAGGGTTTAGGAGGTAAAACAGCCAGAGATCAGGGGATAAACGAGTGAGAGTTCAGGAGATAAAACAGTGAGAATTCAGGGGATAGAACATCGAGAGTTCAGGAGATAAAACAGCCAGAGTTCAGGGGATAGAACAGCAAGCGTTCAGTAGATAAAACAGCGCGGGTTCAGGAGATAAAACATCGAGGGTTCAGGAGATAAAACATCAATGGTTCAGGAGATAAAACATTGAGGGTTCAGGAGATAAAACATCGAGGGTTCAGGAGATAAAACATCGAGGGTTCAGGAGATAAAACATCGAGGGTTCAGGAGATAAAACATCAAGGGTTCGGGAGATAAAACATCGAGGGTTCAGGAGATAAAACAGTGAGAGTTCAGGGGATAAAACAGCGAGAGATCAGGAGATAAAACAGGGAGAGC
Organism: Carcharodon carcharias; assembly: GCF_017639515.1. Classification (NCBI taxonomy): domain Eukaryota; kingdom Metazoa; phylum Chordata; class Chondrichthyes; order Lamniformes; family Lamnidae; genus Carcharodon; species Carcharodon carcharias. Next base: position 85,539,155 of record NC_054481.1, read on the forward strand.
TCAGGGGATAAAACAGTGAGAGTTCAGGAAATAAAACAGCGAGAGTTCAGGGGATAAAACACCGAGAGTTCAGCACCTAAAACAGTGAGAGTTCCGAAGATAAAATATCAAGAATTCAGTGGATAAAACCATAAATATTCACAGGAGAAAACAGTGAGAATTAGGGAGATAAAAGAATGAGTATTCATGAGGTGAACCAGCATGAGTATAAGTGATAAAACAATGAGAGTTCAGGAGGTAGAATGGCAAGATTTCAGGGGATAAGAAAAATGAGTTCAGGAGGTAAACACTGAGCATTCAGGGGATAGAACAACAAGAATTCTGCAGTAAAAACAATGAGAGTTCAGGAGTTAAAGCAGTAACAGTTCAGGAGATAAAACAGCAAGAGTTCAGGAGATAAATAGTGAGAGTTCAGGGTTAGAACAGCAGGTGGTCGGGAGATAACACAGCGGCAGTTCAGGAGATAAAACAGAGAGAGTTCAAGGGATGAAATAGCAAGAGTTCAAGGGCTAAAACAGTCAGTGTTCACGGGATAAAACAGCGAGAGCTCAGGAGATAAAACAGCGAGAATTCAGCAGACAAAACAGCAAGATTTCACAGGGTACAACAGTGAGCATTCATTGGAAAAAACAGTGGGTGGTCACGTGATAAAACAGCGATAGTTCAGGAGATAAAACAGAAAGAGCTCAGGGGATAAAACAGCAAGAGTTCAGGAGATAAAACAGCATGAGTTCAGGAGAAAAAAAAGTGGGACTTTGGGAGATGACACAGCGCGAGTTCAGGGGATAAAACAGTGCGTGTTCACGGGATAAGACAATAAAAGTTCAGGTGATGAAACTGTGGGTTTTCAGGAAGTAAATCAATCAGAGTTCAGGGGATAAAATAGTGAGAGTTCAGGGGATAAAGCAGCGAGAGTTCAGGGGATAAAACAGCAAAAGTTCAGGAGAAAAAAAAGTGGGAGTTTGGGAGATGACACAGCGCGAGCTCAGGGGATAAAACAGTGCGTGTTCACGGGATAAGACAATTAATGTCCAGCTGATGAAACAGCGGGTGTTCAGGAGGTAAATCAATGAGAGTTCAGGGGATAAAAAAAGCGAGAGTTCAGGGGATAAAGCAGCGAGAGTTCAGGGGATGAAATAGTGAGAGCTCAGGGGATAAGACATCGAGAGTTCAGGAGATAAAATAGTGAGAGCTCAGGGGATAAAACAGTCAGTGTTCATGGGATAAAACAGTGAGAGCTCGGGAGATAAAACAGCGAGAATTCAGGAGTCAAAACAGCAAGATTTCACAGGGTATAAGAAACCGTGAGTTCAGCAGGTAAACAGTGAGTGTTCAGGGAATAAAACAGTGAGAGTTCAGGAGTTAAACCAATGAGAGTTCAGGAGATAAAACAGCGAGAGGTCCAGAGATAAAACTGCGATAGTTTATGAGGTAAAACAATGAGATTTCAGAGGTTGAAACAGCAATATTCACAGGATAAAACAGTGAGAGATAGGGAGATAAAATAATGAACATTCAGGAGATGAAAGAGCATGACTGTAAAGGATAAAACTCCGAGAGATCAGGAGATAGAATGGTGAGGGTTCAGGGGATGAGAAAACATGAGTACCGCAGGTAAACCTTGAGTGTTCAGGGGGTAAAACAAAGAGAGTTCAGGAGTTAAAACAACGCAAGTTCAGGAGTTAAAACAATGAGCATTCAGGAAATAAAACAGCGAGAGTTCAGGAGATAAAACATCGAGAGTTCAGGAGATAAAACAGCAAGATTTGAGGGAGTAAAACTGTAAGAGTTCAGAAGGTAAAACAGTAAGAGTTCTGGGGATAAAACAGCGAGGGTTCAGGGAATGAGAAAACAAGAATTCAGGGGAAACAAAGAATAAACATTCAGGGAAAAAATGTGAGAGCTCAGTGGATAAAATATCATGAGTTCAGGGATAAAATAGCAGGAGTTCAGGGGATAAAACAGTGGGAGTTCAGGGGATAAAACAGTGGGAGTTCAGGAGATAAAGCTGTGAGAGTTCAGGTGAGAAAACAGCGAGTGTTCAGTGGAGAAAACAGCAAGAGTTCAGGGGTTATAACAATTAGAGTTCAGGGGATCAAACAGTGAGGATTTAGGGGATAAAGCAGCAAAATTTCAGGTGATAAAACAGTGAGAGTTTAGAAGATAAAACACAAGGGTTCATGAGATAAAACACCTAGGGCTCAGGAGGTAAAACAGTGACAGTTCAGGGAATAAAACAGTGAGAGTTCAGGTGATAAAACAGCAACAGTTCAGGTGATGAAACAGTGAGAGTTCAGGGGATAAAACAACAAGAGTTCAGGAGGTAAAACAGAGAGAGTTTAGGAGATAAAACATCAAGGTTTCAGGGGATAAAACAGTGAGAGTTCAGGAGGTAAAACAGTGAGAATTGAGGAGGTAAAACTTCAAGATTTCAGGGGACAAAACAATGAGACTTGAGGAGATGAAACAGCAAGACTTCAGGAGATAAAGCAGCTAGATATCAGGGAATAATACAGTGCGAGTTCAGGAGATACAGCAATTAGGGTTCAAGGGATAAAACAGTGAGATTTTATGTGCTAAAACAATGTGTGTTCAGGGGATGAAACAGCTAGAGTTCAGGGAATAAAACAGTGAGAGTTCAGGAGATACAACAATGAGAATTTAAGAGATAAAATAGCGAATGTTCAGGGGTTAAAACTATGACAGTTCAGCAGATAAAACAGTGAGAGTTCAGTGCATAAAACAGTGAGAGGTTGAGTGATAAAACTGCAAGAGTTCAGTGGATAAAACAGTGAGAGTTCAGCAGATAAGACAATGAGATTTCGCAGGATAAAACATCGAGATTTCAGGGGATAAAACAGTGAGAGGTCAGGAGATAAAGCAGCAATAGTTCAGTTGATAAAACAGTGAGAGTTCAAGAGATTAAACCGTGAGAGTTCAAGGGATAAAGCAGTAGGACATCGAGACGTGAAATAGTGAGAGCTCAGGATATCAAACAGCAAGATTTCAGTGGATTAAACACCAAGTATTAAGGGGATAAATCTGTGAGATTTCAGGGGATAAAAAATCAACTGTTCACGGGATAATACAAGGAGAAGTCGGGAGATTAAACAGCGAGCATTCATGAGATAAAACAATGAAGATCCAGGAGATAAAACTGTGATAGTTCAGATGATAAATCTGTGGGAGTTCATGGGATAAAACCGTGACATTTCAGGGGATAAAACAATGAGAGTTCAGGGAATAAAATTGTGACAGGTCAGCAAGTAAAACAGTGAGGGTTCAGGGCACTAAAACAGTGAGCGTTCAGAGTATAAATCAAGCGAGAGTTCAGGAGATGAAACAATGAGATTTCGGAGGCAAATGTTCAGAGGACAAAACAGTGAGAGATAGGGAGATAAAAGAGTGAGCACTGAGGAGATAAAACAGCAAGTGTGTAAGGGATAAAACAGCAAGAGTTCAGGGGATGAGACAACTTGAGTTCAGGAGATAAAACAACAGTGCCCAGTGGAGAAAACAGTGAAAGTTCAGGGCATAAGACAATGAGATTTCATGGGAGAAAACATTGAGAGGTCGGGAGATAAAACAGTGAGAATTGAGAAGATAAAACTGCAGGAGATCACAGGATAAGATAGTGAGAGTTCAGGGGATAAAACGAGAGTTCAGGAGATAAAACTACAAGAGTTTAGGAGATAAAACAGTGAGAGTTTAGGAGATAAAACATCAAGTTTTCAGGGGATAAAACAGTGAGAGTTCAGGAGGTAAGACATTGAGAATTGAGGAGGTAAAACTTCAAGATTTCAGGGGACAAACCAATGAGAGTTGAAGAGATGAAACAGCAAGACTTCAGGAGATAAAGCAGCGAGATATCAAGGAATAATACATTGCGAGTTCAGGAGATACAACAATTAGGGTTCAAGCGATAAAACAGTGAGATTTTAGGTGATACAACAATGTGTGTTCAGGGAATAAAACAGTGAGAGTTCAGGAGATACAACAATGAGAATTCAAGGGATAAAATAGCGAATGTTCAGGGGTTAAAACTAAGGTAAAACAGTGAGAGTTCAGGGCATAAAACAGTGAGAGGTTGAGAGATAAAACTGCAAGAGTTCAGTGGATAAAACAGTGAGAGTTCAGGTGATAAGACAATGAGATTTCACAGGATAAAACATCAAGATTTCAGGGGATAAAACAGTGAGAGGTCGAAAGATAAAACAGCGATAATTGAGGAGATAATATTGCAAGGGTTCATGGGAGAAATCAGCGAGAGTTCAGGGGATAAAACAGTGAGTGTTCAGAGGATGAAACATTTAGTGTTCAGCAGCAAAACAACAAGAGTTCAGCAGATAAAACAACATGAGTTCAGGGGATAAGACAATGCGATTTCATGGGATAAAACAGTGAGAGGTCAGGAGATAAAGCAGCAATAGTTCAGTTGATAAAACAGTGAGAGTTCAGGAGATTAAACCGTGAGAGTTCAAGGGATAAAACAGTAGGACATCGAGACGTGAAATAGTGAGAGTTCAGGATATCAAACAGCAAGAGTTCAGTGGATTAAACACCAAGTATTAAGGGGATAAATCTGTGAGATTTCAGGGGATAAAAAAGCAACTGTTCACGGGATAATACAAGGAGATGTCAGGAGATTAAACAGCGAGCATTCATGAGATAAAACAATGAAGATCCAGGAGATAAAACTGTGATAGTTCAGATGATAAATCTGTGGGATTTCATGGGATAAAACCGTGACATTTCAGGGGATAAAACAACGAGAGTTCAGGGAATAAAATTGTGACAGTTCAGCAGGTAAAACAGCGACGTATCAGGGCACTAAAACAGCGAGCGTTCAGAGGATAAATCAAGTGAGAGTTCAGGAGATGAAACAATGAGATTTCGGAGGTTAAAACAGCAAATGTTCAGAGGACAAAACAGTGAGAGATAGGGAGATAAAAGAGTGAATGCTGAGGAAATAAAACAGCAAGTGTGTAAGGGATAAAACAGCAAGAGTTCAGGGGATGAGACAACTTGAGTTCAGGAGATAAAACAACAGTGCCCAGTGGAGAAAACAGAAAAAGTTCAGGGCATAAGACAATGAGATTTCATGGGAGAAAACATTGAGAGGTCAGGAGATAAAACAGTGAGAATTGAGAATATAAAACTGCAAGAGATCACAGGATAAGATAGTGAGAGTTCAGGGGATAAAATGAGAGTTCAGGAGATAAAACTACAAGAGTTTAGGAGATAAAACAGTGAGAGTTTAGGAGATAAAACATCAAGTTTTCAGGGGATAAAACAGTGAGAGTTCAGGAGGTAAGACATTGAGAATTGAGGAGGTAAAACTTCAAGATTTCAGGGGACAAACCAATGAGAGTTGAGGAGATGAAACAGCAAGACCTCAGGAGATAAAGCAGCGAGATATCAGGGAATAATACAGTGCGAGTTCAGGAGATACAACAATTAGGGTTGAAGGGATAAAACAATGAGATTTTAGGTGATAAAACAATGTGTGTTCAGGGGATGAAACAGCTGGAGTTCAGGGAATAAAACAGTGAGAGTTCAGGAGATACAACAATGAAAATTCAAGGGATAAAATAGCGAGTGTTCAGGGGTTAAGACAATGAGATTTCACAGGATAAAACATCGAGATTTCAGGGGATAAAACAATGCGAGGTTGGAAGATAAAATAGTGATAATTGAGGAGATAATACTGCAAGGGTTCATGGGATAAATCAGCAAAAGTTCAGGGGATAAAACACTGAGTGTTCAGAGGACAAAACATTTAGTGTTCAGCAGCAAAAACAGCAAGAGTTGAGGGGATAAAACAATGAGAGCTCAGGGGATAAGACGATGCGATTTCATGGGATAAAACAGTGAGAGGTCAGGAGATAAAGCAGTGATAGTTCAGTTGATAAAACAGTGAGAGTTCAGGAGATACAACAATGAGAATTCAAGGGATAAGACAGTGATAATTGAGGAGATAATACTGCAAGGGTTCATCTGATAAATCAGCTAGAGTTCAGGAGATAAAACAGTGAGTGTTCAGAGGATGAAACATTTAGTGTTCAGCAGCTAAAACAACAAGAGTTCAGGGGATAAAACAGAGTGTTTAGGAGATAAAACCATGAGAGTTCAGGAGATAAAACTATGAGATTTTAGAGGAGAACACAGCAAAAGTTCACAGGATAAAATAGTGAGATATAGGGAGATAAATGTGTGAGCGCTCAGGGAATAAAACTCCGAGACTTCAGGGGAAATTACACCGAGAGTTTAGGAGATCAAACAATAAGAGTTCAGGGCATAAAACAGCCAGAGTTCAGCGAACAAAACAGCGAAAGTTCAGCAGACAAAACAGCGAGAGTTCAGCAGACAAAACAGCGAGAATTCAGCAGACAAAACATTGAGAATTCAGAGGATGAAACAGCAGGGGTTCTCTGGATAAAACAGAGAGAGGTCAGGAGATAAAACTGCACGAGTTCAGTGGATAAAACAACGAGAGTTCAGGGAATAAGACAATGCGGTTTCATGGGATAAAACAGTGAGTGGTCAGGAGATAAAGCAACGGGAGTTCAAGAGGTAAAACAGTGAGACTTCAGGGGATATAAAAGTGAGAGTTCAAGGGATAAAACATCATGAGTTCAGGAGATAAAACAGCTGGAGTTCAGGAGATAAAACAGTGAGAGTTTCAGTGGATTAAAAAGCAAGAGTCCAGTGGATAAAACAGCAAGAGTTCAGGGGATAAAGCAACAAGAGTTCAGAGGGCAAAACAGCGAATGTTCAGCGGATATAACAATGACAGTTCAGGGAATAAAACAATAAAATTTTCAAAGGACAAAACGGCAAAAGCACACAGGTAAAAACAGTGAGAGATAGGGAGATATAACATTGAGTGTTCAGGAGATAAAACAGAGAGAGTTCAGGGAATAAAACAGAGAGAGTTCCGGGGAATAAACAGCAAGCGTTCAGGGGTTATAGCAATTAGAGTTCAGGGGATAAAATAGTGAGGATTCAGGGGATAAAACAATGAGATTTCAGGCGATAAAACAGTTCGAGTTCAGGATATAACAGGCAAAGGTTCAGGAGATAAAACAACAAGATTTCAGGGGATAAAACAATGAGAGTTCATGGGATAAAACAGTGGCAGTTCGGAACTCAGCGAGAGTTCAGAAGATAAAACAGCAAGAGTTCAGGTGAAAAATCAATGAGCGTTCAGGAGACAAAACTGTGAGAGCTCAGGGAATAAAACAGTGAGTGTTCAGGTGATAAAACAGCAAGAGTTCAGGCGATGAGACAGAGAGAGTTCAGGGGATAAAACAGTGAGAGTTCACGGGATAAAACAGTGAGATTTAAAGAGATTAAACAGTGAGAGTTCAGGGGATTAAGCAGCGGGAGGTTGGGACATGAAACAGTGGAAGTTCAGGATATCAAACAGCAAGCGTTCAGAGGATTAAACACCAAGAGTTAAGGCAATAAATCAGCAAGATTTCAGGGGATAAAAAAGCAACTGTTCATGGCATAATACAGTGAGAGGTTGGGAGATAAAGCTGCGAGAATTCATGAGATTAAACAATGAACATTCAGAGGATAAAAGTGTGATAGTTCAGGTGATAAAACTGTGGGACGTCATGGGATAAAACTGTGACATTTCAGAGGATAAAACAACAAGAGTTTAGGGAATAAAATTGTGACAGTTCAGCAAGTAAAACAGTGAGGGTTCAGGGCACTAAAACAGCGAGCGTTCAGAGGATAAATCATTCGAGAGTTCAGGAGATAAAACAATGAGATTTCAGAGGTTAAAACAATGAGATTTCAGAGGTTAAAACAGCAAGTGTTCAGAGGACAAAACAGTGAGAGATAGGGAGATAAAAGAGTGAATGCTGAGGAAATAAAACAGCAAGTGTGTAAGGGATAAAACAGCAAGAGTTCAGGGGATGAGACAACTTGAGTTCAGGAGATAAAACAACAGTGCCCAGTGGAGAAAACAGTGAAAGTTCAGAGGATAAAACAGTGAGATTTCATGGGAGAAAACATTGAGAGGTCGGGAGATAAAACAGTGAGAATTGAGAAGATAAAACTGCAGGAGATCACAGGATAAGATAGTGAGAGCTCAGGGGATAAAACAACGAGAGTTCAGGAGATAAAACAGTGAGAGTTTAGGAGATAAAACAATGAGAATTCAGGAGGTAAAACACTGAGAGTTTAGGCGATAAAACAAAAAGTTTTCAGGGGATAAAACAGAGTGTTTAGGAGATAAAACCATGAGAGTTCAGGAGATAAAACTATGAGATTTTAGAGGAGAACACAGCAAAAGTTCACAGAATAAAACAATGAGATAAAGGGAGATAAATGTGTGAGCGCTCAGGAAATAAAATTCCGAGACTTCAGGGGAAATGACACCGAGAGTTTAGGAGATCAAACAATGAGAGTTCAGGGCATAAAACAGCGAGAGTTCAGCGAACAAAACAGTGAGAATTCAGAGGATGAAACAGCAAGGGTTCTCTGGATAAAACAGAGAGAGGTCAGGAGATAAAACTGCACGAGTTCAGTGGATAAAACAACGAGAGTTCAGGGAATAAGACAATGCAGTTTCAATGGATAAAACAGTGAGTGGTCATGAGATAAAGCAGTGGGAGTTCAGGAGGTAAAACAGCGAGAGTTCAGGGGATAGAAAATTGAGAGTTCAGGGGATAAAACATCATGAGTTCAGGAGATAAAACAGCTGGAGTTCAGGAGATAAAACAGCTGGAGTTCAGGAGATAAAACAGTGAGAGTTTCAGTGGATTAAAAAGCAAGAGTCCAGTGGATAAAACAGCAAGAGTTCAGGGGATAAAGCAACGAGGGTTCAGGGGGCAAAACAGCAAACGTCCAGCGGATATAACAACAACAGTTCAGGGAATAAAACAATAAGATTTTCAGAGGACAAAACAGCAACAGCTCACAGGAAAAATCAGTGAGAGATAGGGAGATAAAACAGGTAGTGTTCAGGAGATAAAACAGCAAGAGTTCAGGGGATAAAACAGCAAGAGTTCAAGGGATACCACAGCTAGAGTTCAGGAGATAAAATGGTGAGAGTTCGGGTGATAAAATAGGGAGTTTCAGGGGATAAAATAGCTAAGAGCCCAAGGGATAAATTAGTGAGAGTCCTGGAGATAAAACATCATGAGTTCAGGAGATAAAACAGCAGGAGTTCAAGAGATAAAACAGCGGGAGTTCAGGGGCTAAAACAATGAGAGTTCAGGGGATAAAACATCATGAGTTCAGGAGATAAAGCAGCAGGAGTTCAGGGGATAAAACAGCAGGAGTTCAGGGGATAAGACAGAGAGAGTTCCGGGGAATAAACAACAAGAGTTCAGGGGTTATAGCAGTTAGAGTTCAGGGGATAAAATAGTGAGGATTCAGGGGTAAAACAGTGAGATTTCAGGCAATAAAACAGAAAAAGTTCAGGATATAAAAGACAAAGGTTCAGGAGATAAAACAACGAGATTTCAGGAGTTAAACAGTGAGAGATGACGGGATAAAACAGTGGCAGTTCGGGAGGTGAATCAGCGAGAGTTCAGAAGATAAAACAGCGAGAGTTCAGGTGATAAAGCAGTGAGAGTTCAGGTGATAAAGCAGTGAGGGTTCAGGTGATAAAATAGCAAGAGTTCAGGTGATGAGACAGTGAGCATTCAGGGGATAAAACACTGAGAGTTCAGGAGGTAAAACAATGAGAGTTTAGGAGGTTAAATGAAAGGGTTCATGAGATAAAACACCTAGGGTTCAGGGCGTAAAACAGTTAGAGTTCAGGGAATAAAACAGTGAGAGTTCAGGTGATAAACCAGCTAGAGTTCAGGCGATGAAACAGTGAGAGTTCAGGGGTTAAAACAATGAAAGTTCACAATGAAGATCCAGGAGATAAAACTGTGATAGTTCAGATCATAAATCTGTGGGAATTTATGAGATAAAACCGTGACATTTCAGGGGATAAAACAATGAGATTTCAGAGGTTAAAACAATGAGATTTCAGAGGTTAAAACAGCAAGTGTTCAGAGGACAAAACAGTGAGAGATAGGGAGATAAAAGAGTGAATGCTGAGGAAATAAAACAGCAAGTGTGTAAGGGATAAAACAGCAAGAGTTCAGGGGATGAGACAACTTGAGTTCAGGAGATAAAACAACAGTGCCCAGTGGAGAAAACAGTGAAAGTTCAGAGGATAAGACAATGAGATTTCATGGGAGAAAACATTGAGAGGTCGGGAGATAAAACAGTGAGAATTGAGAAGATAAAACTGCAGGAGATCACAGGATAAGATAGTGAGAGCTCAGGGGATAAAACAACGAGAGTTCAGGAGATAAACAGTGAGAGTTTAGGAGATAAAACGCAAGGGTTCATGAGATAAAACACCTAGGGTTCAGGAGGTAAAACAGTGAGAGTTCAGGGAATAAAACAGTGAGAGTTCAGGTGATAAAACAATGAGAATTCAGGAGGTAAAACACTGAGAGTTTAGGCGATAAAACAAGAAGTTTTCAGGGGATAAAACAGAGTGTTTAGGAGATAAAACCGTGAGAGTTCAGGAGATAAAACTATGAGATTTTAGAGGAGAACACAGCAAAAGTTCACAGAATAAAACAATGAGATAAAGGGAGATAAATGTGTGAGCGCTCAGGAAATAAAATTCCGAGACTTCAGGGGAAATGACACCGAGAGTTTAGGAGATCAAACAATGAGAGTTCAGGGCATAAAACAGCGAGAGTTCAGCGAACAAAACAGTGAGAATTCAGAGGATGAAACAGCAAGGGTTCTCTGGATAAAACAGAGAGAGGTCAGGAGATAAAACTGCACGAGTTCAGTGGATAAAACAACGAGAGTTCAGGGAATAAGACAATGCAGTTTCAATGGATAAAACAGTGAGTGGTCATGAGATAAAGCAGTGGGAGTTCAGGAGGTAAAACAGCGAGAGTTCAGGGGATAGAAAATTGAGAGTTCAGGGGATAAAACATCATGAGTTCAGGAGATAAAACAGCTGGAGTTCAGGAGATAAAACAGCTGGAGTTCAGGAGATAAAACAGTGAGAGTTTCAGTGGATTAAAAAGCAAGAGTCCAGTGGATAAAACAGCAAGAGTTCAGGGGATAAAGCAACGAGAGTTCAGGGGGCAAAACAGCAAACGTCCAGCGGATATAACAACGACAGTTCAGGGAATAAAACAATAAGATTTTCAGAGGACAAAACAGCAACAGCTCACAGAAAAAATCAGTGAGAGATAGGGAGATAAAACAGGTAGTGTTCAGGAGATAAAACAGCAAGAGTTCAGGGGATAAAACAGCAAGAGTTCAAGGGATACCACAGCTAGAGTTCAGGAGATAAAATGGTGAGAGTTCGGGTGATAAAATAGGGAGTTTCAGGGGATAAAATAGCTAAGAGCCCAAGGGATAAATTAGTGAGAGTCCTGGAGATAAAACATCATGAGTTCAGGAGATAAAACAGCAGGAGTTCAAGAGATAAAACAGCGGGAGTTCAGGGGCTAAAACAATGAGAGTTCAGGGGATAAAACATCATGAGTTCAGGAGATAAAGCAGCAGGAGTTCAGGGGATAAAACAGCAGGAGTTCAGGGGATAAGACAGAGAGAGTTCCGGGGAATAAACAACAAGAGTTCAGGGGTTATAGCAGTTAGAGTTCAGGGGATAAAATAGTGAGGATTCAGGGGTAAAACAGTGAGATTTCAGGCAATAAAACAGAAAAAGTTCAGGATATAAAAGACAAAGGTTCAGGAGATAAAACAACGAGATTTCAGGAGTTAAACAGTGAGAGATGACGGGATAAAACAGTGGCAGTTCGGGAGGTGAATCAGCGAGAGTTCAGAAGATAAAACAGCGAGAGTTCAGGTGATAAAGCAGTGAGAGTTCAGGTGATAAAGCAGTGAGGGTTCAGGTGATAAAATAGCAAGAGTTCAGGTGATGAGACAGTGAGCATTCAGGGGATAAAACACTGAGAGTTCAGGAGGTAAAACAATGAGAGTTTAGGAGGTTAAATGCAAGGGTTCATGAGATAAAACACCTAGGGTTCAGGGCGTAAAACAGTTAGAGTTCAGGGAATAAAACAGTGAGAGTTCAGGTGATAAACCAGCTAGAGTTCAGGCGATGAAACAGTGAGAGTTCAGGGGTTAAAACAATGAAAGTTCACAATGAAGATCCAGGAGATAAAACTGTGATAGTTCAGATCATAAATCTGTGGGAATTTATGAGATAAAACCGTGACATTTCAGGGGATAAAACAATGAGAGTTCAGGGGATAAAACTGTGAGAGTTCAGGGGATAATAAAGTGAGACCTCAGGAGATAAAACAGTGAGAGTTCAGGGGGCAAAACAGCAAATATTCAGCGGATATAACAAGAACAGTTCAGGGAATAAAACAATGAGATTATCAGAGGAAAAACGGCAACAGCTCACAGGTAAAAACAGTGAGAGAAAGCATGATAAAACAGGGAGTGTTCAGGAGTTAAAACAGCAAGAGTTCAGGGGATAAAACAGCAAGAGTTCAGGGGATAAAACAGCAAGAGTTCAGGAGATAAAATAACAAGAGTTCAAGGGGCAAAACAGCAAATGTTCATTGGATATAATAATGACAGTTCAGGGCATAAAACAACAAGATTTAAGAGGAGAAAATGGCAACAGCTCACAGGTAAAAATAGAGAGATAAAATAGGGATTGTTCAGGAGATAAAACAGCAAGAGTTCAGGTGATAAAATGGCAAAAGTTCAAGGGATAACACAGTGAGAGTTCAGGAGTTAAAATGGCAAGAGTTTGGGTGATAAAATAGGGAGTTTCAGGGGATAAAACAGCGAGAGTTCAGGGGATAAAAAAGTGAGAGTTCAGTGGATTATAAATCAAGAGTTCAGTGGATAAAACAGCAAGAGTTCAGGACATAAAACAGCAAGAGTTCAAGGGATACCATGGCGAGAGTTCAGGAGATAAAAAGGCGAGAGTTCAGGAGATAAAATGGTGAGTGTTTGGGGGATAAAATAGGGAGTTTCAGGGGATAAAACAGCGAGAGGTCAGGGGATAAAAAAGTGAGAGTTCAGGGGATAATACGTCATGAGTTCAGGAGATAAAGCAGCAGGAGTTCAGGGGCTAAAACACTGAGAGTTCAGGGGATAAAAGAGCAATATTTCAGGGGATAAGAAAGTGAGTTGTTGGGAGATAAAACAGTGATAGTTCAGGGAATAAAACAGAGAGAGTTCAGGAGAGCCAACAATGAGTGGCCAGAGGTTGAAAGAGCATGAGTTCAGGGGATAAGTCATTGAGATTGCAGTAGATAAAACAATGAAAGTTCAGTCGTTTAAACAGCGAGAGTTCAGGGGATGAAACAGTGAGAGCTCAGCGGATAAAACAGTGTGAGTTCAAGGGATAAAATAATGAGACATAAGGAGATAAAGCAATGAGTGTTCAGGGGATAAAACAGCAAGGGTTCAGTGCAGAAAACAGTGAGGGTTTAGGGGATAAAACGGCAAGCTGTTCAGGATATAAAACAGCAAGAGTTCAGTGCATAAAACAGCAAAAGTTCACAGGATAAAACAGTGAGAGGTAGGGACATAAATCAGCGAGAATTGAGCAGATAAAACTGCAAAAATTCAGGGTATCAAACAGGGAGAGTTCCAGGGACAAAGCAATGAGTGTTCAGGGGATGAAGCAGCAAGATTTCAGGGGATAAAACAGTAGGGTTCATTGGATAAAACGGTGAGAGTTCAGGAGATAAAACAGAGAGAGATCAAAGATAAAACAACAAGCATTCTGGAAATTAAGCAGTGAGATTTCAGAGAACAAAACCGCAAACGTTCTCAGGATGAAACAGTGAGAGGTAGGGAGGAGAGAAAGCAAGTGTTCAGGAGGTAAAACAGCAAGGTTTCGGGCATTAAAACATCAAGAGTTCAGGAGATAAAACAACTAGTGTTGTGGAGATAAAACTGTGAGATTTTAGGAGATAAAACAGTGAATGTTAAGTGGATGAAACAATTGGTGTTTAGGGGCTAATACAACGAGATTTCAGGGATAAAACAGTGAGAGTTCAGGAGATAAACAGCGAGAATTCAGGAGATAAACAGTGAGAGTTCCGGAGATAAACAGTGAGAGTTCAGGAGATAAAACAGTGAGAGATCAGGCGGCAAAACTGTGAATGTTCAGCAGATATAACAGCGAGAGATCAGGGGAATAAACAATGAGGTTTCAGAGGATAAAACAGCAACAGTTCAAGCGATAAAACAATGAGAGTTCCGGAGGGAGAACACAAGATTTCATGGGATGGAACAGTGAGATTTCAGTGGATGAAACAGCGAGAGTTCAGGGGATTAAAGAGTGAGATTCAGGGGATGAAACAGTGAGAGTTCAGCGGATAAAACAGTGAGATTTCAGGAGATAAAACAGTGAGAGTTCAGTGGATTAAAAAGCAAGAGTTCAGTGGATAAAGCAGGAAGAGTTCACATGATAAAACAATGAGAGATAGGGAGATGAAACAGTGAGAATTGAGGAGATAAAATTACAAGAGTTCAGGGGACAAAACAACGAGAGTTCGGGGAATGAAAGAGCAGGATTTCAGGGGATAAAACATCAAGAGTTCAGGAGATAAAACATTCAGAGTTGTGGAAGTAAAACTGTGAGAATTTAGGAGATAAAGCAGTGAATGTTACGGGGATGAAACAATTGGTGTTCAAGGGCTAAAACAATGAGATTTCGAGGATAAAACAGTGAGAGTTCAGGAGATAAAACAGCTAAAGTTCAGGCAGCAAAACAGCGAGAGTTTAGCAGATATAACAACGAGACATCAGTGGATAAAACAATAAGGTTTCAGAGGATAAAACAGTGACAATTCAAGGGATGAAACAGTGAGAGTTCCAGAGAGAGAACAGCAAGATTTCATGGGATGAAACATGGCGATTTCAGTGGATAAAACAGTAAGAGTTCGGTGGATTAAAGAGCGAGAGTTCAGGGGATGAAAAAGCAAGAGTTCAGTGGATAAAACAGTGTGAGTTCAAGGGATAAAACAGCGAGAGATCAGGAGATAAACAGTGAGAGTTCAGGAGATAAACAGTGAGAGTTCAGGAGATAAAACTGTGAGAGTTCAGGAGATAAACAGTGAGAGTTCAGGAGATAAAACAGCGAGAGTTCAGGTGACAAAACTGTGAATGTTCAGTGGATATAACAGTGAGAGATCAGGGGAATAAACAATGAGGTTTCAGAGGATAAAACAGCAACAGTTCAAGGGATAAAACAATGAGAGTTCCGGAGGGAGAACACAAGATTTCATGGGATGGAACAGTGAGATTTCAGTGGATAAAACAGCGAGAGTTCAGGGGATTAAACAGTGAGGTTCAGGGGATGAAACAGTGAGAGTTCAGCGGATAAAACAGTGAGATTTCAGGAGATAAAACAGTGAGATCTTAGGGGATGAAACAGTGAGATGTTCAGAATATAAAACAGCGAGAGTTCAGTGGATTAAAAAGCAAGAGTTCAGTGGATAAAACAGGAAGAGTTCACATGATAAAATAATGAGAGATAGGGAGATGAAACAGTGAGAATTGAGGAGATAAAATTACAAGAGTTCAGGGGACAAAACAATGAGTGTTTGGGGAATGAAAGAGCAAGATTTCAGGGGACAAAACAGCGAGAGCTCAGGAGGTAAAACAGAGAGAGATCGGGGACAAAACAATGAGCGTTGACGGGATGAAACAGTAAGGTTTCGGGGGATAAAACAGCAAGAGCTCATGAGATAAAATGGAGAGAGATGAAGGGTAAAACAACAAGCATTCTGTAGATTTAACAGTGAGATTTCAGAGGACCAAAGCACATGAGTTCGCAGGGCAAAACAGCAAATGTTCAGTGGATATAACAGCGATGCTCCAGGGGCTGAAACAGGAAGAGTTCAGCAGATAAAACAGCAAGAATTCAGGTGGAAAATCAGTGAATGTTCAGTGGATATTCAACATCATGAGTTCATTGGATATAGCAGCAGGAGATAAAGCAATGAGTGTTCAGGGGATAAAACAGTGGGGGCTCATTGGATAAAACGGCAAAAGTTCACGAGATAAAACAGAGAGAGATCAAGGGTAAATCATCGAGTGTTCCAGAGATTAAACAGTGAGATCTCAGAGGACAAAACTGCAAGAGTTCACAGGATGAAACAGTGAGAGGTAAGGAGAAGAAAAAGTGAGCATTCAGGAAATAAAAGAGAAAGGTTTCAGATGGTAAAACATCAAGAGTTTAGGAGATAAAACATCCAGAGTTGTGGAGGTATAACTGTGAGAGTTTAGGAGATAAAATAGTGAATGTTAAGGCGATGAAACAATTGGTGTTCAGGGGCTAAAACAATGGGATTTTGAGGATAAATCTTTGAGAGTTCAGGAGATAAAGAGCGAGAGTTCAGGAGAAAAAAATAGCAAGAGTTCAGGCGGCAAAACAGTGAATGTTTAGCAGATATAACAGCTAGAGATCGGGGATAAAGCAATATGGTTTTAAAGGATAAAACAGCGACAGTTCAAGGGATAAAACAGCAAGAGTTCCAGTGAGAGAACAGCAAGATTTCATGGGATGAAACAGTGAGATTTCAGTGGATAAAACAGTGAGAGTTCAGTGGATTAAACAGCAAGAGTTCAGGGGATAAAACAGTGAGAGATCACTGGATTAAAAAACAAGAGTTCAGCGCATAAAACAACAAAAACTCACAGGATAAAACAATGAGACATAGGGAGATAAAACAGCGAGATTTGAGGAGATAAAACTGCAAAAGATCAGGGGATCGAACAAAGTGTTCAGGAGACACAACAATGAGGGGTCAGAGGATAAAACAGTGAGAGTTCAGGGGATAAGTCATTGAGATTTCAAGGGATAATACAGAGAGCGTTCTGGAGGGAAAACAGCAAGATTTCATGCAATGAAACAATGAGAGTTCAGTGGATTAAACAGCAAAAGTTCAATGGATTAAGCAGCAAGAGTTCAATGGATTAAACAGCGAGAGTTCAGGGGATGCAACAATGTGACTTCAAGGTATAAAACATTGAGATTTAAGGAGAGAAAGCAATGAGTGTTCACGGGATAAATCGGTGAGAGTTTAGGGGATAAAACAGCGAGATTTTCAGGATATAAAACAGTGAGAGTTCAGTGAAATAAAAAGCAGGAGTTCAGTGCATAAAACAGCAAAGGTTTACAGGATAAAACAGTAAGAGGTAGAGGGATAAAATAGCGAAAATTGAAGAGATAAAACAGCAAGAGTTCAGGGGATAAAACAGCGAGAGTTCAGGGAAGAAGGAATTGAGATTTCATGGGATAAAACAGCGAGAGGTTGAGAGATAAGATACCGGGAATTGAGAGAGAAAACTGCAAGATTTCAGGGGACAAAGCAACGAGTGTTCGGGGGATGAAACAATAAGATGTCAGGGGATAAAACAGTGAGGGTTCATTGGATAAAATGGCAAGAGTTCAGGAGATAAAACAGAGAGAGATCAAGGGTAAATCAATGAGCGTTGCAGAGATTAAACAGCGAGATTTCAGAGTACAAAACCTCAAGAGTTCGCAGGATGAAACAGTGAGAGGTAAGGTGAAGAAAAAGCGAGCATTCAGGAGATAAAAGAGCAAGGTTTCAGGCGATAAAACATCAGGAGTTCAGGAGATAAAACATTCAGAGTTGTGGAAGTAAAACTGTGAGAATTTAGGAGATAAAGCAGTGAATGTTACGGGGATGAAACAATTGGTGTTCAAGGGCTAAAACAATGAGATTTCGAGGATAAAACAGTGAGAGTTCAGGAGATAAAACAGCTAGAGTTCAGGCAGCAAAACAGCGAGAGTTTAGCAGATATAACAACGAGACATCAGTGGATAAAACAATAAGGTTTCAGAGGATAAAACAGTGACAATTCAAGGGATGGAACAGTGAGAGTTCCAGAGAGAGAACAGCAAGATTTCATGGGATGAAACATGGCGATTTCAGTGGATAAAACAGTAAGAGTTCGGTGGATTAAAGAGCGAGAGTTCAGGGGATGAAAAAGTGAGAGTTCAGTGGATAAAACAGTGTGAGTTCAAGGGATAAAACAGCGAGAGATCAGGAGATAAACAGGGAGAGTTCAGGAGATAAACAGTGAGAGTTCAGGAGATAAAACAGTGAGAGCTCAGGAGATGAACAGTGAGAGTTCAGGAGATAAATCAGCGAGAGTTCAGGTGGCAAAACGGTGAATGTTCAGTGGATATAACAGCGAGAGATCAGGGAAATAAACAATGAGGTTTCAGAGGATAAAACAGCAACAGCTCAAGGGATAAAACAATGAGAGTTCCGGAGGGAGAACACAAGATTTCATGGGATGGAACAGTGAGATTTCAGTGGATAAAACAGCGAGAGTTCAGGAGATAAACAGTGAGAGTTCAGGAGATAAACAGTGAGAGTTCAGGAGATAAAACAGTGAGAGTTCAGGAGATAAACAGTGAGAGTTCAGGAGATAAAACAACGAGAGTTCAGGCGGCAAAACTGTGAATGTTCAGCGGATATAACAGCGAGAGTTCAGGGGAATAAAGAATGAGGTTTCAGAGGATAAAACAGCAACAGTTCAAGGGATAAAACAATGAGAGTTCCGGAGGGAGAACACAAGATTTCATGGGATGGAACAGTGAGATTTCAGTGGATAAAACAGCGAGAGTTCAGGGGATTAAACAGTGAGGTTCAGGGGATGAAACAGTGAGAGTTCAGCGGATAAAACAGTGAGATTTCAGGAGATAAAACAGTGAGAGTTTAGGGGATGAAACAGTGAGATGTTCAGGATATAAAACAGTGAGAGTTCAGTGGATTAGAATGCAAGAGTTCAGTGGATAAAACAGGAAGAGTTCACATGATAAAACAATGAGAGATAGGGAGATGAAACAGTGCAAATTGAGGAGATAAAATTGCAAGAGTTCAGGAGACAAAACAATGAGCGTTGACAGAATGAAACAGTAAGGTTTCGGGGGATTAAACAGCAAGAGCTCATGAGATAAAATGGAGAGAGATGAAGGGTAAAACAACAAGCATTCTGTAGATTTAACAGTGAGATTTCAGAGGACCAAAGCACATGAGTTCGCAGGGCAAAACAGCAAATGTTCAGTGGATATAACAGTGATGGTTCAGGGGATGACAAAGGAAGAGTTCAGCAGATAAAACAGCAAGAGTTCAGGTGGCAAATCAGTGAATGTTCAGTGGATATTCAACAACATGAGGTCATTGGATATAGCAGCCAGATTTAAGGAGATAAAGCAAAGAATGTTCAGGGGATAAAACAGTGAGGGCTCATTGGATAAAATGGCAAGAGTTCACAAGATAAAACAGAGAGAGATCAAGGGTAAATCATCGAGTGTTCCAGAGATTAAACAGTGAGATTTCAGAGGACAAAACTGCAAGAGTTCACAGGATGAAACAGTGAGAGGTAAGGAGAAGAAAAAGTGAGCATTCAGGAAATAAAAGAGAAAGGTTTCAGATGATAAAACATCAAGAGTTTAGGAGATAAAACATCCAGAGTTGTGGAGGTATAACTGTAAGAGTTTAGGAGATAAAATAGTGAATGTTAAGGGGATGAAACAATTGGTGTTCAGGGGCTAAAACAATGGGATTTTGAGGATAAATCTTTGAGAGTTCAGGAGATAAAGAGCGAGAGTTCAGGAGAAAAAAATAGCAAGAGTTCAGGCGGCAAAACAGTGAATGTTTAGCAGATATAACAGCAAGAGTTCGGGGATAAAGCAATATGGTTTTAAAGGATAAAACAGCGACAGTTCAAGGGATAAAACAGCAAGAGTTCCAGTGAGAGAACAGCAAGATTTCATGGGATGAAACAGTGAGATTTCAGTGGATAAAACAGTGAGAGTTCAGTGGATTAAACAGCAAGAGTTCAGGGGATAAATCAGCGAGAGATCACTGGATTAAAAAACAAGAGTTCAGCGCATAAAACAACAAAAATTCACAGGATAAAACAATGAGACATAGGGAGATAAAACAGTGAGAATAGAGAAGATAAACCTGCAAGAGCTCAGGGGGTCAAACAAAGAGTGTTCAGGAGACACAACAATGAGGGGTCAGAGGAAAAAACAGTGAGAGTTCAGGGGATAAGTCATTGAGATTTCAAGGGATAATACAGAGAGCGTTCTGGAGGGAAAACAGCAAGATTTCATGCAATGAAACAATGAGAGTTCAGTGGATTAAACAGCAAAAGTTCAATGGATTAAGCAGCAAGAGTTCAATGGATTAAACAGCGAGAGTTCAGGGGATGCAACAATGTGACTTCAAGGTATAAAACATTGAGATTTAAGGAGAGAAAGCAATGAGTGTTCACGGGATAAATCGGTGAGAGTTTAGGGGATAAAACAGCGAGATTTTCAGGATATAAAACAGTGAGAGTTCAGTGAAATAAAAAGCAGGAGTTCAGTGCATAAAACAGCAAAGGTTTACAGGATAAAACAGTAAGAGGTAGAGGGATAAAATAGCGAAAATTGAAGAGATAAAACAGCAAGAGTTCAGGGGATAAAACAGCGAGAGTTCAGGGAAGAAGGAATTGAGATTTCATGGGATAAAACAGCGAGAGGTTGAGAGATAAGATACCGGGAATTGAGAGAGAAAACTGCAAGATTTCAGGGGACAAAGCAACGAGTGTTCGGGGGATGAAACAATAAGATGTCAGGGGATAAAACAGTGAGGGTTCATTGGATAAAATGGCAAGAGTTCAGGAGATAAAACAGAGAGAGATCAAGGGTAAATCAATGAGCGTTGCAGAGATTAAACAGCGAGATTTCAGAGTACAAAACCTCAACTGTTCGCAGGATGAAACAGTGAGAGGTAAGGTGAAGAAAAAGCGAGCATTCAGGAGATAAAAGAGCAAGGTTTCAGGCGATAAAACATCAGGAGTTCAGGAGATAAAACATTCAGAGTTGTGGAAGTAAAACTGTGAGAATTTAGGAGATAAAGCAGTGAATGTTACGGGGATGAAACAATTGGTGTTCAAGGGCTAAAACAATGAGATTTCGAGGATAAAACAGTGAGAGTTCAGGAGATAAAACAGCTAGAGTTCAGGCAGCAAAACAGCGAGAGTTTAGCAGATATAACAACGAGACATCAGTGGATAAAACAATAAGGTTTCAGAGGATAAAACAGTGACAATTCAAGGGATGGAACAGTGAGAGTTCCAGAGAGAGAACAGCAAGATTTCATGGGATGAAACATGGCGATTTCAGTGGATAAAACAGTAAGAGTTCGGTGGATTAAAGAGCGAGAGTTCAGGGGATGAAAAAGTGAGAGTTCAGTGGATAAAACAGTGTGAGTTCAAGGGATAAAACAGCGAGAGATCAGGAGATAAACAGGGAGAGTTCAGGAGATAAACAGTGAGAGTTCAGGAGATAAAACAGTGAGAGCTCAGGAGATGAACAGTGAGAGTTCAGGAGATAAATCAGCGAGAGTTCAGGTGGCAAAACGGTGAATGTTCAGTGGATATAACAGCGAGAGATCAGGGAAATAAACAATGAGGTTTCAGAGGATAAAACAGCAACAGCTCAAGGGATAAAACAATGAGAGTTCCGGAGGGAGAACACAAGATTTCATGGGATGGAACAGTGAGATTTCAGTGGATAAAACTGCGAGAGTTCAGGGGATAAAACAGTGAGATTTCAGGAGATAAAACAATGAGATCTTAGGGGATGAAACAGTGAGATGTTCAGGATATAAAACAGCGAGAGTTCAGTGGATTAAAAAGCAAGAGTTCAGTGGATAAAACAGGAAGAGTTCACATGATAAAATAATGAGAGATAGGGAGATGAAACAGTGAGAATTGAGGAGATAAAATTGCAAGAGTTCAGGGGACAAAACAATGAGTGTTTGGGGAATGAAAGAACAAGATTTCAGGGGACAAAACAGCGAGAGCTCAGGAGGTAAAACAGAGAGAGATCAGGGGACAAAACAATGAGCGTTGACGGGATGAAACAGTAAGGTTTCGGGGGATAAAACAGCAAGAGCTCATGAGATAAAATGGAGAGAGATGAAGGGTAAAACAACAAGCATTCTGTAGATTTGACAGTGAGATTTCAGAGGACCAAAGCACATGAGTTCGCAGGGCAAAACAGCAAATGTTCAGTGGATATAATAGTGATGGTCCAGGGGCTGAAACAGGAAGAGTTCAGCAGATAAAACAGCAAGAATTCAGGTGGAAAATCAGTGAATGTTCAGTGGATATTCAACAACATGAGTTCATTGGATATAGCAGCAGGAGATAAAGCAATGAGTGTTCAGGGGATAAAACAGTGGGGGCTCATTGGATAAAACGGCAAAAGTTCACGAGATAAAACAGAGAGAGATCAAGGGTAAATCATCGAGTGTTCCGGAGATTAAACAGTGAGATTTCAGAGGACAAAACTGCAAGAGTTCACAGGATGAAACAGTGAGAGGTAAGGAGAAGAAAAAGTGAGCATTCAGGAAATAAAAGAGAAAGGTTTCAGATGGTAAAACATCAAGAGTTTAGGAGATAAAACATCCAGAGTTGTGGAGGTATAACTGTGAGAGTTTAGGAGATAAAATAGTGAATGTTAAGGCGATGAAACAATTGGTGTTCAGGGGCTAAAACAATGGGATTTTGAGGATAAATCTTTGAGAGTTCAGGAGATAAAGAGCGAGAGTTCAGGAGAAAAAAATAGCAAGAGTTCAGGCGGCAAAACAGTGAATGTTTAGCAGATATAACAGCAAGAGTTCGGGGATAAAGCAATATGGTTTTAAAGGATAAAACAGCGACAGTTCAAGGGATAAAACAGCAAGAGTTCCAGTGAGAGAACAGCAAGATTTCATGGGATGAAACAGTGAGATTTCAGTGGATAAAACAGTGAGAGTTCAGTGGATTAAACAGCAAGAGTTCAGGGGATAAAACAGCGAGAGATCACTGGATTAAAAAACAAGAGTTCAGCGCATAAAACAACAAAAATTCACAGGATAAAACAATGAGACATAGGGAGATAAAACAGCGAGAATTGAGGAGATAAAACTGCAAGAGTTCAGGGGATCGAACAAAGTGTTCAGGAGACACAACAATGAGGGGTCAGAGAATAAAACAGTGAGAGTTCAGGGGATAAGTCATTGAGATTTCAAGGGATAATACAGAGAGCGTTCTGGAGGGAAAACAGCAAGATTTCATGCAATGAAACAATGAGAGTTCAGTGGATTAAACAGCAAAAGTTCAATGGATTAAGTAGCAAGTGTTCAATGGATTAAACAGCGAGAGTTCAGGGGATGCAACAATGTGACTTCAAGGTATAAAACATTGAGATTTAAGGAAATAAAGCAATGAGCGTTCAGGGGATAAATCGGTGAGAGTTTAGGGGATAAAACAGCGAGATTTTCAGGATATAAAACAGCGAGAGTTCAGTGAAATAAAAAGCAGGAGTTCAGTGCATAAAACAGCAAAGGTTCACAGGATAAAACAGTAAGAGGTGGAGGGATAAAATAGCGAAAATTGAAGAGATAAAACAGCAAGAGTTCAGGGGATAAAACAGCGAGAGTTCAGGGAAAAAGGAATTGAGATTTCATGGGATAAAACAGCGAGAGGTTGAGAGATAAGATACCGAGAATTGAGAGAGAAAACTGCAAGATTTCAGGGGACAAAGCAACGAGTGTTCGGGGGATGAAACAATAAGATGTCAGGGGATAAAACAGTGAGGGTTCATTGGATAAAATGGCAAGAGTTCAGGAGATAAAACAGAGAGTGATCAAGGGTAAATCAATGAGCGTTCCAGAGATTAAACAGCGAGATTTCAGAGGACAAAACCGCAAGAGTTCGCAGAATGAAACAGTGAGAGGTAAGGTGAAGAAAAAGCGAGCATTCAGGAGATAAAAGAGCAAGGTTTCAGGCGATAAAACATCAAGAGCTCAGGAGATAAAACATCCAGAGTTGTGGAGGTAAAACAGTGAGAGTTCAGGAGATAAAACAGCTAGAGTTCAGGTGGCAAAACAGCGAGAGTTTAGCAGATATAACAACGAGACATCAGTGGATAAAACAATAAGGTTTCAGAGGATAAAACAGTGAGATTTCCAGAGAGAGAACAGCAAGATTTCATGGGATGAAACATGGCGATTTCAGTGGTAAAACAGTGAGAGTTCATTGGATTAAACAGCGAGAGTTCAGGGGATGAAAATGCGAGAGTTCAGTGGATAAAACGTTGTGAGTTCAAGGGATAAGACAGCGAGAGATCAGGAGATAAAACAGTGCGAGTTTAGGGGATAAAACAGTGAGATGTTCTTGATATAAAACGGTGAGAGTTCAGTGGATTAAAAAGCAAGAGTTCAGCGGATAAAAGAGCAAGAGTTCACACGTTAAAACAATGAGAGGTAGGGAGATAAAACTGTGAGAATTGAGATAAAACAGAAAGAGTTCAGGGGACAAAATAAGGAGCGTTCAGGGGTGAAACAGCAATATTTTGGGGATTAAAATGGTGTGAGTTCATGGGAGAAAACAACGAGAGCTCAGGAGATAAAACAGAGATCTATGGTAAAATACGAGCGCTCTGGAGGTTAAACAGCGAGATTTCAGAGGACAAAACTGCAAGAGTTTGCAGGATGAAACAGTGAGAGGTAGGGAGAAGAAAAAGTGAGCATTCAAGAGATAAAACAGCAAGGTTTCAGGCGATAAAACATCAAGAGTTCAGGAGAGAAATCAACCAGAGTTGTGGAGGTAAAACAGTGAGAGTTTAGGAGGTAAAACAGTCAATGTTCATGGGATGAAACAATTGGTGTTCAGGGGCTAAAACAATGAGATTTCAAGGATAAAACAGTGGGCATTCAGGAGATAAAACAGTGAGAGTTCTGGAAGCAAAACAGTGAATTTTCAACAGATATAACAGTGAGAGATCAGGGGATAAAACAATGAGGTTTCAGAGGATAAACAGCAACATTTCAAGGGATAGAACAGCAAGAGTTCTGGAGAGAGAAGAGCAAGATTTCATGGGATCAATCAGTGAGATTTTCAGTGGATAAAACAGCTAGAATTCAGTGGATAAAACAGTGAGAGTACAGTGGATAAAACAGTGAGACTTCAGGAAAGAAAACAGCAAGATTTCAAGGGATAAAACAGTGTGAGTTCACAGAATAAAACATTGAGAGGTAGGGAGATAAAACAGTGTTCATTCAGGAGATAAAACAACATGAATTCAGGAGATATGTGTAATGAGAAAGGAATAATAGGCAATCTAGTTGTGTGAGGCCCCTTGGGGATGAGCAACCAGAATATGATAGAATTCTTCATCAAGATGGAGAGTGATGTAGTTGATTCTGAGACTTGGGTCCTGAATCTTAATAAAGGAAACTACAATGGTTTGAGGCGCAAGTTGGCTATGATGGATTGGGAAATGTTACTTAAAGGGATGATGGTGGATAAGGAATGGCAAACATTCAAAGAGCACATGGGTGAACTGCAACAATTGGCAGATGGTGTGTTGACCTTCATAGCCAGAGGATTTGAGTACAGGAACAGGAATGTCTTGCTGCAATTGTACAGGGCCTTGGTGAGACCACACCTGGAATATTGTGTGCAGTTTTGGTCTCCTTATCTGAGGAATGATGTACTTGCTATAGAGGGAGTGCAGCAAAAGTTTACCCAACTGATTCCTGGGATGGCGGGTCTAATATATGAGGAGAGATTGAGTCGTTTAAGATTATATTCACTGGAGTTCAGAAGAATGAGGGGGGATCTCATAGAAACCTATAAAATTCTAACAGGACTAGACAATGTAGATGCAGGAAGGATGTTCCTGATGGTGGAGGAGTCCAGAACCAGGGGTCACAGTCTGAGGATATGGGGTAGACCATTTAGCACTCAGATGAAGAGAACTTTCTTCACCCAGAGAGCAGTGAGCCAGTGGAATTTGTTACCATGTAAATTAGTTGAGACCAAAACATAGTACGTTTTCAAGAAGGGGTTAGATATAGCTCTTGGGGTGAAAGGAATCAAAGGGTATGGGGAGAAAGCGGGAGCAGGCTATTGAGTTGGATGATCAGCCATGATCATAATGAATAGCGGAGCAGGCTCGAAGGGCCAAATGGCCTACTCCTGCTCCTAGTTTCTATGTTTCTATGAAATCTCAGGGGATAAAACAATGAGAGTTCAGGAGATAAAACAGAGAGAGCTCAGGGGATAAAACAGGGAGAGTTCAGGAAATAAAAGAGCAAGAGTTCGGGGTAGAAAACACCGAGAGATCAGGAAGTAAAAAAAAACAATAGATCATGGGGAAAAATGGCAAGATTTCTGGAGATAGAACAGCAAGACCTTAGGGTTGAAAAAGCGAGATTTCAGAGGATAAAACAGTGAGAGTTCAGCAGATAAAACAGCAATATTTTAGAGGATAAAACAATGACTGTACAGGGGTTAAAACAGTGAGAGTTCAGTGGATAAATCAGTGAGATTTCAGTGGATAAAACAGCGAGGGTTCAGGAGATAGAACATCAAGATTTCAGGGGATAAAACAGTAAGAGTTCAGCGGATTAAACAGGAAGAGTTCAGCAGATAAAACAGCGAGAGTTCAGCACATAAAACAGGAAGAGTTCAGCAGATAAAACAGCAAGAGTTCAGCGGATAAAACAGCGAGAGTTCAGGGGTTACAACAATAAGCGTTCATGGGACAAAGCAGCAAGAGGTTGGGAGATAAGACAGTGAGAATTGAGGGGATAAAACTGCAAGAGTTCAGGAATTAAAACAGTGAGAGGTCAGGGGATAAAACATTGAGTGTTCAGGGGATAAAACAGTGAAAGTTCACAGGGTAAAACAGTGAGAGGTAGGGAGATAAAACTGTGTACTTTCAGGAGATAAAACAACGCGATGTCAGGATATGAAATAGCAAAAGCTCAGGAGATAAAACAATGAGAGTTCAGGGGATAAAACAATGAGAGTTGAGGTGATAAAAGTACGAGAGATCAGGAAGTAAAAAAGAGAGAGTTCAGGACATAAAACAGCTAGATTTCAGGAAATAAATCAATGACAGTACAGTGGATAAAACAGTGAGAGTTCATTGGATAAAACAGTGAGAGTTCAGGGGATAAAACAGTGAGAGTTCATGGTCTAAAACAGTGAGAGTTCATGGGATAAAACAGAGTGATTTCAGGGGATAAGGCAGTGAGAATTCAGGGGAAAAAGCAATGAGACTTCAGGGGATAAAGTAGCGTGAGTTCAGCGGACAAAACAGTGAGCGTTCAGGGGATCAAAAAGTGAAAGTTTTGAGATAAAACAAGGAGAGTTCAGGGGATAGAACAGTGAGAGTTCAAGAGATAAAACAACAAGAGTTCAGGAGGTAAAATAGCAAGTATTCAGGAGGAAAAACAGCGAGAGTTCAGGAGGTAAAATAGCAAGAGTTCAGGAGGAAAAACAGCGAGAGTTCAGGAGGAAAAACAGCGAGAGTTCTAGCGGTAAAACAGCGAGAGTTCAGAAGGTAAGACAGCGAGAGTTCTGGAGGTAAAACAGCGAGAGTTCAGAAGGTAAAACAGTGGGAGTTCAGGAGATAAAGCAGTGAGAGTTCAGGAGATAAAGCAGCAAAAGTTCAGGAGAAAAAGCAGCGAGATTTCAGGGGATAAAGCAGCAAGATTCAGGAGATAAAGCAGCGAATGTTCAGGGGATAAAGCAGCGAGAGTTCAGGGGATAAAACTTTGAGAGTTCAGGAGATAAAACAGCAAAAGGTCTTGAGATAAAACAGCGAGAGTCCAGGATATAAAATAATGAGTGTTCAGGAGGTAAAACAGCGATAGCTCTAGAGCTAAAACAGCAAGAGTTCTGGAGGTAAAACATCGAGAGTTCTAGAGGGAAAACAGTGAGAGTTCAGGAGGTAAAACAGCGAGAGTTCTGGAGGTAAAACAGCGAGAGTTCTGGAGGTAAAACATCGAGAGTTCTAGAGGTAAAACAGCGAGAGTTCAGGAGGTAAAACAGCTAGAGTTCTGGAGGTAAAACAGGGAGAGTTCTGGAGGTAAAACAGTGAGAGTTCAGGAGGTAAAACAGGGAGAGTTCTGGAGGTAAAACAGTGAGAGTTCAGGAGGTAAAACAGTGAGAGTTCAGGAGATAAAGCAGTGAGAGTTCAGGAGGTAAAGCAGCGAAAGTTCAGGAGATAAAGCAGCAAGATTTCAGAAGATAAAGCAGCAAGAGTTCAGGAGATAAAGCAGCAAGAGTTCAGGAGATAAAGCAGTGAGAGTTCAGGAGATAAACAGCGAGAGTTCAGGAGTTAAAGCAGTGAGAGTTCAGGAGATAAAGCAGCGAGAGTTCAGAAGATAAAGCAGCGACAGTTCAGGAGATAAAGCAGTGAGAGTTCAGGAGATAAAGCAGCGAGAGTTCGAGGGATAAAAAATTGAGAGTTCCGTGGATAAGACAGGTCATGTTCAAGAGATAAAACAGCGAGAGGTCAGGGTACAAAACAGTGAAATTTTAGGAGACAGAACAGCGAGATTTCAGGAGACAGAACAGCAAGAGTTTGGGAGATAAAGCAGTGAGCCTTCCGGGGATAAAACAGCGGGCGGTTGGGAGGATAAACTGAGGGTTCGGGTGATAAAACAGCAAGGCCTCAGGGGATAACACAGTGGGAGTTCAGGAAGTAAAACAGTGACAGTTCAGGGGATAAAACAGAGTGATTTCAGGAGATAAAGCAGCAAGAGTTCAGGGGACAAAGTAGCAAGAGTTCAGGGGATAAAGCAGCGAGAATTCACGAGATAAAGCAATGAGAGTCCAGGGGATATAGAAGCATCAGTTCAGCGGATAAAACAGCGAGAGTTCAGGGGATCAAAAAGTAAAAGTTTTGAGATAAAACAATGAGAATTCAGGGGATAAAGCAGCGAGAATTCAGGGGTTAAAGCAGCGAGATTTCAGGGGACAAAGTAGCGTGAGTTCAGCAGATAAAGCAGCGTGAGTTCAGGGGATCAAAAAGTGAAAGTTTTGAGATAAAACAATGAGAATTCAGGGGATAAAGCAGCGAGAGTTCAGGGGACAAAGTAGTGTGAGTTCAGCAGATAAAACAGTGAGAGTTCAGGGGATCAAAAAGTGAAAGTTTTGAAATAAAACACTGAGAGTTCAGGGGATAGAACAGCGAGAGTTCAGGAGATAAAGCAGCGAGAGTTCAGGAGACAAAGCAGCGAGAGTTCAGGAGTTAAAGCAGCAAGAGTTCAGGAGATAAAGCAGTGAGAGTTCAGGAGCTAAAGCAGCAAGAGTTCTGGAGATAAAGCAGCGAGAGTTCAGGAGATAAAGCAGCGAGAGTTCAGGAGTTAAAGCAGCAAGAGTTCTGGAGATAAAGCAGCGAGAGTTTAGAGGATAAAACATTCAGAGGTCGGGGATAAAACAGGGCATGTTCAGGAGATAAAACAGCGAGAGGTCAGGACATGAAACAGTGAAATTTTAGGAGACAGAGCAGCGAGATTTCAGGAGACAGAACTGTGAGAGTTCTGGAGATAAAGCAGGGAACGTTCCAGGGGATAAAACAACCGTCGGTCAGGAGGATAATCTGAGGGTTCGGGGGATAAAACAGCAAGGGCTCAGGGGACAACACAGTGGGAGTTCAGGGGATAAAACAGAGAGAGTTCAGGAGATAAAGCAGCGAGAGTTCCTTGGACAAAGTAGCAAGAGTTCAGGGGATAAAGCAGCGAGAGTTCAGAGGATAAAGCAGCAAGAGTTTGGGAGATAAAACATCGAGAGTTCAGGAGATAAAACAGCAAGAGTTTGGGAGTTAAAACAGTGACAGTTCAGGGGATAACACAAAGAGTATTCAGTGGTTAAAACAGAGGGGATATCAGAAGATAAATCAGCGAGAATGCAGGACAGAAAAAACAGAGTTTTGTGGATAAGACAGTGACACTTCAGGAGATAGAACATTGACAGTTCACCACATAAAACAATAAGTGTTCAGGAGATAAAACAGTGAGAGTTAAGGTGATAAAACAGCGAGAGATCACAGGATAAAATAATGGCAATTCAGGAGATCAAACCGCGGGAGCTCAGGAGATAAATCAGCGATAGTTCAGTAAATTAAACTGCAGAGTTTCAGTGGAATAGACACAGACAGTTGAGTGGATAAAGCAGCGAGATTTCAGGGGATAAAACAGTGAGAGTTCAGGGGCCAAAACAGCAAGAGTCCAGGGCATAAAATGATGAGAGCCCAGGGCATAAAATAATGAGAGTCCAGCGCAGAAAACGAAGAAAGGCCAGGGCAGAAAACACAAAGCTCAGGAGATTAAACAGCACGAGTTCAGTAGATAAGTTAGCCACAATTCTTGAGATAAAACAGCAACAGTTCAGTGGCTACAACAACAAGAGTTGAGGGAATGAATCAGTGAGAGTTCAGTGGAAAAAGAACAAGAGTTGAGGGGATAAGGCAGCAAGAGCTCAGGGGATAAGACAATAATGAGAGTTCAGGAGTTAAAACAGCGAAGATTCAGGAGTTAAAACAATGAGATTTTAGGGCATAAAACAGCCAGAAATCAGGGGATAAAACAATGGAAGTTCAGGGGATCGAACAGCAAGATTTTGGTGGAAAAAACAGCGAGATTTCAGGTGATAAAACAGTGAGATTTCAAGCAATAAAACAGCGAGAGTGCAGGGGATAAAGCAACGAGAGTTGAAGATATAAAACAGCGAGATTTCGGGGGGGAAATGGTGACTGTTCAGGGGATAAAACAGCAAGAGTGCAGAAGATAAAACAATGAGGGTTCAGGGGATAAACCAGCGATAATTGAGGGGATAAAACAGCGAGATTTCAGGGGATAAAACAGCAGCAATTCAGGAGGTAAAACATCGAGAGATCAGGAGATAACGCAATAAAATTTCAGGAGATAAAATAGTGAGAGTTTGGGAGATAAAGCAATAAAAGTTAAGGAAATATAACAGTGAGCGTTTGGGAGACATAAAACAATGAGAGTCTTCGGCATAAAACAATGAGAGTCCACGGCATAAAACAATGAGAGTCCACGGCATAAAACAATGAGAGTCCGCAGCATAAAACAATGAGAGTCCACGGCTTAAAATAATGAGAGTCTATGGCATAAAACAATGAGAGTCCGCAGCATAAAACAATGAGAGTTCACGGCTTAAAATAATGAGAGTCTATGGCATAAAACAATGAGAGTCCGCAGCATAAAACAATGAGAGTTCACGGCTTAAAATGCTGAGAGTCCGCAGCATAAAACAATGAGAGTTCACGGCTTAAAATAATGAGTCTATGGCATAAAACAATGAGAGTCCGCAGCATAAAACAATGAGAGTTCACGGCTTAAAATGCTGAGAGTCCGCAGCATAAAACAATGAGAGTTCATGGCTTAAAATGCTGAGAGTCCACGGCATAAAACAATGAGAGTCCAGATCATAAAATAATGAGAGTCCATGGTTTAAAATAATGAGAGTCTATGGCATAAAACAATGAGAGTCCAGAGCATAAAACAATGAGAGACCACGGCATAAAACAATGAGAGACCACGGCATAAAACAGTGAGAGTCCACAGCATAAAACAATGAGACTCCACGGCATAAAACAATGAGAGTCCACGGCTTAAAATAATGAGAGTCCACGGCTTAAAACATTGAGAGTCCAGATCATAAAACAATGAGAGTCCACGGCATAAAACAACGAGAGTCTACTGCATAAAACAATGAGAGTCTACGGCATAAAACAATGAGAGTCCTCAGCATAAGACAATAAGAGTCCACAGCTTAAAATAATGAGAGTCTATGGCATAAAACAATGAGAGTCCGCAGCATAAAACAATGAGAGTTCACGGCTTAAAATGCTGAGAGTCCACGGCATAAAACATTGAGAGTCCAGATCATAAAACAATGAGAGTCCACAGCTTAAAATAATGAGAGTCCACGGCTTAAAACATTGAGAGTCCAGATCATAAAACAATGAGAGTCCACGGCATAAAACAATGAGAGTCTACGGCATAAAACAATGAGAGTCCACGGCATAAAACAATGAGAGTCTACGGCATAAAACAATGAGAGTCCTCAGCATAAAACAATGAGAGTCCACGGCTTAAAATAATGAGAGTCTATGGCATAAAACAATGTGAGTCCATGGCAAAAAACAATCAGAGTCTACGGCATAAAACAATGAGAGTCCACGGCATAAAATAATGAGAGTCTACGGCATAAAACAATGAGAGTCTACGGCATAAAACAATGAGAGTCCATGGCATAAAACAATGAGAGTCCAGAGCATAAAACAATGAGAGACCACGGCATAAAACAATGAGAGACCACGGCATAAAACAGTGAGAGTCCACAGCATAAAACAATGAGACTCCACGGCATAAAACAATGAGAGTCCACGGCTTAAAATAATGAGAGTCCACGGCTTAAAACATTGAGAGTCCAGATCATAAAACAATGAGAGTCCACGGCATAAAACAACGAGAGTCTACTGCATAAAACAATGAGAGTCTACGGCATAAAACAATGAGAGTCCTCAGCATAAGACAATAAGAGTCCACAGCTTAAAATAATGAGAGTCTATGGCATAAAACAATGAGAGTCCGCAGCATAAAACAATGAGAGTTCACGGCTTAAAATGCTGAGAGTCCACGGCATAAAACATTGAGAGTCCAGATCATAAAACAATGAGAGTCCACAGCTTAAAATAATGAGAGTCCACGGCTTAAAACATTGAGAGTCCAGATCATAAAACAATGAGAGTCCACGGCATAAAACAATGAGAGTCTACGGCATAAAACAATGAGAGTCCACGGCATAAAACAATGAGAGTCTACGGCATAAAACAATGAGAGTCCTCAGCATAAAACAATGAGAGTCCACGGCTTAAAATAATGAGAGTCTATGGCATAAAACAATGTGAGTCCATGGCAAAAAACAATCAGAGTCTACGGCATAAAACAATGAGAGTCCACGGCATAAAATAATGAGAGTCTACGGCATAAAACAATGAGAGTCTACGGCATAAAACAATGAGAGTCCATGGCATAAAACAATGAGAGTCTACGGCATAAAACCAGGAGAGTCTACGGCATAAAACAACGAGAGTCCACAGCATAAAACAATGAGAGTCCACAGTATAAAACAATGAGTGTCTACGGCATAAAACAATGAGAGTCCTCAGCATAAAACAATGAGTGTCTACGGCATAAAACAATGAGAGTCCACGGCATAAAACAGTGAGAGTCCACGGCTTAAAATAATGAGAGTCCACGGCATAAAACAATGAGAGTCCATGGCTTAAAACAATGAAAGTCCACGGCATAAAACAATGAGAGTCCACGGCTTAAAATAATGAGAGTCTTTGGCATAAAACAATGAGTCCACAGCATAAGACAATGAGAGTCCATGGTATAAAACAATGAGAGTCCATGGCATAAAACGAGAGTCCATGGCATAAAACAATGAGAGTCCACGGCTTAAAATAATGAGAGTCTATGGCATAAAACAATGAGAGTCCACAGCATAACACAATAAGAGTCCACAGCATAAAGCAGCAAGAGTTCAGGAGATAAAACAACAAGAATTCAGGGGATAAAAAAACAGAGTTGAGGGTATAAAGCAGTGAGAGTTCAGTGGAAAAATCAATGAGAGTTATGCGATAAAGCTGCAAGATCTCAGGGGATAAGGCAACAAGAGTTCAGGAGATAAAAGCGAAGGCTCAGGAGATAAAATAATGAGATTTTAGGGCATAAAACAGCAAGAGTTCAGTGAGTAAATTGGCGAAATTTCAGCTAGTGAAACAGAAACAGTTCAGTAGATTAAACAGCAAGAGTTTAGTGGTCAAAACAGCGAGAGTTTGGGGAAAATCAATAAGAGTTCAGGGCATAAATCAGCGAGAGTTGAAGAGATAAAACAACGAGAGATCAGGAGATAAAGCAATAAAAGTTCAGGAGATAAAATAGTGAGGGTTCAGGAGATAAAACAGCGAAAGCTCACAGCATAAAACAGTGAGAGTTCAGTAGTAAAACTGTGAGAGTTCAGGGAATAAAACAATGAGAGTACAGAAGATAAAGCAGTGACAGTTCAGAGGATAAAACACGAGAGTGTGGGGGATAAAACAGCAAGAGTTCAATGGATGAAACAAAGAGAGTTCAAGGGATAAAGCATTGAGAGTTCAGAGCGTAGAACAGTAAGATTTTACGGGATAAAACAGTGAGAGTTCAGGAGATAAAACAGCGAGGCTTCAGGAGATAAAACAATGAGGCTTCAGAGGTTAGAACAGCGGGAGTTCAGGGGTTAAAGCAATGGTAGTTCAGTGGATAAAAGAGCAAGTGCTCAGGAGATAAAACAGCGAGAGTGGAAAAACAGTTGGCAATTGACAACAGTGTGAGTACAGAAACGTAAATTCTTAAACAAGCACATGGATAGTTACAATTTGTAGGCACAGGAGAGGGAGCTGATTTTGTATAAGAGCGATGAATTTCTACTTTTTACTAATCTCCAATTTATAGTTAATAGTACAAGAGCACGGTTAAAGTAGGTAAAAGTAAGTAAAGTTTCAGCAAAAAAGTAACTTAAAAGTTTGAGGTTAGGGCATGGAAGGGCAGCTCAGCCAAGCAGAATGCCTGTCCTTGGCATGTGGGGTATTGTGGACACCCATGACCCAGACGAGCCCATGTGCAGCAAGAGACACTTACTGCACAAGAGTGAGCTTTGTGTTTCAGAGCTGGAGCAGTGGCTAGAGTCATATGGTGCATCCATGAGGCAGAGAATTACGTGGATAGCACATTAGATGAAGAGATCACACCGCAATATAGGGGCAAACAGATAGGGAATGGGTGAACGCAGGCAGTCCAAGAGAAACAAGCAGGTAGTACAGGAGTCTCCAGAGGTCTCGCTCACTCACCAGTTTTCCATTCTGGATATCGGTGAGGACGATAGATCCTTGGAGGAGTGCAGCAAGAGCCAAGCCATTGGCACCATAGGTGGCCCAGCTATACAGGAAGGGAGGAAGAAGAGGGGAAGGGCAGCATTGATAGGGGATTCTTTAGTTAGGGGAGCAGACAGGCATATCTGCATCTGTCAAAACGACTCCAGGATGGTTTGATGCCTCCCTGATGCTAGGGTCAAGGATGTCACAGTGCGGCTGCAGGACATTCTTGTGGGGGAGGTTGAACAGCCAGAAGTCATGGTCCATACTGGTACTAACGACATATGTAGGAAGGGAGATGTGGTCCTGGAATCAGAATTTAGGGAGCTCGGTAGAAAATTAGCATGCAGGACCTCTAAAGTAATAATCTCCAGATTACTCCCAGTGCCATGTGCAAGTGAGTACTGAAATAGGAAGATAAGACTGATGAATGCATGGCTGGAAAGATGGTGCAGGAGGGAGGGATTTAGATTCTTAAGACACTGGGACTGGCTCTGGGGGAGATGGCACCTTTACAGATGGGTTGAATCTGAACGGAGCCGGGACTGAGTTCCATCTGGGTCATTTTGCTTGTGCTGCTGGGGAGGATTTAAACTCATCAGGGGTGTGGGAACCAAGAGAGAATATTAGATAGTAATACCAGAGTGCACAGAATGTTGCGAGAGGCAGGTAGCACTAAAATAAAGAATAGTAATTTAATATATGAATTTGGAGTAACGGAACAGCTAATGAGGTCTGCATCGGGTTACACTGTATCATGTCAATGCACAGAGTATAGTTAATAAAATTGGGGAGTTACAGGCACAGATTGCCTTGTGGGATTAAGATATCGTGTCGATAACGGAGACCTGGCTTAAGGGAGGTCAGATTTGGGTGTTAAATATTCCTGGTTACAAAGTGTTCAGAAAAGATAGGAAAGGGAAAACAGGAGGAGGGGTGGCGTTTTTAGTTAAGGAGAGTACTGGAGAAAGAGGATGTGTCAGACGATGCAAAGACAGAATCGATTTGGCTAGAGCTAAGGAATAAGAAGGGTGCAATTACATTGCTCAGTGTAATATGTAGACCACCAGCTAGTGGGAAGGATATAGAGGAACAAATCCACAAAGAAATTACAGAGAGGTGTAAACATCGTAGAGTTTTTATTATGGGGGACTTTAATTATAGGTATATAGACTGGAGTAGTGGCAGTGTAAGAGGCAGTGAGGGACAAGTGTTCCTAACTGTGTTCATGAGAATTTCCTGCAGCAGTATGTGTCCAATCCAAGAAGAAAGGAGGCACTGCTAGACCTGGTTCTTGGAAATGAGATATGCCAAGTAGATCAAGTGACAGTGGGGGAACATTTAGGGGGCAGTGGTCATTCTATCATAGGTTTAGGATGATGGTGGTAAATAACATTGGTCAATCCAGAGTAAAAATAATCAACTGGCAAAGAGCAGACCTCAATGGGTCAAGAAAGGAGCTGGGCCGGTTAGACTGGAACCAAAGGTTGGCGTGAAAAACAGTAGCTGAACAATGGGCTACCTTGAAAGAGAAGATAGTTTGGGCACAGTCAAGGTGTGTTCCCTCAGAAGGGAAGGGTATGATAAACAAATCCAGAACTCCCTGGATAACAAAAGAGATAGAAATTAAATTAAAGATGAAAATGTGTGCCTACAACAGGTGTCAGGTAGCAAATACAATTGAGAACCAAGCTGAATACAGAAGGTTCAGAAAGGATGTGAAAAAGCAAATATGAGAAGCAAAGAGGGATTATGAAAAAAGACTGGCAGCTAACATAAAAGGAAATCCCAAAATATTCTATAAGCACATCAATAGTAAAAGGAGGAGTAAGGCCAATTAGGGACCAAAAAGGGGATTTACACATAGAGGCAAGAGGCATGGCTGAGGTGTTAAATGGACACTTTGCATCTGTCTTTGCCTACAAGGTAGATGCTGCCCAGGCCATGGTGACAGAGGAGGAAACTCAGTCATTGGAAGGGTTTAAAATTGATAAGGAGGAGATATTGGATAGGTTGTCGGTACTTATAGTTGATAAGGCACAGGGACCAGATGAGATGCATCGAAGAATAGGATTAATAGTCACTTAGAAAAATGTGGATTGATTCAGAAGAGTCAGCATGGATTTTTTATAGGAAATCATGTCTAACTAACTTGCTGGAGATTTTTGAAGAGGTAACAGAGATAGCTGATGAGGGCAAGGCCATTGAAGTGGTGTATGTGGACTTCCAAAAGGTATTCGATTCAGTGCCACACAACAGACTTGTGAGGAAAGTTAAAGGTCATGGAATAAAAGGGATAGTAGCAACACGGATACAAAATTGGCTGAGGGATTGGAAACAGAAATAATGGTTAATAGGTATTTTTCAGGCTGGAAGAAGGTTTGTAATGGATTTCCCCAGGGGTTGATATTGGGACCCTTTCTTTTCCTGATATATATAAATGATCTAGATCTTGGTGTGCAGGGTACAATTTCAAAGTTTGCAGATGACACAAAACTTGGGAGAACTGTAAACTGTGAGGTGGACAGTGTAGAACTTCAAAAGGACATTGACACATTGGTAGAGTGGGCAGATAGGTGGCCGATGAAGTTCACTGTGGAGCAATGTGAGGTGATACACTTTGGTACAAAGAACATGGAGAAACAGTATAAAATAAAGGATACAATTCCAAAGGCTGTGCAGAAGCAGAGAGACCTGGGTGTTTTTGTACATAAGTCATTAAAAGTGATAGGACAGGTAGAGAGAGCTGTTTCTAAAGCATACAGTATTCTAGGCTTCATTAATAGGGGTATAGAGTACAAGAGTAGGGAGGTTTTGATGAACTTATATAAGACACTGGTTAGACCTCAGCTGGAGTATTGTGTACAGTTCTGGGTGCCACATTATAGGAAGGATATAAATGTATTGGAGAGAGCACAGAAGAGGTTTATGAGAATAGCTCCAGGGATGAGACACTTCAGTTATGCTGAAAGATTGGAGAAATTGGAACTGTTTTCCTTGGAGAGGACAAGGCCAAGAGGAGACTTGATAGAAGCTTTCAAAGTTACGAGGGGTCTGGACAGAGTAGATAGGGAGAAACTGTTGCCACTCATAAACGGATCAAGAACCAGAGGGCACAGTTTTAAAGTGTTTTGCAAAAGAAGCAAATGAATGCGAGGTGAGAAAAAACTTTATCACACAGCGAGTGGCTAGGCTTTGGAATGCACTGCCTGGAAGTGTGGCGGAGGCAGGTTTGACTGAGGAATTCAAATGGCATAGGACAATTATTTAAATTGAAAAAATGTGCAGAGTTATGGGGAAAAGGCAGGAAATTGGCACTAAGTTAAAATGCTCAGGGAGCCAGTGAAGACACAGTGGGCAGAATGGCCTCCCTCTGCACCGTAATAATTCTCTGATTCTGTATTGTGTGTTACTTTTCCTGGGTCTTTTAAAATCTTTGTGTCCTACTGTTGTCTTAACAAAATTGTAACTGGGACTTAGATGAACTAGGGGATTTAGAAGTTATCATAGTTGTAATTTGTAGATTAATGCGTGTATTTGAAATCATTTCTTCTATTAATAAAGGTTTAATTTAGTTCTGTAAGAAACCTATATGACTCCATGGTCTTATTATTATTGAATTCAAGGCGCACAACTCGATATGTATATAAATTGCAAAACAAGTTATGGAAGTTGTTTCAAGTTTCCCTTTGGGATTTGAGCAGTTCAGCATTTGCCATAACAAACAACACTCTATACATTCCTCCAGTGCAAAAAACAACTGTTCACCACTACTCTGCTTTCTGTCACTCAGCCAACTTCATATGCATGCTGCCATTCTCCCTTTATTCCATGGGCTTTAACTTAGGAAATAGGAACAAAAGTAGGTCATTCAGCCCCTGAGCCTGCTCCACCATACAACCAGATCATGGCTGATCTTTAACCTCAACGCCCTTTTCTCGTGTTATCCTGATATCCCTTGATATTTTTAATATCTAGAAATCTATCAATCTCTGTCTTGAACATACTCAGTACCTCTAGCCCTCTGGGGTAGAAAATTCCAAAGATTCACCAAGTTCTGAGTGAAGAAATTCCTCCTCACCTCAATCCTAAAGACTGTGTCACTTAGTTCTGGATTTGTCCTGGATTATTGTTTCTAAAAACTTTTTTACCACTGAGATTAAACTAATTGGCCTGTAGCTGCTGGGTTTATCCTCTCACCATTTTTTGATCAAGGGTGTGACATTTCCAAAACAAAAATAGAAATACCTGGAAAAACTCAGTAGGTCTGGCAGCATCTGCGGAGAAGAAAAGAGTTGACGTTTCAAGTCCTCATGACCCTTCAACAGAACTAAGTAGAAATGGGAAAGGGGTGAAATATAAGATGGTTTGCGGGGGGGTGGCGAAGAAGGGGGTGTGGGTTGTTGGGACAAGCAAGCAGTGATAGGAGGAAATAACCAAAAGATGTCACAGACAAAAAAACAAAGAGGTGTTGAAGATGGTGATATTATCTAAAAGAATGTGCTAATTAAGAATGGAGAGCAGGACAAGCAAAGTAACTCTAGTGGGAGTGGGGTGAAATAACCGATGGGTGGAATACATTTAAAAATAATGAAAATAGGTGGCAAAAGAAAAATCTATATAAATTATTGGAAAAAAAACAAAAGGAAGGGGGAAGAAACGGAAAGGGGTTGGGTATGGAGGAGGGAGTTTAAGATCTAAAGTTGTTGAACTCATTATTCAGTCCGGAAGGCTGTAAGGTGCCTAGTCAGAAGCTGAGGTGCTGTTCCTCCAGTTTGCATTGAGCTTCACTGGAACAATGCAGCAAGCCAAGGACAGACATGTGGGCAAGAGAGCAGGGTGGAGTGTTAAAATGGCAAGCGACAGGGAGGTCTGGGTAATGCTTGCAGACAGACCGAAGGTGTGCTGAAAAGCAGTCACCCAGTCTGCGTTTGGTCTCTCCAATGTAGAGGAAACTGCATTGGAAGTAACAAATGTAGTAGACTAAGTTGAGGAAAATACATGTGAAATGCTGCTTCACTTGAAAGGAGTGTTTGGGCCCTTGGACAGTGAGGAGAGAGGAAGTGAAGGGGCAGGAGTTGCATATTTTACGTTAGCATGGGGAGGTGCCGTAGGAGGGGGTTGAGGTGTAGGGGGTGATGGTGGAGTGGACCAGGGTGTCACGGAGGGAATGATCCCTACGGAATGCAGCCAGGGGGGTGGTGAAGGGAAGATGTGTTTGGTGGTGGCATCATGCTGGAGTTGGCGGAAATGGCGGAGGATGATCCTTTGAATGCGGAGGCTGGTGGGGTGATAAGTGAGGACAAGGGGGACCCTATCATGTTTCTAGGAGGGAGGAGAAGGTGTGAGGGCGGATGCGTGGGAGATGGGCCGGACATGGTTGAGGGCCCTGTCAACTACCGTGGGTGGAAAACCTTGGTTAAGGAAGAAGGAGGACATGTCAGAGGAACTGTTTTTGAAGGGAGCATCATCAAAGCAGATGCGATGGGTGCAAAGGAACTGAGAGAATGGGATGGAGTCCTTACAGGAAGCGGGATGTGAGGAGCTGTAGTCGAGGTAGCTGTGGGAGTCGGTAGGCTTGTAATGGATATTGGTGGACAGTCTATCACCAGAGATTGAGACAGAGAGGTCAAGGAAGGGAAGGGACATGTCAGAGATGGACCATGTGAAAATGATGGAGGGGTGGAGATTGGAAGCAAAATTAATAAATTTTTCTACGTCCCAGTGAGAGCATGAAGCAGCAACAAAGTAATCATCGATGTACTGGAGAAAGAGTTGTGGGAGGGGGCCGGAGTAGGTCTGGAACAAGGAATGTTCCACATACCCCATAAAGAGACAGGCATAGCTGGGGCCCATGCGGGTACCCAAAGCCACACCTTTTATTTGGAGGAAGTGAGATGAGTTAAAGTAGAAATTGTTCAGTGTGAGAACAAGTTCAGCCAGACGGAGGAGAGTAGTGGTGGGTGGGGATTGTTCAGGCCTCTGTTCGAGGAAGAAGCTGAGAGCCCTCAGACCATCCTGGTGGGGGATGGAGGTGTAGAGGGATTGGACGTCCATGGTGAAGAGGAGGTGGTTGGGGCCAGGGAACTGGAAATTGTTGATGTGATGTAAGGTGTCAGAGGAATCGCGGATGTAGGCGAGAAGGGACTGGACAAGGGGAGAGAGAAGGGAGTCAAGATAGCGAGAAATGAGTTCCGTGGGGCAGGAGCAGGCTGACATGATCAGTCTGCCGGGACAGTCCTGTTTGTGGATTTTGGGTAGAAGGTAGAAGCGGGCCGTCCAAGGTTGGGTGACTATCAGGTTGGAAGCTGTGGCAGGAAGATCTCCAGAGGAGATGAGGTCAATTACAGTTCTGGAAACAATGGCTTGATGTTCAGTGGTGGGGTCATGGTCCAGGGAGAGGTAGGAGGAAGTGTCTGCAAATTGACGCTCAGCCTCCGTGAGGTAGAGGTCAGTGCGCCAGACAACAACAGCACCACCTTTGTCAGCAGGTTTGATGACAATGTTAGGGTTGGACCTGAGAGAACGGAGTGCAGTAAGTTCAGAGAGAGACAGATTAGAATGGGTGAGAGGAGCAGAGAAATTGAGACGACTAATGTCACGCTGACAGTTCTCAATGAAAAGATCAAGAGAAGATAAGCATCCAGAGGGAGGGGTCCAGGCCGAGGGAGAATATTGGAGGTGGATAAAAGGGTCCGCTGAATGGGGAGAGGACTCCTGCCCAAATGAGTGAGCACAGAGACAAAGGCGGCGGAAGAAGAGTTCAGCATCGTTCCGAGCCCGAAATTCATTGAGGTGAGGGCATCAGGGTATGAAACTAAGTCCTTTGCTGAGCACTGAACGTTCTGCATTGGAGAGGGGAAGGTCAGGGGGTATATTGAATACGTGGCCAGGGCTGGGATTGGAAGATGGGGTGGGGACGGAGGGGCAAGCAGGGGTGGAGGGTCCTGGATGGGTGTTGGTGTCGATGAGTTGTTAGAGCTTGCGTTCCTTAGCATTTGAGAGGAAGAGAAAAAGTTTCTTGTTGAGGTGTCAGATGAGACGAAGAATAAAATGAAACTGGGGGCACGCACAGCTTTGAAAAAGGTTGCGATGGTGCTGCTGGAGGGGGAGGTCGAGTGTGCTCATATGGCAGCACGTGGCACTGAGTGTGGATCTCAGAATGCGGCAGGAACAGCAGTCCGAGAAACGTCTTATGTCCCAGAGATACCTGTAATTCTGGGTGGGTTCGAAACATGAGGGATGGAATTTCAGTTGAAATCCACATGGGGTTGTTGGGACAAGCAAGCAGTGATAGGAGGAGATAACCATAAGATGTCACAGACAAAAGAACAAAGAGGCATTGAAGGTGGTGATATTATCTAAAAAAATGCTAATTAAGAGTAGAGAGCTGGAAAAGCAAGGTAGCACTAGTGGGAGTGGGGTGAAATGACCGATGGGTGGAATACATTTAAAAATAATGGAAATAGGTGGCAAAAGAAAAATCTATATAAATTATTGGAAAAAACAAAAGGAAGAGGGAAGAAACGGAAAGGGGGTGGGGATGGAGGAGGGAGTTTAAGATCTAAAGTTGTTGAACTCAATATTCAGTCCGGAAGGCTGTAAAGTGCCTAGTCGGAAGATGAGGTGCAGTTCCTCCAGTTTGTATTGCGCTTCACTGGAACAATGCAGCAAGCCAAGGACAGACATGTGGGCAAGAGAGCAGGGTGGAGTGTTAAAATGGCAAGTGACAGGGAGGTCTGGGTAATGCTTGCGGACAGACCAAATGTGTGTGATATTTCCAGTTCTCCAGTCCTCTGGCACCATCTCTATATATAAGGATTGGAAGATTATGGCCAGTGTCTCTGCAATTTCCACTCTTACTTCCCTCAATATCCTCAGATGCTTCTGATCTAAGCCTCTTGACTTATCAACTTTGATAAAGAGAAGGTATTAAGAATACTGATTGTAGATAAAGTTGATTTTTAGCCCATTCACTGTCTCAGCGACCTCTAACAACACACCATGTAAGGGAAATTCTTCTCAAAAAGGAGAGTATTCTATAATTGTATCTGGTGAGATCACACCTGGGGTAATACGCTCAAATGTTTTCTTCCTCATTTAAAGATGATATTAAGTTACTGGCAAGAATGCAGAGAAGGGCTTTTGGATTAATTTAAGTGGTAAGGCAGACCTATATTCTCTCTTAAAGAAGACTGAGGGTTGAGCTGAATGAACTTTGTTAAATAATGAGGGCTCTGAACAGTTTGGCTTCAGAAATGGTCTTCTACCCTGTACAAAATTCACAAACAGGGATATTGTTTTAACTTGAAGCAGAATTTCCACCAAATGTTCAGAATTGAAATGGCTCCAGATCCGGAGAAGATCCAAGGAAATTCATTCCCTATGAGTTAATGATGTTCAACCAGTATTTAACCTGTGAGAAACCTCCAGTGAAAAGCTTCATAATTCTGCCAAACGTATCGTGGCCAAGCACATAAGTACAAAGAAATGTAAGGAATTCACAAAATGTCTTACATTCATAGAGTGCCCGTTACAACCTCAGGATGTTCCAAAGTATTTCACAACCATGTAAATATCTTTGAGTGCAACCACAATTGTGATGTCGGACATGGAACAGCCAATTTTTGCACATCAGGCTCCCACAAACAGCAATGAAATAAGTATCCAGGTAAGCTGTTAGGCTGATGTTTGTGAAGAGATAAATATTGGCTGGGACACAGCAGACAACTCCCCTCCACTATTTTTGAATAGCACTGTCAGATCTTTTATGTCCACCCAAGAGGCCAAACAGAGGCTTGGTTTACCACTTTATCCAAGAAATGGCATTGCCAATAGTGCAGCATTTTCTCAGGACCATACTGAGATGCCAGCCTTACCCATGTGCACAAGTCTCCAGAGTGGGAATTGAAACTATAACCTCCTGACTCAGATGCATGCATGCTACCATTAAGCCACTGCTGACAGCTAGCT
Organism: Carcharodon carcharias; assembly: GCF_017639515.1. Classification (NCBI taxonomy): domain Eukaryota; kingdom Metazoa; phylum Chordata; class Chondrichthyes; order Lamniformes; family Lamnidae; genus Carcharodon; species Carcharodon carcharias. The sequence continues at coordinate 85,582,947 of NC_054481.1, forward strand.
CTTGGGCATTCCTTAAAATAGCAACTCGCCAAACATAGAAATGAAATATCAGAGGAATCCTCCCAAAACAAACCTGGTTCAAAGAAGTCACCATATCACACCTTTCACATTGATTCACAAAGTGTCTGTTTTCTTTAACCATCATTGCCAACCACACTCTCACTAAGAGACTTGGAACAAAGCCTTTAGTGAATGCCATTCATCATTCTGACATGACCATTGTTGTCTCTTAATGATTTGGTAATTAGGACCAGCTTTGTTTTTAGAATCAAGGTTGTGTAAGGGAATGTAAGGTTGTATTATTTGTCAAAGATACATAGATTTTCTCCTCCCTTCTACAAACAGTCATGGACAGGCAATGTTATCAGACATAATTCATTTAATTACACCTGAATAAAGCCCTTGTCACTTACTTGTCCTAGGTTAATCTCTAGTAAGTGCTTTATTTTGTAGCTGAAATATTTCTCAAGACACTCTTGTTCTATTGAGTGCATAATAAGAGCTGAAGTTTGAGTAACCGTTTGACTTAAGAATTCAAACCTGCTGAGAATGCTAATAGCTGGATTTTTCATCTATCCACTTGAGGTAGTGATGATATTGGGTCAGATTTTCATGCCTCTGTCCATGTCAGAATGGAGGTGGGAGATTTGAACATGGTGACAGGACCCGATTCTGGGTTTCCTGTTGCCCATTCTTACTTCGTGAGATATTCATGGGCCCAGTATAAGAGTGCGGGTCACGAGCCTGCACTCAGAACTCTCGCCCTTCCCTACTCTATTGTGGGGTGGGCATTTTTGAACCCCCCACCTATTTTCATGGAGCCAGGCCCATTTATGTCAGGCAAAATAGCTCATAGCACCTCCAAGCCTATTGTGTCGGAAACATTTTGACTACTAGTAAGATATTGCCAGATTCAACTGTGATAACTAGATGTGGTATGAGATGTTAACTATATGTTTGAATACACTGTTTGATCACAGGGCTCTGTATTTAAAAGGTAAGTGACCATTACATTGACCAGTACTGTGTAAGTGTCCACATGCATTGTTTGCTTTATTCAGTCAATAAATCCACATCTGCTTTCAACAATATTGAGAATCTGACTTTAATGTGTCCTTTGACATGCTGTCATTTCACTTGATATAAAGTCTAGAGATGTGTTGAGACTTTGGAGCACTCTTCCAGTATCCACTAAGAGCCCTGCAAGAACACTGGGAAGTCTTTGAAATGCTCACAAAACTGTCAAAATAAATAAACATCTATTCAAACTCCCCTTGGACACCTCCGACTTCAGCCCACTTCACGATGAAAGTACCATGAGCGGTCACTACCAGCAGGAGGCAGGATTGTGATGTCAGGAAATGGCTGACATGCAATAATCTCCTTGAGGATGAACATTTGAGCCCTCATGTTCAAAGGTAACATCAGATTTTGGGCCATTGTGTCACTAGCAGAGGGCCCCAGGTAGGTTCCAGGAGATGGGTAGGGAAGGTGATTAAAAGAGAGGATGAGGCAATCAGGAGGGAAAAAGGAGGGTGCGTGAGAGGAAGGGTGCAGGGCAATCAGGAAGTGGGAGCCAGTAATGGTCTTTGGAATTAGAGTGGATGCTTTTGGAATTAGAATAGAACCAGGGGGAACACTACTACGGACTCCAAATTCAGGTAAGTATGTTTCAAGAAACAAAGGCAGCCTTCAGCAGTTCCTTTAAGGGTTTCCATGTAGGCTGTATGTGGTTATCCTGATTGCAGCAGGCCTGGCACCAGTTATGTTCAGGGAAGCCCAATTTTTGGAATGGGGCCTCAAAGAAGCCTCTGCTGCTCATTTGCATGTACAAGCAGCCTCATGCCTGTTTCTGATACAGTCCTCAATTCATCAAATTCAGCAACATGGTGAGTGGCACACTTCAGATGTGGATTTTGTGTGTAACACAGCCTACCATATTGGGGACTTTGGCATCTGTTTTATGACTGTAAGACATAAGACAGCCAAGGCATCAACCAATTTCTGGGCCATAGTGTCTGACACAGGAGCAAAAAAAAAAGATGGATGACATCCAGGGGCATGGCTTGACCCAACAAGAGTGTTTTTAAAAATTTGTTCATGGTATGTGAGCTTCGCTAGCTGGACCAGCATTTATTGCCCGTCCCTATTTGCCTTTGAGAAGGTGGTGTTGAGCTGCCTTCTTGAACCGCTGCAGCATAGGAGTAGTGCATTGGGGCAACTGGTTAACGATCCATATCAATTGATGATTAAATGAAATATCCCACTAGCCTCCAAACCATGAAGTCAATTTGGCTAAAAGTAAGGTTTAAGGATTAGGAAGACAATCCATAGATAAATCGCAGAAAATACAGCAATTTTTTTTTTCGTTTTGTTTCTGTGGTAACGTTGCTCAAATTTCCTGCAGAGGTGATTTGTTTCTAATGCAAAGACTGGCATAAAAAGAGCAGGAAAATATCTTGTGTCATGTGATCTCATCCTGGGAGCCTCCACCTGTCTATTTGCAGATCAGGGCTATCAGGAGCTTATGCAGGAGTAGGTGGCAAGGTGGGCAGGGGTCTGACACATTCTGGGCATACTGAGGCTCTTGTGCCAAAGTCATGCCTAAGCTAGTCATGAAATTCTGGAATTATATTAAAAATCCATATATCAAAGTAAATATAAATCTGGAATTTTATTTTTGGGTTTTAAATAATGTTTCTAAGTTGCTTAAACTATTCACTCAGTTCGTGGTATCCGTGTGTCCATGTGTCTGCTCCATGGATTGCCACCTTGACGGGGCAGAGAGGCCTGCGCACTCCAACGATGCCTTGAGTGATGCCATCAGGAGCTCCTTGCTCTTGGTAGTGCCACCCATGGTGGCAAGGGCAAGAGGAGGTGCCAGACAAAGCGCAAGCCAAAAAGACCTCAAAGGCAGAACAGAACAGGCGACGGGGGAGTCTGTGTGTCTCACTGGGTGCCAAGGTGAAAGAAAGCAGAAGCGACAAAGTGGTCCCGGTCATCATGGCTCAATATGTTACCGATATCTGACCACCAACCCATCAAAATTGTGTGGATCATGATGGCGCCCATATTAAACAAAGTCATGTACAGGATTCTTTCTACCAGGGTCCATTTGCCAAGTCCTGTGGTGATGGAGAATTGGTAACAGGGACAGGGATGTGAACCTGGGAGTCCCTCGTCAAGAATCTCCACACAGGCAACAGGTGCATGAAAGTCATTGGACACCTGCACTGGGACAGAGGTGTGTTTGGGCAGCAGCATCTGTGATTGAGCAGTCCGCTTCAGGATACCACTCCAAATGGGGAGGGGGCTAGAAAAGCTTTCCTAAAAATAGACTGTCCCACTTTCCTCAGGCTGGGGAACCATTCTGTGTGGGATCAACATCTTTGTGATCAGAGAAAGAAAAGTTTAAATTTTGCAACTTGAAATGTTAAACACTTGTGTGTGTGTGTGTGTGTGTGTGTGTGTGTGCATCTGTGTTTGTGTATCTGTATGTGTGTGTGTGGAGCTGTGTTTGTGTGTCTGTGTGCTGTGTCTGTGTGTGTGTATCTGTGTGTGTGTGTGTATCTGTGTGTGTGTGTGTGTGTGTATATCTATGTTTGTGTGTCTATGTATCTGTAGGTGTGTGTGTCTGTGTGTGTGTCTGTGTGTGTGTGTGTGTGTATCTGTGTGTGTGTTTGTGTGTATCTGTGTTTGTGTGTCTATGTGTCTGTAGGTGTGTGTGTCTGTGTGTGTGTGTATCTCTGTTTGTGTGTCTGTGTATGTGTGTGTGTATCTGTGTTTGTGTGTCGGTGTATCTGTATGTGTGTGTGTGTGTGTGTATCTGTGTGTGTGCGTGTATCTCTGTTTGTTTACGTGTGTGTGTGTGTGTGTATCTAAGTTTGTGTGTCTGTGTATTTGTATGTTTGTGTGTGCATCTCTGTTTGTGGATGTGTGTGTGTGTGTCTGTATCTGTGTTTGTGTGTCTGTGTATCTGTGTGTGTGTGTGTGTGTGTGTGTGCATCTCTGTTTGTGTATATGTGTGTGTGTGTGTGTATCTCTGTTTGTGATTGTGTGTGTGTGTGTGTGTGTATCTCTGTTTGTGTATGTGTGTGTGTGTGTGCATCTCTGTTTGTGTATGTGTGTGTGTGTGTGTATCTGTATGTGTGTGTATCTCTGTTTGTGTATTTGTGCGTGTGTGTGTGTGTATCTCTGTGTATGTGTGTGTGTGTGTGTGTATCTCTGTTTGTGTATGTGTGTGTGTGTGTGTGTATCTCTGTTTGTATATGTGTGTGTGTGCATCTGTTTGTGTATGTGTGTGTGTATCTCTGTGTGTGTATGTGTGTGTGTGTGTGTGTATCTCTGTGTGTGTATGTGTGTGTGTATGTGTGTACGTGTGTGTGTGTGTGTGTGTGTATGTGTGTATGTATGTGTGTGTGTGTATCTCTGTGTGTGTATGTGTGTATGTGTGTGTGTATGTGTGTATGTGTGTATGTGTGTGTGTGTATGTGTGTATGTGTGTGTGTGTATGCGTGTATGTGTGTGCATGTGTAACTGTGGCCAGAATTTTCGGGTCAGCGAGCGGGGGTGGGGCCCACTTGCCAATGCATAAAATTATGTGCGGTGACGTCACATACACACACAGACACAAACACACACACACATACTCAGACTCACGCACACACACACTCTCACAGACACCCACATCACTGCGGGTCATTCAGATTTTTAGTTTGGTGGGTGTGCAGCTGAGTCGGTTGCGTGCCCGCCAAGCTGTCAAAGGCCTATTAAGGACATTTAAACATCAATTAAATCATTGACCTGAGCTGCCCGTCCAACCAAAGGATCTCATCCACAGGCTGGAAGAGGTTTCATGAAGGTTTTTAAAGTCTTCCAAAAGGTTATAATAAAATTAACCGACATGTCCCAGCTCATGTGACAGTTTCACATGAGGGGACACGTCTTAATTTTTTTTTACATTTATTACATTTTTCTGGACTTAAACTAATCTTCCTGAGGCGGCTCTGTGCACAGGCATGCGCAAGAGCACATGCCTCGACTCAGGCAACCCTCCCCCCCACACCATCACCCACACAGGGAGCGCTCAGGAGGCTTAATTGGCCCTCCCACGTAAAATGACTTCGCCCAGCCGATCGCGGGCAGCACGCCCGTACTCACTCCCGAAAATTCTCCCCCGTGTGTGTGTGAATCTGTGTGTGTTTGTGTATCTGTGTGTGTGTCTGTGTATCTGTGTGTATGCACCTGTGAGGGTGTGTGTGTGTGTGTGTGTGTGTGTGTCTGTGTATGTGTTTGTATGTGTCTGTGTCTGTTTATCTGTGTGTGTATCTGTGTGTGTTTCTATATGTATGTGTGTGTCTGTATCTGTGCATGTGTGTGTCTGTGTGTGTCTGTATGTACTTCTATCTGTGTGTGTATCTGTGTATGTGTGTTTGTGTTTGTGTGTGTATAAATGTGTATGTGTGTGCATCTATGTGTCTGTGTGTGCATGTGTGTGTGTATATCTGAGTGTGTGTGTGTGTCTGTGAGAGTATGTGTGCGTGAGTCTGAGTGTGTGTGTGTGCGTTTGTGTCTGTGTCTGTGTGTGTGTGTGTGTGTGCAAGTGTCTATGTGTGTATCAACATCCATGTTGCTTTAAACCTGGGGATTTTTATTTCTTTTTGAGATTACTGCGTTCTACTGATGACAATGACATTGAAAGTACAAAATGCGTAGTTCTTGTCCCTGTTTGTTACGACATGGTGTTGGAACACTGCCAGTAGCATAGAGGGGAGATCAGGCGGTGGACAGTTAAAATGGAGTGGACAGGGACCCCTGGCCCCAATCCCATTAACTCTCTCTCTTTAAATTTCAGATACCAAGGACACCCACCCAAAGCTGGCTTCTTCACTGATCCACATCAGATCCCGATTATGTCATCAGGATCGAATTGCCATTTTAATGCTGGCACAGAGGGAAGCGAAGTCCGGGCATGCCCAGACACCCTCGCCTGTTCCAAACCACTGACCAGCCTGGAACCTCACATTCCTGCATGGTAACATTGTGGTTATGTTACTGGCCTGTTAACCTAGAGGCCAGGAATAATAGTCTGGAGACATGAGGTCAAATCCCACCAAGGAAAGGTAAATTAACTAATTAATTAATGAAACAAATTAATTGCTCACCCAGAGATCAGTGGAGGCTGGGTCATTGAACTTATTTGATAGACAAGAGGTTATGGGGGGTAGACAGGAAAGTGGAGCTAAGACCAAAACCAGATCAGCCATGATCTTATTGAATGGAAGAGCAGGCTTGAAGGGCCAAAGGGCCTACCCCTGCTCCAAAGTCCCTACGTTCCTAAATCTGGAATCAAAAGCTAGTCTTAGTAATGGTGATTTTGGAGCTATCAGATGGGGTGGTGGGGGGGGTTTCGGTCAGTGGGGGTGGGGCGGGGGGCAGGTGTTGTCAGCCAATCCAGCAGGGTAGGGGGAGGGGCTGTCACCCGGTCTGTTGGGGGGGGCAGGGGCTGGGTTTCAACCTGGCCCAGCAGGTGGGGTGGGGGTGGGGGTGCGTAGTCAGGGGGCAGGGCCCGCTCGCCAATGCATAAAATGATGCGTGGTGTCTTTGGCCAGGCATCACGACATCATCACATATCATTTAGATTTTCAGTTCAGGGTGCACGCCCGCCAAACTATCAAGGGCCTGTTAAGGCCATCTAAATAGTCATTAAAACAATTAACAGAGCTGCCCGTCCAGCCTTAAGGTTGGTGGGCAGGCAAAGAGCTCAGGCGGCCTTCGCATTTTTCATGGAGCCACATTCACAGGCTGGATGAGGTTTCATGAAGGTTTCATTAATTAAATAAAGTTTTTAATCAAAATTCATGAACATGTCCCAGCTCATGGTCAGAATCTTGCCCTCGGATAGCGGGCGGGCCCCACTGGCTCGGCGGCGGGTGGACTGCCGACCCCCACCACCGAAACGGGGCCCGCCACCATTTCGAGTTGGTCCGCCCAGCGCCAACCCCGACAGGGAGCACTCTGCACTTCCTGTGCGGTGGGGCGAGGGACTCCCCATCTGTCAAAGTGCTCTGCTCCCTGAGGCAAAGTCCTGTCTCAGGGAGATTTGTGAAAGGTAAGTAAACTCTAAAAATAGAAAAATATTAAAATTATTAACATGTCCCCCTCATGTGACAATGTCATACGAGATGGGACATGTTAATAATAAACACTTAAAATTTATCACATTTTTAAAAAACGGACATGAAACGTCATCCCGCCAGTGGATGAAGTTTCATGAGTAACCTGGAGCCTCCTGGGGCTCCTGGCCTGCCCGCCAGCCTTAAGCTTGGACGGGCAGGTATTTAATTACTTTAACTAGCCTGTCAATGGCCTCAATTGGCCATTGACAATTCGGCAGGTGGACGGCTGATTTCGCTGTCCGCCCACCTTCCTAAAAATTTAAAGGGATCAGGATGATGTCGGGGATTCGTCCCGACGCTAACCCGCGTCATTTCCCCCTCGGCGACCGGGCCCTGCCCCTAAATCACCGAGGGGAAAATACTGGCCCATGTGACACTGTCACATGAAGGGACATGTCATACAATATTTCCTTTCCTTCATTTAAATTTTTAAACCTTAAACTAATCTCCCTGGGGCACCTCCGTGCCTCAGGCAGATTTCTGCGCCCTTTCATGCACATGAGTGAAAGAACACAGACCCCGACTCAGGGAGTTCCTCCCCGACTCACACAGGCGGCGCTCAGCACTTCCGGATGCACATCACGCTGGGCGGGCCTTAATTGGCCCGCCCACGTAAAATGGAGGCGCGGACCCGAACAGAGGCGCCGATTGGGTTAACGCCAACCCCCGACTGCCCACCACACAATCTCCCCAACGGGGGGAAATTTCTACTCATTAAATTTATTTACAACGTAATCAGCAGCTACTACACGTGTGCTTTCAACTCCAACTCTATCTCTACACTGCTGAGGGAGCCCGTGCTACTCTCCTATTGGCTATTACATGTGCTCTTCCTTACAAATATTATTCTTAAAGGTACATTACATGTTAAAAAAACCATAATTACTACATTTTTCCTCATTTAACTTTACAAGTACAATTTTTTCAAGACAATATAATATTTACACTGGGCAAATTCCTTACCCAGTTCAGTCTTTCAGGTGGTTTCCTGGTACATGTGGAACATCGCAGCTCCACAACTTCAGATTCTTTGTCAGTAACCTCCTTTTCCAGAGTTGCCTGGACATCAGGTGCTTCAGTGGGCACGTGCAGTTCGGTATCCTGAACTCTTACAGGAACATCAGACATGTCAGTCCTGGGTTGAATATCCTCAACAGGAAACGCTGACCCGGTCATGATCACTGGTGGAATCAAATCTCTCTTCCTTAAATGATCCACGTGTTTACAAGTGATCCGCCTTCCACCTCCATGTGGTAAGATAGAGGTCCAGTCACCACACTTATTTCACCTGATAACCAATTTGATCCTTCTCCAAAGTTTTTCACATATACCGTTCTCCCACTGTAAATTTCGTCTCACGACTAAGCCAGTTATGTCTAGTTTTTTGGCTTCCCTGACTCCTTTCCACCTTCCCCTCTAAATTTGGCATTATTAAGCTCAATCTCTTCCTGAGAAGGTGTTTCAACAATAACTCCGCAGGCGTGACACCTGTTATTGTGTGAAGGGTAGTCCTGTAATGAAAAAGAAAGCGTGCTAGCTTGGTTGCCAAGGAATTGCCAGTTAGCTTTTTCATGTCGGCTTTGAACATTTGAACCGCCCTTTCGGCCAGTCCGTTTGAGGAAGGGTGGTACGGTGCAGTGTTCACATGAGTGATACCGTTGAGACTGATAAACCGTTGAAACTCAGCACTCATGAATGCTGTGCCATTATCGGAAATGAATACTTCTGGTAGTCCATGAGTGGCAAAACTCTGATGTAATTTCTCAATTATACCAGCCGATATTGGTAACTTTACCTCATATATGTCCAACCATTTTGAATGGGCATCGACAATGAGCAGAAACATTGTTCCCAGGATATGTCCAACCAATGTGTAACCGTACCCAGGGTCTACCCAGCCACTCCCATGGGTGTAACAGAGCTGTCACTGGCAACTTTTGCAGTTGTTGAGATTGCACTCAGTGCTTTACTAAACTTTCTATTTTTCCATCCATCCCAAGCCACCATAGGTAACTGTGTGCTATGGTCTTCATTCAGGATGGGCACTGTGTACCTCAATTAAAAGTGGCTCCCTTCCCTTTGGAGGAACTGTCACTCATGCTGCCCACACTAAGATGCCTTCCTGGCTGGTTATTTCATGTCTTCTGTTGAAGTACAGTTTCATTTCACTAGATATGGGGTCCTCTGGCTAAACATGTAGCACTTGTTCTCGCACCTGAGATAGGACTGGGTCCTGACTCGTCCAGTCTCTGACTTGTCAAGCACATACCAGCGAGGAATCTAAGAAATTTAATAGTAAAACAAGTTCCTGTGGAACTGGGACCTGTTCATCAATTTCTTGTAAAGGCAAATGATTAAGGGCATCGGCTTTGTGATTTGATTGCCAGGCCTATGTACCAAAGTGTATTTGTATGCGGCCACAATTAAAGCCCTTTTAGTATTTCTGTATCTTCTTTCTATTTGACATCTTTTTCCTCGCACAGACTTTAATCTCGGCCTCGTTTTTGACTTCACTATTGGCCAGACTTCTTTCAGATGCATGCTCAACTAATCTGAGCTCAGTGGTTGAGTCTCCCAAAATTTCATCATCTGTTGGCTTCTTGGAAAATTCTGCAACTTTTGCTTCCAAAGTCTCTTTGGCTTCATTTAGCTGATTCTTCAGCTTTCCATCTCTTTTTTGTATTTATTTGTTGCCTCCTGGAAAATTGAGCATTGTTGTGTCTTCTCTGCCAATTCATTCGTCAGTTTGTTCAGAGAAGCTCTGAATTATTTCTGTTTCTCTTCATATTTTTCCAGAGGTACAAACTTTGACCTGAGGGCATCTTGTGTGTGTGAAGGTCTTTCAGCAGGCTTTCCTTTTCCCTGCAAAGGTTGCTCACCTCGTCTTGAACTCTGTCATCAAGCAGGATCTCTTTGAGTTTCTTCTGCTGTTCTTCCAGGTTTTGACTTAAGACAGCCTGCATTTCTTCAGCTTGTTGAGTCTTTACACATTCCTTTTCCAAAACAGGAACACTTCCAACTTCCTTTTGGAATCTCAGTAGCCAATTCTGCCCTAGGAGGCTTAGTCCTCTGCCTCTCAATGTCAATACTGGAAGCTTTGCCGATTGGCTTTCATAATGAACAGTTACTCTACTTATGCCTTTTACTTGAATGTCTTCACACATATATGTTTTGAGCTTGGCAGCTGTTTCTTCAAAACTTAATTGATGTTCGCCATTATTCAGATATCTGAAAGTGTGTTCCCCAATTACTGCGGTGGAAACTCCTGTGTCTGCCATTTAGTTTCACTGTGACAAATATTGGGTCTGACTTTCTAACTTTCATATTAAACAAAAAGTAAATGTCTGAATTTGTTGGTTTAGGTTATTCTACATTGTAGATTTCATTGGGCTTCTTCTTATGTTTACAAGCCTGCTTGAATTTTTCCTTGTACTGCCTCATTATGGACAGGATTTTGCCCTTGGCAGGCTGGCTTGGCAGGGGCGGTTGGGAAGCTGACTGCCGCTCGTGATTGGCACCGCACCGCGATTTCATGCTGGTGAGCCAATTACAGCCTGCCCAGCATGAAACACGAGTGGCAGTGCTGAGAGCTGCCTGTGCGGGGCGGGGGGAGGGGGGGTAGGGCGAGCAGGCCGAGCGTGAACTTCGTGCATACGCACTAGTGGGCACTGCATAATCTCCCCGTGGCACCGAGCTGCCTCAGGGAGGTGAAGAGATATAAAAAATAATAATTAAAAAAATAAAAAATCTAATAAAACATGTCCACTCATGTGATTCTGAGCGGGGACATGTTACTAATGAAAAATTAAAGTTTTTATTTTATTTTTATTTGCTTTTGGAAACCTCAACCCGCCTGTGGATGAGGCTTCCAAAAATGTGCAAAGGCCGCTTGGCCTGTTCGCCTGCCCGCCAACCGTTAGGCTGGACAGGCAGCGAAAACTTTATGTTAATTAAATATTTAATGGCCTTAACAGGGCCTTTTAATTGTCGGCAGGGCGTGCTGCCAGCTCTGGTGCGCGCCCAGCAACCAAACTATCGTGCGACTACGCGTTGATGTAGACGCGGGCGGCCGACCTCAACATGCGTCATTTCACGCTCCAGGGGGTCAGCTGTGCACCCACCCGCCCACCAAAAATTTCTCCCCCATATGTCCATTTCTGTGACAATAATAGAATTCAATTTTTTTCAAATGCCATCGCTAAAAGACTGCTTGTTTCCATCTCTATTAAAATTATTCTTCGGTATTGCTGCTAAGTTATTTTTCTTTATCCTTCAGCTAGTGAGGGCTGTTTCCTGCTTCTCGGCAGAGCCTTGCATTTTCGTACCCTTTTCAGATGGATTTTCCCTCTCGATGTGGAGGGTGGCACCATTTTACGTGCCCTGTATTGCTTTGGAATCTCTTACTGCACTTTCCATGGCCAGAGCTATCTCTACAGCCTTCTTGAAATTCAAATTCACTTCAGACAATAATCTTTTCTGAATAGTGTCTTCTTTCACACCGCACACTACATGATCTCTGAACATGTCATTTCGAGTTGAACCAAACTCACAATGTTCCATTAGCTGCTTCAGATTTGTCACATGGCATGCAATTGTCTCACCAGGGGCTGTATTTCATGAATTAAACCTGAGCCTCTGCATTGTGTCTTAGGCTTGTGTTGAAAATGACCCTTCATGAGGTCCACCAATTCATCAAAATTCTTCGAATCTGGGGCACTGGGTGCCATCAAACTTCGAATCAGACTGTAGGTTTTGCTCCCACAAACACTTAAGAGGATGGCTTGCCTTTTCTCTTCCCCCATAACCTCATCCACTTGAAAAAAGAATGTGAGAAGTTCTATGTAATGAGACCAATCGTCTTTGACTGGTTCAAAAGGATCAATTTGCCCAACTTGTGACATTTTGAGAGGGGATAACTTCTTCAACTCTAACAGAGCTTGTTACTTACAATCACCGGGTGAGATACAGTGTCAATTTTTTTATAACTTGATTTCTTCTGTTCAATCCTGTTTTAACCTCATTGCCTGTTTGTTGTAAGGGTGGCCGAGTTGCTACGATTAATGATAGAGTTGACCTGCAGACACTTCTTGGGTGGAAACATTAAGTTTATTTACACCATACTGAGTAGCAAATACAAGTGTGCTTTCAACTCCAACTGTATCTCTACGCTGACTGCAAAGGTAGCCCATGCTACTCTCCTGTTGGTGGCTACAGATCATGTGATCTTCCATACAAGTATTACTCTTAAAGGTACATTACACACTAAACAAAACCATAATTACTACACATGCCTCCCACATTTAAGTCTAAATCATTAATATATACAACAGACAGCAAGAGCCCCAACACTGAGCCCTGTGGAACATCACTGGAAACTGACTTCCATTCGCAAAATCATCCATCAGCCATTAACATTTGTTTCCTGTCACTGAAACAATTTCGGATCCAACCTGCTACCTTCTCCTATATCCCATGAGATCTCACTTTCTGACCAGTCTGCTCCATGGGACTTTGTCAAATGTCTTATTGAAATCCATGTAGACAACATCCACTGCACTACTCTCATCAATCCTCCTTGTTACTTCCTCAAAAAATTCTATTAAGTTAGTAAGACACGATCTTGCCTTAACAAAACCATGCTGACTATCCCTGATCAACCTGTGCCTTTATAAGTGACAGTTTATTCTGTCTGTTAGGATTGTTTCCAATAATTTGCCCACCACTGAATTCAGACTGACCAGCCTATAATTTTCTGCCCTATTCCTTTTTAAATAATGGTACAACATTCTCAGACCAATCCTCTGGGACCTCACCTATATCTACTGAAGATTGGAAAATGATCCTCACAGCATCTGTTACTTCCTCCCTTGTTTCCTTTAACAGCTTGGGATACAATCCATCTGGCTCTGGTGATTTATCCACCTTCAAGGATGCTAGTCCTTCCAGTACTTCCTCTCTCACGGTGCTTATTGTATCTAAAATCTCGCACTTTTCCTCTTTAACTAGAATGTTTGCATCATCCCTCTCCTTAGTGAAGGCAGAGACAAAGTACTCATTGAGAACCCTGCCCACACTTTCAGTATCACAGCACAAGTCACCATGTACATCTCTGAAAGGCCCTACCCTTTCCTTAGTTATTTTCTTGGTCTTAATGTATTGGTAAAACATCTCAGGATTTTCTTTGATTGTACCTGCCAATATTTTTTCATTTCCTCTCTTTGCTTTCCTAATTTCCAGTTTTACTTTACCCCTGTACTTTCTATGCTCCTCTAGGATTTCTACAGTATTAAGTTTTTTGTGACTGTCATGAGTTTTCTTTTTCTGCTTTATCTTGGCCTGTATGCTTCTGGATAACCAGGGGGCTCTAGATTTGGCAGTACCACCATTTTTTATGGTTGACGTTTCGAGTCCTCATACGAAACGTCAACTTTGTTCTTCTCCGCCAATGCTGCCATACCTGCTGAGTTTTTCCAGGTAATTCTGTTTTTGTTTTGGATTTCCAGCATCCGCACTTTTTTGTTTTTACCACCATTTTTCATTGTGGAGACATGGCTGCACTGTATCCGTAGAATCTCACCTTTAAATGCCTCACACTGATTTGACACAGTTTTTCCTTCCAATAGCCGTAAGCAGTTCACTGCCAATTTCCTGTGCTGTACACTTTTCAATCTATGCTGCCTCTGTCTTTCAGGGTCACTCACTAAATTTCTATCTCTGTTCCCTGCTCTGAATTTGCCTTCAGGTTCCCATACCCCTTCCAATCAATTTTAACCGCCCGCAACAGCACTAGCAAATCTCCCTGCGAGGATGTTCGTCCCAGTCCTGTTCAGGTGTAGACCGTCCGGCTTCTACAGGTCCCATATTCCCCAGAATCGGTCCCAGTGCCTCAAAATTCTGATACCCTCCCTCCAACATCAGCTTTCCAGCAACATGTTTATTTACTCAGTTCTCACTAGCATGTGGGTCTGGGAATAATCCTGAGATTACTAATTTAGAGGTCCTGCTTTTCAATCTCCTTCCTAGCTCCCTGAAATCTGCTTTCAGAGCCTCATCCCCTTTCCTACCTAAGTCATTGGTACCAATGTGGACCATGACATTTGGCTGATCACCCTCCCCAAAAGGAATGTCTTGAAGCCACTGTGTGACACCCTTGGCACCAGGGAGGCAACATGCCATCCTGGAGTCACAACTACGGCCACTGAAACGCCTGCCCATTCCCCTAACAAATCCCCTATTACTACTGATCTTCCCCCCTTCTTTCTCCCATCTTGCACAGCCAAGCTGCCTGTGGTGCCACAAACTTGGCTCTGAGTGCTCTCCGAGGAACCAAAACTGGTATTGTTGAGTTCAAAACCGGTAACTGGTTTGTATACCACCGGTATTCAAAACAGAAAATCAATTGGTAAGCAGGACCCCAAGGGACTCCTGCACTTACTGCCTAATTTTCGTGGACTGCCTGGTGGTAACCCATTCCCTTTCTGCCCGCAGTTCCTAAGCTGCGGTGTGACCACATCTCTGAACATGCTATCCACATAGCTCTCAGCCTCGCAGATGCACCACGATGACTCCAGCTGCCGCTCAAGGTCTGAAACCTGGAGCTCAAGATTCTGTAGCACTTCCTGCACATGTGGCCTCTAGGACAGCGGTAGTGTCCATGGCTTCCAACATACTACAGGACACGCATTCCACGTGACCAAGATGTCCTGCCATGGCTTCAATTTACTTCCCTTACGTTAACTTTATTTTACTTTGGTTTACTTATGCAACTTCATTTCACCTGGCCTCAACTTAACTTTATCTCACTATTGTTTGTCTTTCTTGCTTAAATGTAAGTAGCTCATTCTTTTAAAAAGAATGTGATTTTCTAATTTTCATATACTTGATGACACTCCCTAACAGTTTCTCACCAACCAATGAACTTGTGTTTCTCCTGTGATGTTAAGCGGTAGGTGCTGCTGAATGTCTGCCCCAGAGTCTTCCCCTCGCACCCTCCTCTAGGTGCTGCTGACTGTCTGTCCCAGTGTCCTCCTCTCGCACTCTCCTTGCAGTGCTGCTGACTACCTGTCCCAGGGTCTTCCTCTTGTACTCTCCTTCCTAGTTCTGGGGAATTGTCTGGGTTAACTTTGCACTTCCCAGGCAATTGCCATGCAATCATATCTGGGAACTTGCAGGGGAGCTACCCCCACTCCACCCCGTGTCTTTGGGGTACCCCCCAGATACGATGCCTTGAAGCTCAGAAATAACTTTATTATTACCTTTATGCAACCATTAAGTGAGAAAGCAAAGATTGCATTTATAATCACCTTTCCCAATCTCAGAATATCCCAAAGGTCTTTACAGTACTTTTGAAGTATAGTCATTGTTGTAATATAGTGAAAACGGCAACAAAGTCCCCACAAAAAATGAGATAAACAACTGCTCAATTTACTTTTTTGAGATGTTGTTTGAGGGATAAGTATTAACTAAGACTCCAGAGAGAACTCTCCTGCTCTTCAAATAGTGCAATGGGGTACTTTACATCCACCTAAAAGTGTTAGGCAGCACTTTGGTTTAATGCTTGATCTGTTAGACAGCATCTCCAACAATGCAGCATTCCTTCAATACTGTGTTGAGGTTATCTGCACAAATCTCTGCGGCTTGAATTCATGATCTACTGACTCTGAGGCTAGGGTGCTACCACTGAGCCTTGGTTGACACTGGACGTTTCTGTGGACCACCCTGCAGCCATATGTATTCTTGTTTAATTTGGAACTGCCAATTCTTATTACGTTTCACTTGGAACCTTGGCATCTCTTCCACTTCCTCTGTTTTCTCATTGGTGAAGTTTTGATGAGATTGTCCTGCTGGATGAGTTTTTCATTTGATTCTCATACAATCTGGGCACAAGCCATTGATAAGCGGAGAGGCGGATGTCAGTACTCTGCATTAACATTCCATTTTAGTGCTTTGAATTTCACAAAAAGAAACAAATCATACAGATTCATGGCAATCACCTCATTGTAACCAAAATATGGAAGAGATGGAGAAAGAAAATCCTATCCTGAAGCATGTGGGTGCTGAGTGAGAAAAGGTATTTTGAAAATCAGCCCTTCAGGCCTGGCACAAATATAACTGGCAAGAGGACAATTGAACAGAAACAATGCAAAATCTTCCACTGGGTTTACAATGCTCAATTCTGCTCCTATATTCTTTTTCATATTTCACAGAATTACATAAGAAGTAACAATGTGGAACCGGGCCTTCAACTCATGTTGCTGCTTAGCCTTCTCATAAACAGAAGTCTCAATCCCAGGTACCACTCTGTTCCCACTTTTTAAAATTTCTATTTCTTCAATCACTTGTCCTTAAGAGGTATTTTTTATTCATTCATGGGATGTGGGCATCAATGGCTAGGCCAGCATTTATTGCCCATCCCTAAATGCCCTTGTTCTAAGGGCATTTAAGAGTCAACCATATTGCTGTGGGTCTAGAGTCACATGTAAGCCAGACCAGGTAAGGACAGCAGATTTCCTTCCCTAAAGGACATTACTGAGCCAGGTGGGTTTTTATAACAAGCAGTAATGGATTTGTGGTTATCATCAGACTTTTAACTCCAGATTTTTGTTGGATTCAAATTTATCTGCGTTAGTGGGACTTGAACCCAGGTTCCTGGATCTCTGGAATAGTAGTTCAGTGACAATACCACTCTACCACTACCTCCCCATCACTTAAGAGTTGACTTGGTCTCTTACAGGTAGTATTCTATGATCCCTCACTCCAGCCCCTCAATCACAAGAAATGGTCTGTTTCTATCTACCCTGTCCCATTCCTGCATGATTTTAATATCTCTAACATCTACAAAACACCCAATAATATAAAACTGCACCAAATTTTCAAGATTTTCTATGTATTTCCTCATTAGGCCAGCCATGTTCTTATGGAATGATAGATCAGACTCAGTGGGCTGAATGAACAACTCCTTATGATCTTATGATCAAACTAGTCATTTCAATGAAATAGGCTTCTGGCCATCTCCAATAATTTTATGATTAATAAACAAAAATGTTCAAGGAAAATGGGGAAACAAAGCACAAATTTCTAAACCAGGTTGCTTACAAGTGTCCTGGAGATTCATCTTCAAATCCTGGATGATTGGCAAGTCTAGTGCTGTACCCTTTCTATTGCCTCACCATCCGTTGGTGAGCTCAAAAATGATCACAATACTCTAATACTCTAACTGTGACCTTACTAAGTTTTCAAATGTATTTCTTCATTTAGTAAAGCACAGTAGTAATATGCTTCCTTTCTATATTTTTTGAAGAAACTCTTCCCCAATCTTAGTTTTCTCTTTGACATGCTCCAGACTGCTGGTCTCTTGGCCTCTGATTGTGCTGCTGTTGGTTGGGAGGAATGCCCAAGGAGGGAGGTTACAAGAGCAGATTGAGATGCTTCACTCACCAAATTGCACAAAAATTCATAACTTGCGCCATCCAATATTAATACCATCTGTAGCTGCCAGGCCAATGTGTTCAAACCTTAGCCTTGACTAATAGAATTTTCAAATGGCAAAGAAAAGTGAGACCCATAGAAAGACCCCATTTCACCCCTTCCTTGGATTCACCTAGTTCTGTTGAAGGGTCATGAGGACTCGAAACGTCAACAATTTTCTTCTCCGCTGATGCTGCCAGACCTGCTGAGTTTTTCCAGGTAATTCTGTTTTTGTCCCATAGAGAGAGTTCCACTCAAAAAGCCACTGATTCAGCTAAAGATGAGGGAATAAGAAGTTGGCTGACTGGTTGGAAATGAATACTTGTTAGAGGGGTAATATCAGGGTATGGGGAGTATTAAGCAGGCTACATCAGGGCTCAGGGCTAGGGCCACTACTTTTTTCAATTTACATAGCAACCTGGATTCTGAAACTCAATGCAAAGTGACCATATTGGCAGATGATCCAAAGCTAGGAGATGCAGTGGAATGGAAGTACTTTGAAAATTAGAGACAGAGTTGGAGAAGATATGTAAACAGAATAATAGCCCATGAAAGTTAATTCAGACAAGTGTAAAGTCTACACTCAAGAAGGGAAGATAGACAATAGCACAGATGGTGCAGAAAGAGTGGAGGATGAGACACAGGAAACTTAACAGACTCAACACTCAACAAGAATCCAATTAGAGAAGAGCATCAGCCAATAAATTAAATATGATAATAAAGCAAAATACTGTGGGTGCTAGAAATACAAAATAAGAAAAGAGAATGCTGGAAATATGCAACAGATCTGGCAGAATCTATGGAGAGAGAAACAGAGTTAATGTGATGAATTTTCAGGCCCCGCTAACGTCGAGAGCTGGAGCTAAAAATTCCAAGCCCTGCCAGTGTGCCAGCTTCCTGCCTTCTGAGGTCAGCCATTTGGGCTGAAGAGGTTTGAGGGTCTGGGAAGGCCACCCACCCACTTGAGGCAGGTCGACAATTAGGCTCATTCAGCGCCTTGACAACTGGGGATTAAGGAGGCTGACTGTAAAGGGGTGGTGTGGGGGGTGTGGAAATCAACTGTTGGAAATTCCCAATAACAGGCTGGGGTGCCATTGTACCAGGCAACCCTTGACCCACCCTGTCTACCTGGGTGGGAGTGCCACTGAAGACCACCCTGTACAGGATTCCTCCACAATGGTGGCCTGGTTACTGAAGCTGGAAGGCTTCAGATTTGCCTCCAGTTTTGAGAGCTTGTCTGTTGTCCTTAATTGGACCGTGAATCTGTCTCTGTGCCCACTAAAAGCTCACTCATATGAAAAATCTTAACTTTAATCAGTTTCACACTGGAGGCAGGTTTGAAACCCCAAAACAGTCTCAACTCCTGTTTTCCTGTGGGGAAAGTTCAGGCCAATGAACCTGGTCAATGCATAGAGCTTAATGAAAGGTCATTGACCTGAAATGGCCACTGTGTTTTTCTGATCACGGATTCTATCAGTCCTGCTGAGTATTAAGCATGTTGAATTACAGCCAATACAATAGACAAGTCAGTGGAAGCAATGATCAAATTGCACAGGCCTCCAGTCAACCCACACCTTGATCATTTTACCCAATTCTGATCACCAAGGAACACGGAGACTTCAATCACTGCAGAGAAAAGACCCAAAGAAAATTACCAGTGTCAGGGTTGAAGGTATGTGGAGAGAATGGAGAGACTTGCCCTTTCCAGCTCAAAAGGAGACATCTGAGAAGTGATTGAATATAAGATATTTAAGGGTTTAGAAGGATTCAGCTTAGAATATTACTAGAAATTAAACTGCAGGTGAAGAATTAAGAGATATGGGATCAAACTAGTAAAAGGTCATTCTCAGACATACCATTGAAACAGGAAATTCTTCTTCACATAAAGGGTATCATTTTGACTTCAACCTATTGGATCAAATGGACGAAGTCAGATTGGTCCTATTCAGCTGATCCAATATTGCTGTTGTCCAAGGGCAAAATTACCCCCAAAATATCATCAGCTTCCTGATGGAATAGCAAACGTAAAGACCCTACGATCAATTAAGAACAATTGGATGCAATAATGTTGGGGGATGGGGTCAATAAGAATCGCTGAACAAATAAATCAAGATGGGCTGAATGGCCACTCCCATCCATAATGATCTTGTGAAGCACATGTAGGATGCTGCAATGACCTTTACAACAGTCCATACTAAATTACAACTAATACAGTAATCAAATATATTCAACTCTATTATTCAGCACATATACATTCAAAATCCATTGAAGTTAAAATACACTGTTGCTCATAAAAGCAAGTTATTTAAGTCTTCATCTCTCTACTAGAACAACTGGAAGCTAATCCCGCTGTCCTGCTCCCTTCCCATATCCCGTACCTCCCATTATGTTATCAACTCTTTCAATTAAAAAATGACGTCCCTTCGGCCTCCACTACCCACTCTGTGGAGAATGTCATCCTAACCTGTTTGTGATCATTGTAAAGGGGGTTGCAAAGAGCTGCCAATGTAATAGAATTTAAAGGGGCAATTCAAACCTAATGGGAATTTTGGTTGGACGCTTGTCCCATAATAAATTCTGGCAGGGTCTAAAACAGGCAGTCAGCCCAAACACCACCCTATGCCTGCCAGGGAAATTGAGTTAAATTTATCCCCTAAATGTTTCATAAGAATAAATTATTTTTGAAGAAACGATTGTACAATACCATCCACTGCCATTTTGATAATGTTAAGAAAATAAATCTGCTCCAGCTGATTTCCATCTAGTGCACACACTCTTCCACATTACATGCAAAAATGAAGCCTTTAAAGGTTACTTTTTCTTATTATGCAAATCACAAAGACCTCAGACCACAGAAGAATGGGAGGAAGAAAGAGATTATCAAAAGGTCAGTGTTGGTGAGAGGGAGACAGGTTTGTGCACAGTAATCATACCTTGCGGAACTTTTCCATCTTGCTTACGCAAAGGTTAGTCAATCTAGAAAAGACAATAATTGACACAATCTCTATTACCTTCTGCATTATGCCTCTGAGAACGACGTCCCTTGAATTGATCAGAGAGTATCTCCAGTGAGCTGCAAATTTGAGTGACTTACACCAGCTGCATTTCTTATTTTATCCACCATTTGGTATTCACACAATGCCCAACTCTTACCAATCCAGAAAAACTAACAATCTTTTACTGCATTCGGAATCCCAGATATGTGAATGGCATAATTTTAAACATTTAACCAACACTCAGTTAGATTCATATTAACTATGTTGTTGTCAATTTCTGGAAGAACGTAATTTGAAAATGAGCAACTTTTTGAAATGTCAGGCCTGTTTTTGTAGCTGCTCTTTCCCCTCCAGTGCCGCCTATTAACCCAATGACTTCTAGATGGTTCACAGTTTCATTTTAATGTTTCTATGCGCCAGTGTATTTGAGGAAAATTGGCCTCAGGGAGGTACAAAAGGGGATGACAGGAAATCAGCAGCTTGCCTTAACCCTAAGCGCTGTGGCTGTTCACTTTGTGGGAAATGTCATCAGACAGTGTGTACAATAGATTGACAATTCGCTCTCGCCTATTTTACTCGACTGCAAAAGACCAATTAATCCATTTTCCTTCTGAAGAACAATCAAGAGTTTGGGCTCCTGCGTTGCCTTGCTTTTAGGTTTTTCCTCTTATTTTCTTGCATGTTTGGTAAGCTCTTTTTTTCTCATTTACACTTTTTTGCACCTCATTTCTCATGCTGGTAACAACTGAAGAGAACAGTCCCAACCTCAAAGGGAAGTGAAATAAATAATTCAGCCCGATGTGTTCTGCTAATTTGTGCACAACAAGCTTACTTGCAACCATAAGCTGGCAGAATGAATGCCTGCCAGTCTGAGCATGCTGGTATCTGCTGATAGTTTGGTCAAAATAGAATCGCTTGGTGTAAACTCTGCACCTTGCTAGCAATAGAAAACGTGGCCTGATTTTGAAGGGCAGGGACTTTCTCCCCAGTGTCATAGCCAATAATTATTCCTTAATAAATATATTTTTAAAAACATATAACCATTAATGTGGGGTTGCCATTGACCAGAAACTGAACTGAAATAGCCATATAAATACAGTGGCTACAAGAGCAGGTCAGAGGTTAGCAATCCTGTGGTGAGTAACTCACCTCCTGTCTCCATAGAGCCTCTTCCCTATCTATAAAGCACAAGTCAGGAGTGTGATAGAATACTCTCCAGTTGCCTGGATGAGTGCAGCTCCCACAACATTCAAGAAACTCAACACCATCCAGGACAAAGCAGCTTGCTTGATTGGCACCCCAAACACAAACATTCATTCCCCACACCACCGATGCACAATGCCAACAGCATATACCACTACAAGATGAACTGCAGCAACCCACGACCTCTACCACCCAGAAGAACAAGGGCAGCAGGGACATGCTGCCTTCCAAGCCACATGCCATCCTGACTTGGAACTATACGACAATTCCTCCAAAGTCACTGGGTCAACATCCTGGAATTCTCTTCCAAACAGTACTCTGGGTGTACCGACACCACATGGTTTGCAGTGGTTCAAGAAGGCAGCTCACCACCACCTTCTCAAGGGCAATTAGTAATTGGCAACCAATGTTGGCCTAGCCAGTGAAGCCCAATTCTTGTGAAAGGACAAAAAACATTGTTGGTCATGTATTTGTTTGCTTTCTTGTGGAACCTTGCTGTGCATCAATTGGTTGCTGGATTTCCAGAGTAAGTCACTATGTAAATGCAGATGTTCTCTTTATATCATATACAGGGCACTGGTGCTGAACTTTTAATATTTAGAGTGCTGCTAAGTGTGGTAGCCTGTCACACTCTCTTCCTTTTCTGATTTATGTAGGGATGCAGAGTATGGTCTATGAGGCTCTGAGGGAGATGGAAACTAGGGCCAGTCAGACTTAGATAACTTGGAGCAACTCCCAGTGGAATGTTACAATGGTGGACACCACTAATTAGGGAGCTTAAGCACCATCAAATATCACAAAAATATCAAGGTCAAACAGGCCAGAAATGGTGAATAAATTACAAACTGTTTCCCCCCAGAATATAAATTACATTAAGAAACATTAAAAATAAAAATGGCACCAATATTTTAAACCATAGCTATAGATCTGAGCTCATAATCAGCTTATGCTCACCCAGACAATGAATACCAGCTCTCAAACAGCACCCAGGAATGAAAATGATACCTGTGACCATTGGTGGAGCACAAAGATCCATTCTCTGAACTGATGGTTGATGTGCCTAGGCAGGTCTCAGACTGTTGTGCCATATGTGATGTTGGCTTTTCTCAGGAGTGCAGGCAATACCAAAACTGAAGATTTCTCTAAAACGGTCATAGAATAGATGTCTGGATGCTGAGGTCTCAGTCTTACTGTTTTCCTAACAGCAGAACCAACAGCAAGGAGGTAGAAAAATCTTGGCCAGTTATCAAGATGCTATAATGTTAGCACTGCTGTGATTGAACTTAATGACCTTGAGTAGATTTTTGATATATGAATGTACGATTTAGGAGCACGAGTTGGTCACTCAGCCTCTCGAGCATGCTCCGCCATTCAATAAGATCATGGCTGATCTGTTTGCAACCTCAATCCCAAATTCCCGCCTACACCTGAAAACCTTTTATCCCCTTGCTTATCAAGAATCTATCCACCTCTGCCTTAAAAATATTCAAACACTTTGCTTCCATCCCCATTTGAGGAAGAGAGTTCCAAAGACTCACAACCCTCTGAGAGAAAAAAAATTCTCCCTATTTCCGTCTTAAATGGGCAACTCTTCATATTTAAAAAGTGACCCTAGTTCTATATTCTCGCACAAGAGGAAACATTGTCTCCACATTCACCCTGTCAAGAACCCTCAGGATTTTATATGTTTCAATCAATTTGCCTCTTACTCTTCTAAACTCCAGCAGATACAAGCCTAGGCTATCCAACGTTTCCTCATAAGACAACCCATCCATTCCTGATGGAACTGTTTCCAGTGCATTTATATCTTTCTTAAATAAGGAGACCAATACTGTATTCCAGATGTGGTCTCACCAATGCCCTGTATAACTAAAGCATAACCTCTCTACCTAGGTATTCAATTCCACTCATGGTAATTTACAACATTCTATGAGCTTTCCTAATTAGCTTTCCTAATCCATTCCCCGGCTGATCCCTGGCCCACTGATCATAACCGCCTAAAAATTCTGCCCATGATTTCCCTTTCACAAAACCATGTTAACTCTGCCTGATCACCTTGAATTTATCTAGACGCCCTGTTATGTTGCCTTCAACAAAAGCGTCTAACATTTTCCATATGACAGATAGTCTGGCCTGTAGTTTCTTGCTTTCTGTCTCCTTTTTTTGGATAAAGGAGTTACATTTGCTACTTTCCAATCTAATGGAACCTTCTCCGAATCTAGGCAATTTTGGAAAATTAAACTCAACGCATCAACGATTGCACTGCCACTTCTTTTAAGATCCTAGGGTGAAGTCCATCAGGACCCGGGGATTTGTCCAGCAATTTGTCCAATACAACTTCCCTGGTGACTGTAATTTTCCTGAATTCCTCCCTCTCTTCCAATTCCTGATGTACAGCTATTTCTGGGATGTTACTTTTTTAAATTATTCATTCATGGGATGGGAGTATTTCTGGCTAGGCCAGCATTTATTTCCCATCCCTAATTGCCTCTGAGAATGTGGTGGTGAGCTGCCTTCTTGAACTACTGCTGTCCCTGTATTCCACGGTGCTGTTACAGAGTGAGTTCCAGGATTTTGACCCAGCTACAGTGAAGGAACGGCGATGTATTTCCAAGTCAGGATGGTGAATGGCTTGGAGGGCAACTTCCAAGTGGTGGTGTTCCCATTTATATGCTGCCCTTGTCCTTCCAGATAGTAGCAGTTGTGGGTTTATAAGATGCTGCCTAAAGAGCCTTGGTGAATTCCTGCAATGTATCTTGTAGATAATGTATGTGGTGGAGGGAGTGAATGTTTGTGGATGTGGTACCAATCAAGCTGCCTGCTTTGTCTTGGATGGGGTCAAGCTCCTTGTGTGTTGTGGGAGCTGCACTCATCCAGGCAAGTTGGGATTATTCCATCACACTCCTGACTTGTGCCTTGTAGATGGTGGACAGGCTTTGGGAAGTCAGGACGTGAATTACTCACTGCAGAATTCCCAGCCTCTGACTTGCTCTTGTAGCCATAGTATTTATATGGCTAGTCCAGTTCAGTTTCTGGTCAATGGTAACCCCCAGGATGTTGATAGTGGGGGATTCAGTGACAGTAATGCCATTGAACATCAAGGGGCGATGGTTAGATTCTCTCTTGTTGGAGATGGTCAATGCCTGGCATTGAGTTGCATGAATGTTACTTGCCACTTGTCAGCCCAAGCCCGGATATTGTTCAGATCTTGCTGCATTTGGAAAAGGACTGCTTCAGTATCTGAGGAGTCGCAAACAGTGCTGAGTATTGTGCAATCATCAGCGAACATCCCCAATTCTGACCTTATGATGGAAGGAAGGTCATTGATGAAGCAGCTGAAGATGGTTGGGCCTTAGACCTTCTAGGACCTAGGTAGGGCCTGAGGAACTTCTGCAGTGATGTCCTGGAACTGGGATGATTGGCCTCCAACAACGACAACCATCTTCCTTTGTGCTAGGTATGACTCCAACCAGCAAAGGTTTTTCCCTCTGATTCCCATTGACTCCAGTTTTGCTGGGGCTCCTTGATGCCACACTCGGTCAAATGCTGCCTTGATATCAAGTGCAGTCACTGTCACTTCACCTCGGGAGTTCAGCTCTTTTGTCCATGCTTGAGCCAAGACTGTAAATGAGGTCAGGAGCTGAGAGACCCTGACGAAACCCAAACAGATCATCAGTGAGCAGGTTATTGCTAATCAAGTGCCGCTTGATAGCACTGTTGATTACCTCTTCCATTACCTTACTGATGATCAAGAATAGGGGTGGTAATTGGTTGGATTGGACTTGCCCTGCTTTTTGTGCACAGGACATACCTTAGCAATTTTCTGTTTAGTCAGGTAGATAGCAGCGTTGTAGCTGTACTGGAACAGCTTGGCTAGGGGTGTGGCAAGTTCTGGAGCACAGGTCTTCAGCACCGTTGCTGGAATATAGTCAGGGTCCATAGCTTTTGCAGTATCCAGTGCCTTCAGCCGTTTCTTGATATCATGTGGAATGAATCGAATTGGCTGAAGAATGGCATCTGTGATGCTGGGGCCCTTCAGAGGAGGCCGAGATGTATCATCCACATGGCACTTCTAGCTGAAGATTGCTTCTGTCTTATCTTTTGCACTGCTGTGCTGGGCTCCTCCATCATTGAAGATGGGGATATTTCTGGAGCCTCCTCCTCCTCCAGTGAGTTGTTTAATTGTCCACCACCATTCGTGGCTGGATGTGGCAGGACTGCAGATCTTAGATCTGATCCGTTTGTTATGGAATTGCTTAGCTCTGTCTATCTCTTGCTGCTTATGCTGTTTGGCATGCAAATATTCCTGTGTTGTAGCTTCACCAGGTTGACACTTCATTTTTAAGCATGCCTGGTGTTGCTCCTGGCATGTCCTCCTGCACTTTTCATTGAGCCATGGTTGATCCCCTGGTTTGGTGGTAACGGTAGAGTGGGGAATATGCCGGACCTTGAGGTTACAGATTTCGGTTGAGTACAATTCTGCTGCTGCTTATCATCCACAGTGCCTCAAGAATGCCCAGTTTTGAGTTGCTAGATCTGTTTGAAATATGTCACATTTAGCACGGTGGTCGTGCCACACAGCAAAATGGAAGGTATCCTCAATGTGAAGAGGGGACGTTGTCTCCACAAGGACTGTGCGGTGGTCACTCCTATCGATAGTACCATGGACAGATGCCCATGGCAGGCAGGTTGGTATGTTTCTCCTTCCTGTTGTTTCCCTCACCACCTGCAACAAACCCAGTCTAGCAGCTATGTCCTTTAGGACTTGGCCAGCTCGGTCAGTGGTAGTGCCACTGAGCCACTGTTGGTGATGGACATTAAAGCCCCCCACCCAGAGTACATTTTGTGCCCTTGCCACCCTCAGTGCTTCCTCCAAGTAGTGTTCAACATGGAAAAGCACTGACTCATCAGCTGAGATCATGGGGGGTTGGGGTGGGGTGGCGGGCTGGGCAGGCATGGCAGAGCTCAGGGGTACGTGATAAACAGCAGGACGTTTCCTTGTCCATGTTTGACACAATGCCATGAGGCTTCATGTGGTCCAGAGTCCTTGTTGAGGGCAACTATCTCCCTCTTGTGTGCCACTATGCCACCACGTCTGTTGGCTATGTCTATATGTGGTGTCTGTAAGATATGATTCCGTGAGCACAATAATGTCAGGCTGCTGCTTGACTAGTCTGTCAGACCCTAGCCCCCAGATATTTGAAAGGGGGACTTTCCAGGATCGATAGGGTTGAGCTTGTCCTTGTCGTACCGGTGTCTAGATTGATGCCAGGCTTACAACTGAATGGCTCGGCCATTTAAGAGTCAACCACATTGGTGTGGATCTGGAGTCACAGCAGATTTCCTTCCCTAAAAGGGCATTAATGAACCTTCATCATCAGGCTTTTAATTCCAGATTTTCATTGAATTCAAATTCCACCATCTGCTGTGGTGGGATTTAAGCCCGGGTCCCCAGGGCATTACCCTGGGTCTCTAGCTTTCTATTCTGGTGACAATACCACTACACCACTGCCACTCACTTGTATCCTCTACAGTGAAGACCAATGCAAAATATCTGTTCAATTCATCTGCCATCTCTTTATTTTCCATTATTAATTCCCCAGACTCACTTTCAATAGGGCCAACACTCACTTTGTTAACTCTTCCTTTTTAATTATCTGTAGAAACTCTTACTATCTGTTTCTATATTTCTAGCTAGCTTCCTCTCATGCTCTAATTTTTCCTTCCTTATTAGCCTTTTAGTCATTCTTTGCTGTTTATATTCTGTCCCTTTCCCTTTAAATTTAATACCGTCTTTAACTTTTTTAATTAACCATGGATGGTGGGTCCTCCCCTTGGAATTTTTCTTTCTTATAGTTAAACTAAAACAAAAAGACAAAGACTTGCATTGAGACACTTACAAACACCCTGAGAAAGTATACAGAGCACATATTAAAAGACAAATGTAACACAGTGAAGGTGCCAATGGACAGGGAGTAAAGTTTCTCCTGGTGTTCTTCTTTCAGCTTCTCCCATTTAACTTGTGGTTGTGGCAATGCAGCTTGATCACCCTTCTCCATCTCTCCCTGTCACTCACCCATTCCCCTTCCAATTCCGCTGTGTTTAAATCTCTCACCGCCGTGTTTTTCCATCTGGTCTTAGGCCTTCCTCTTCTCTTTTGTCCTGCCAGTCCCATCTCCATCACTCCCCTCACCACGTTTCCTCTCTATCTCCGCAACAGCTGACCTTATCATTTCAATCTCTTCTTGGCTACTTTTTCCGAAGCTCCCACAATCTTCACTGACCCCCTGATGTGCTGGCTCCTGATTTTTTTCTTTCTTGCCACTCCACACATCCATCTCAACATCTGCATCTCCTTAATATTCAGTCATTGTTCCTCTCCTCTTGATGTTGCCCAGGTTTCTGCCCTATAGAACAAGGCTGGTCTCACAGCTGTCTTAAAGATTCTTCCTTTCTGTTTCAGCAATGCTTTTCTGTCACATAACACTCCACTGCCCTTTTCCAGCTACTCCAATGAGAACTAGTCTGTTGCTAACTTTCATTTCCATTCTTCCATCTTCTGTCAGCACTGACCCAGATGCTAGAAACTAGTTTCTCCTACCATTGACAGTGCAAAATTAGGTGAAATCAGCTGAACCAGCACAAAAAGATTGGGAATGTTAAGCATAAGTTACTTCAAATGTAAACCAAGTTTTGAGTTTTTTAATGCAGGTTTGAAAAACTCCTCACTTGCAGCTGGCCCTGCCCACCTAAACTGGTCACACCCACAAAACTGACCATGATCTGCTTTTCTTCTGCTTCTGCGTACATTGTAGATAAACATCAAGGCCGCAACCACACATAAGGAATTGCTTAACAAAAAAAACATTGGTTGGTTTGTTAACGATTTGAGAAGTTGGTAGCAGTATTACACAGTTGGAGAACGTATACACATCTCTGAGTTGGTAGCTTTCTCAGAATAAAGCGACTGAGGTGCAGTGCCGAAGGAGGCTCCATCTCTCAAGGGAGACAGTCAACTATATCTGTCAGGTGATAGGGCCTGAGATCTCCGCTAACTGTGAGGGTGGACACCCCATGCCAGTGGCTCTGAAGGTCACAGCTGCCATCAACTTCTATG
The DNA here is from genome assembly GCF_017639515.1 of Carcharodon carcharias. Taxonomy (NCBI): domain Eukaryota; kingdom Metazoa; phylum Chordata; class Chondrichthyes; order Lamniformes; family Lamnidae; genus Carcharodon; species Carcharodon carcharias. Next base: position 85,611,908 of record NC_054481.1, read on the forward strand.
CCTCTGGCTCCTTCTAGGGCCCCATGGGTAATCTTTGTGGTGTCTCCCAATCAACTGTCCACATTTGTGTCAATCAGTTTACAGATGCTCTGTTCAAACGGGCATTGACTTTCATCCACTACCACTGGGACAAGGCCAGCCAGACAGAGTGAGCCAGAGGCTTTGCGGCCATTGCTGGCTTCGCCCATGTCCAGGGTGCAATAGACTGTACACATGTGGCCATCAAGGCACCAGCAGGTGAGCCCGATGCCTTCGTCAACAGGAAGGGTTTCCACTCCATGAACGTGCAGATAGTGTGTGATCACAGGATGCTGATTCTACACGACGCCTACATCGTCAGACACTCCCAGGTGCCGGGACTCTTCAGTGCTCCAGCCCGGATGGATGGATGGCTGCTGGGTGACAAGGGATATCCCCTCAGAAGGTGGCTCATGATGCCTCTCCGCCATCCAAGAACAGAAGCTGAGCAGCGCTACAATAGGAGCCACGGCACCACAAGGGCTGTGGTGGAGAGAGCCATCGGTTTTCTCAAGATGCGCTTCCGTTACCTGGACCACTCAGCACTCCAGTACCCCCCAGATCGCGTCTCTTTGATAGTGATAGTCTGCTGCGCTCTGCCCAATATTGTGCTGGAAAGGGGGGATGCAGTTGACGATGAAGACTTTGACACAGTGGATTAGGCTGCACATGATGAATCCAGCAGTGGCTCATAGGATGAGGAAGCACAGGGCGATGATGAGGAGCGATACACCAACTCACTATTACACCAAGGAGGCAGGGACACCCGGGACAATTTAATCCAACTAACCTTCAGCTAGCTCCACACACATGGATCAACAGGAGCAGCATTGCCTGGTGCTTCCACACGTGGCACTTAGGTGCTACACTTTCCACCTTATCAGCTGCAATAAAGGGCTTAGTACAGAAACATCAATGTCCACTCAAACACTCATGAGATGTCTGTGAAAAAGATAAATGCAGCACAAAGGAAACACCCTTTGTGGACCTTATTCTGTCCAACAAATAACAGAAACGTCTCTATTGCAAACATAAGTATATTTTCCCCTATTCTAAGGCCAACACAAAATCACCAGTGACATACCCTTTGAGTGCCTAACATGCCTTATGCTTATGTATGCGAGTGCTACATCTAGGTGCCGCCCCATCGCTCGGAGTGGCTTGTGAGACAGCCTGCTGACTCTGCTGTCCTGTTGGCCTCGATGACCTTAGCGGGCGCCCTCTGGCCCATGGAGCCTGTGATGGCCCCACCTGGGAGGGAGTGGCCAGTTCCAGAACTGGTACCTCCCCAGTTGTCACAGCCTCAACGGATGCAATGGTCACTGGCAGAGGGGTGGAGGAGCTCCTGCCCTCAACCGGAGTGCCCTGAGAGGAGCTCACAGTGACAACAGGCAGCTGCTGCACCGACTTGAGGTCACTTTCGACCTCCCTGCTCACCGGAGATGCATGGGCACTGAGTGCCGATGCTTGGTGGCCCACAACATCTCCCACATTGGGAATGACCACCCGTGGCCAGTACCACTGTGAGGGCTTGCAGGTCAGAGCGTAACCCAATCAGAAGATTCTCCATCCGATTGAACCCCCTCTCCATGAGAGTCGCCAATCTCTCAGTGGAGGAAGTCTGAAGCTCTGCCCTGAGGTTCATGCCTTCACGTGCACTCTGCCCGGACTCCTCCATCGCAGACACCAACTGAAACATACCCTCATGTAACCCTGCCAGATGTAAACGCATTTCCTGCTGCTTGTCCTGCAGCTGCTACAATGGGGACAACTCCAGAGGCACATCATCAGTGTCAGACTCGTCCCCTGCAGCCCTCCAGCTGCTGGTGCCATTGGCACTCTCTGTCCCTACTATCTCCTCCAGCGATTGTGATGTGCCTTCTCCACTGTGACCCGGGACACTAGCCAATGGTAAGTTCCCCAGCGAGGTGTTTGTGTCTGCGCTGGTGCCTGGCTGGCTGAAATTATGTGCCGCAAGTTGCACATATTGGGCCTCAGGTGTGGAGAGGGGCTGCGGTGCCTATGGGCACAGCAATCTGGTGGTGATGCTGAAATTAACAACAAGGACAGTGCATCAGTTAGCATACAGTCAGTTAAACGTTTCATCCCTTTCCCCCCCAGCCTCATAAGTCGCTCACTCTTCAAGACCCTAAGGAGATGAACATTGGTGGGGTGGAAAAGAGTCAAGAGGAGCTCCAACCATTAGACACGCATACAGACAGGCTGGTCAGATAGCATGTTATGTACCATAGGAGTGGGGAGAGTGCTGAATTACCTGACCTGGATGCATTCTGGCCTGGATAGTTGTGGTGCTGAGGAAACATTGCAAACATTTGCGACATTTGCCGTGGATCACAGGAGATTGAGAGGTCACATTATTGACCTTTAAACTGTTAGGAGGGGCATAGACTGGGTGGGCAGAAGGCAACATTTCCCCTTGGCGCAGGGATGAGTAACGTGGTGGCATTTATTTAAGTTGAGTGCCATGAGGTTCGCAGCTGAGGTGCTGAGGACCTTTTGGACAGAGTAACGTGGGACGCACTGGCTGAAAGGGTGCAGGAGGTTCCAACACCCTGAAAATGGATTAAGTCTTTGGCTGTGCAGCAGCAATGCCATGGCATGTTAGGCCATGCTGATAGTGGTCACAAATGGGATAAGGTGACTTTGGAAGGTGGTAGAGACACGATTCCTCAAGGGGACGAGGGACCTTTGTGTATGACCCACACATATGACTGTATCAGTCAGTGAATGAGCATTGTTGCAGCATTAACGATTGCAGCAGTTATCAGTGATTTGGATGGTGGGCAGACAGAGTGGATGGGACTGTGGCTCTCAAATACCTGGCCACTGGACCCCAGCCTCACCACCCCCTGGCCGCCCTGGCCTCCTGCCTCCTCCCCAGCTCCATGGCCTGCTCCTCAAAGGTGGTGAGGTGCTGGAGCAGGGCGTGCCCACCTCCAGTCCTCTGGTGCTCCCGCAGATTGTGTTCAGTGTTTGCCTGCAGAACAGAGAAGAGGATTTATTGAGGCTGATCGCTCAGGTACTCTGCACACGCATGCTGCACCCCAACCACAGTGGCCCATCTAAGGCCTCCAGCAGCTCCTGTCCACACTACTGGTGATCAGTCCCCAGAAGATAGTACGGCTGCTCCAAACCCCCTCCCCCAATGGTCCCCTTGAACACATTCGGCGTCCATCACTTTGAATAGTGCACGGGTCTTAGCACCCATGGCAAGGAGGCGCAAGTAAGTGTGGCGCCGAGGCCAGCAGATGGCTTTTGGCCATGACACCTTGAGGCTCCCCTTCCACCATCTCATCACCATCAATGAGACACGTGTTGGAGTTCTGAGTATGTGCCTAGCGGCCTCCTCTGCAGGTTGCCCCCAGACTACTCAAATGCGAAAAACACCAACATATACTGCAGGGAGAACCCATCTTCTCCTCAACCACTAAGGCTGATGTAAGCATGGTCAGTACCCGTTTGCCCACCCAGCGTGTGCCAATTGCCCAACGCAGTAACGACAGCAAGCCATGGGAGGGAGGGGGCTCAAAGGCTAAGGCTAATTTCTGGGTAAAGTGGATAAGGCCGACATGGTACTCACCCATCCAGAGCGCAGCAAGTCATTGAATCTCTTGCGGCACTGCGTTCCTGTGTGCCACACATCATCATGGGCACTTACAGCATCACCAACCTTCTCCCATGCCTGCCTGGTGACATGGGGGACCCTCCTCCTCCCAACATCTGGATACAATATATCCTGACAGCCGGACACCTCTTGGAGGAGGGCAGCAAGGCACGCATCGGAGAAGTGAGGGGCACACTGGCCCCCCCGCTGCCCTCTCCTGCAGCCTGCCCCCCTCCTTCTGTTCCTGCTCCTGTCCTGTGACAGCTGCCTCTCTCTCTCTCCCCAAGTGGCCATGGTGCACTGCCTCAAGGAGGCTGCCTGGCCATTCTTTATACAGACTGCTGGTTCTTCATTGGAACCGATGGCTTGAGCACGCACGCCCCCACGACTATTTACCTGTTCTCCACGGGAGTTGCTAATCTGCTGGGCGGGCCTTAATTGGCCCGCCCATAGAAAATAGTGGCACGGCCCGTTTCGGCGGTGGCAATTGGCTGCCTGCCCACCGCCGAGTCAGTCGGGCCTGCCCGCCCATCAAGGGCAAAATTCTGCCCCCAATCTTAGCTTCACTTGTGATTTTAAGCAAAGCATAGACAAACAGCTCTGCAGCTCAGTTGTCCTCAAGCTTTATTAGCCATGTATATTTGTTCTCATGTGCCTAGTCAAAATAAATGAACCCAAAATATGTTTACCCAATCCTTTTTGAGTGATTGGTGCCTTTATATCATTATAAAAGCAAGACATGGTGTGCACTGTGGTTCCTTCGAAATGACATGGTGCTTAGCATGGCACAAGATTCAGTACAGGTACGACATGGTGAACAATCTTAGATTGTGCTACATGGCATGAGACGACCCTTGACATTCTAGTCAGGCTGCAACAAAGTCAAAGCATTGGAGAGTGTTGGAATGCAGTATGGTGACTGTCAGCAAAGATTTAAGGACACAGCGCACAAACTAAAAGCTGGGAAGGAGACTGATCCCTTGCGGTCCAGAGAAGGTTGTAATTATAACAGGCAGAGCTTTGGAAAAGCACGAGAAAGCAGCTACAGTGACACTTGTCCCAGGTGCTATAGGAGAAGGAAGGTCAAAGGGACATTGTCATAATGTCCACAAAATCCCCCGTTTTGAATTGAGATGCAGCTGACCTACTATCTGAATTCAAAATATTTAAAGTGTACAGAGCTATGGTTTCTTGGTTCAGATGTGCCTGACCCAGACAAACAAGCCACAAAAATTCACCTAGCAATTGGGAATGAAGATCTACACAGGCTGAACATGTCAGGATTAACAGCAGAAGAGCTAATGGATCCCCAAAAGATATGAGCTAGATTGGAAGACCGGTTCAGAATCAGGTTAAATTTTTGCATTCATCGACTAGAGTTCATATCTTTTTGACAACAGTCTACAGAACCCATAGACCACTTTGTCAGCAGACACAGAGAAAAGGGTACGTGCTGTAATTTTTCAAACACAGATCTAGCAGACAGAATTGTTGAGTTGGTAATCGCATCCACCCCCATGGAAGCATTCCAGAAAGATCTGCTAGATGAGCTCAAAATGTGCAGCATCGAAGAACTACTCACAAATGGTCCTAAGAATGAAGCAATCCTCACAGGTCGACAAAGCTTGGAAGTCTTAAACACAACCCAAATTATTGACACACTCACTGGCACATCCAAATCTGGCAAGCCATGTGGAAGGTGCAGCCTTCTGCATGCACCAAGCAAATGCCCAGCTTCCCAGGAATTCTGCAAGGTGTGCAACAGAAAGGGAAATTGGCAGCGACAGTGTGCTAGAGCAAAGGCTGATGCAGCTACAAAGAGCCGTGCACTGATCCAAACAGACTGTACACAACGGATGCCTTCAAGCAATAAGAATGACCACCTGGTTTCCAGCAGAATCATATACATGACAAGCCAGAATCTGATGATGATGTGCATGATGAGATGAAGAGTGATGAACACATGTTTCACATCGTCTGTCCCATGGAAACATAGATGCCATTACACCATCTGAGGTTTTTGCCAAGATTATATGTCCCAAGAAAGTTGGTAACTACACATTAATGACTAAGATTGACACAGGGTCAAGTGCCAACAAACTATCCCTGGGAATTCTAAAAGACATGTATGCACAGACATGTAAGGTCATGGTGAAGCTACTACTATGCACTTTCAGTGCACAGCAGTTCACTAACTCCATGTGCAGGGTCCATAGTCCTGGATTGCAAGTACAATCAATCCTCCTGGGTGTCACAGGTGTTCTACATCATGCAGACTAAAGGTCCAGAGCTCGTAGGTCTACCAGCATGCTCTGACCTCACACCAGCAACGATCCATGGAATTAGTCAGACATCACATAGCAGATCAACCTCAGAAACTACTCTTATCACCTCAATTCACAACCTACCATTGAAATATTCAGAATCTTTTGACAAAATTGGCAGTTTCAAGGGAGTTGCAAAATTACACTTGCAGGAGAATGCAAGTCCATCAATTGGTTTGGTACATTTTGTGCAATGCAAATGCCAGCAGCTATAAAAAGAAACAATGAAATAATCTGCTCCGTAGAAACTGTGGAAAACCATAAATGAAGGATGACCTTGATTCAATTCAACATGTCTACAAACACATGAGATAATTTTGGCCTTACTGGACAAGCTATGCATCTCCTGATGAGTCCTTTTTAAAGGCAGGTAATCACCTTATTGGAAACTTTGTGACCTGGTATTCTTCAACAATTTCATCATTCACACATGGGCATAGATTGGACGAGCAGACTCACAAGAGAGAAAGTCTATGGGCTGGGTATGAATTATGGCACTGAAGTCATTGTCAAGAAGTGCAAGGCATGTCAAGAGTATATACCAAGTCAGCACAAAGAACCATTGACTCCACATGAAGTTCCCAACCATCCTTGGTCCAGATTCACATCTGACCTCTTTCATGTCCATGGCACTGTCTTCAACATCATTGTTGACTACCCCGTTATTCAACAATTGCACAATGCATCAAGAGAAACTGTTGCACATACTCAAAGTGTGATTTTCAGTTTATTTGTTGTGCCTACAGAAATCATTATAGGTAATGATGCAATTTATTGGTAAGCCATTTTGGATGTGTGTGAGAAGTGCAATATCAATAAAACTACTTCTTCTCCTCATTACCCTAGATCTAACAGCCTAACTGAATAAACAATTTGCACTGTGAAATCCCTAATTCTCAAATATGGACAGATCAAGCAAGATCTACACATTGCCAAGTTATATCTGAGAGTGATACCTTAATTACAACTATCCCACTACCAGCAGGGCTCATATTTGGCAGACCAGTATGTACCAATTTACTTACTCTTACCCATTCTACTCTCTCAGAAACTAGAGTGCAACTTATAAAACTGCAAGAAAAGATGACCAATGTGCATGATTAAAAATGTGGGCACTAAATTGCCAAGTTTAGATTTTGGGACATTCAGGATCCCACAGAAAAACAGTGCAATTAAATCATTACACAAAAATGCTCCATGGTGAGGCATAACTGAGGACAAATCATATCCATTCCAGCTCCTCAATCACAGTACAGTTTCACTGTATCAAAGACATGATCCCAAACGCAACCAGGAAAAACATCCAAGAATTACAACCCCACAGATCACTGTGGGCAATTAAAGGCACATCCAGGCAAAAGGTTACCATTACAGGATCTGGATGTACCAGAAGATTAAGTCTACACTTTAGAGTCTCATAGGTTCATCAATCCTATGTACTCATGTAATGGTAACTCAGCATGAACATGTATTGTAACTAGTTATGCTTATTTGGAAGGGGGTAAAGTATGTTTTTTTAAAAAAAGGGATGTTGTAATATGTCTTTAAGAGATTGCAGCACAATATCACTAGATTAGAGGTGTGTCATGTGATCTTGCTTTAGTTTCACTTTTGATCTTAAGTAGAGCACACATAGATTTGATGTCCTCAGGCTTTCTATCCATGTATAACTGTTACCCTGTGCCTTGTCTAAATAAATGATCCCACAATGTGGATTCCAAACTATTATGAGTGATTAGTGCATTATTTCATGATAAAAGCACAACACTAAGTAGGGAAGGTTTCTGCCAATTATGCTTGTTCAAGGGGGCTTTTCAAACTGAGATTTTTTTAATCACACAGGTGCTAATCAGCACAATTTCAAAATCTTTACAATTCAAAAAATATTTTGCTGCCAAAGAAACTGTCTCATTTGTGCCAGTGAAACTAGCAAATGATTCTGTATCAATTTTTAAAAATGTCTTTCAGGATTTGTAACTGAGGTTACTCACAGATGGTGGATTTGGCATTTTCAGCTGAATTAATAAAACTCCATTAGGTTAACACTCTTTAAGTACATCAAGGAGTACTTTTTAAAGGAAATACAAGAAACAAATTTGTTTTATTACACAGCCTAATTGTGTTGATTCATGGAAGGTTTGAATTTGGAATTATGTAAATTAATCTGAGCTAGGCAGTAACCTGAACCACTTCTGAAAAAGGCACAATTTTAAGCACGATTTGTGTCCCAGACTGCTGAGGGAGGCAAGGGAAGAGATCGCAGGGACTCTGACCCAAATTTTTAATCCCTCTCTGGCCATGAGGGAGGTGGCAGACGACTGGAGAACAGCTAATGTGGTTCCGCTATTTAAGAAGGGTTGTAGAGATAAGCCAGGGAACTACAGGCCAGTGAGTTTCATGTCAGTGATAGGGAAACTATTGGAGAAAGTTCTGAAGGAGAGAATCAATCTCCATTTGGAGAGGCAAAGTTTGATCAGGGATAGTCAGCATGGCTTTGTCAGAGGGAGGTCATGCCTAACAAATTTGATTGATTTCTTTGAGGAGGTGACTAGGTGTGTAGATGAGGGTAGTGCAGTTGATACCATTTATACAGATTTCAGCAAAGCCATTGACAAGGTCCCACATGGGAGTCTTATAAAGAAGGCAAATGCACATGGAATACAGGGTAATTTGATAAGGTGGATTCAAAATTGGCTTAGTTGTAGGAGATAGAGGGTGATGACAGAAGAATGCTTTAGTGACCAGAAGCCAGTATCCAGTGGTGTACCACAGGGATCTGTGCTTGGTCCCCTATTATTTGTCATTTATATAAATGACATAGATGACTATGTGGGGGTTAGGATTAGTAAGTTTGCAGATGACACAATGATTGGCTGGGTGGTTAACAGTGAGGTTGAGCGTCTTGGCCTACAGGAAGATATAGATGGGATGGTCAAATGGGCAGATATGTGGCAGATGGAATTTAACCCTGAAAATTGTGAGGTGATACACTTTGGAAGGAGTAATTTGACAAGGAAGTATTCAATGAATGGCATGGCACTAGGAAGTTCTGAGGAACAAAGGGACCTTGGCGTGTATGTCCATAGATCTCTGAAGGCAGAGAGGCATGTTAGTGGGGTGGTGAAAAAGGCATATGGGACACTTGCCTTTATCAATCGAGGCATAGATTACAAAAGTAGGGAGGTCATGCTGGAGTTGTATAGAACCTTGGTGAGGCCACAGCTGGAGTACTGTGTGCAGTTCTGGTCACCACATTCTAGGAAGGATGTGATTGTACTGGAGGGGGTGCAAAGGAGATTCACCAGGATGTTGCCTGGGATGAAACATTTAAGTTATGAAGAGAGGTTGGATAGACTTGGGTTGTTTTCGTTGGAGCAGAGAAGACTGAGGAGCAACCTGATCAAGGTGTACAAGATTATGAGGGGCATTGGCAGGGTGGAAAGGGAGCAGCTGTTCCCCTTAGCTGAATGGTCGGTCACAAGGGGGCATAAGTTCAATGTGAGGGGCAGGAGATTTAGGGGGGATGTGAGGAAAAACTTTTTTTACCCAGAGAGTGGTGATGGTCTGGAATGTACTGCCTGGGAGGGTGGTGGAGGCAGTGCATCCTTTAAAAAGTACCTGGATGAGCACTTGGCACGTCATAACTTTCAAGGCTATGGGCCAAGTGCTGGTAAATGGGATTATGTAGGTAGGTCAGATGTTTCTCACATTTCGGTGCAGACTCGGTGGGCTGAAGGGCCTCTTCTGCACTTTGTAATTCTGTGATTCTGTGATTTGCAGCTAGTTTGCTGATTACACCCAAAGTGGAATACCCTACCCTGTATGTTATTCCATTACTAAGTGTGCTGATGCACAGAACTGTTCAAATGCATATTTTATAAGCAACTTTTCTAAACTTGCTAGTACAACTGAGAAATAAGTAGGTTTCAGACCCGCAATGTGGCTTTGTGTGGGGCTTTGGCAAATTTCTGCCCATTAGTTGTGATTTCATCCAGCTGGAAATCTACTGCGAAGATTTGTTAGTAATGGTGTATCACAGAAAGGCAACTCTCTATCTATTGGTGTATCTACAATCTTCAGGTTGATAGTAAAAGGTTCAAATCTTGGATCCTACAAATATTCCTTTTTCCCATTTTTATGGGCCAGGATTGTTCATTGGTTGGGCGAGCTCAGCGGGAGCAGGCAGGAGTGGACAGGAACGAATGGGAGCAGTCTCAGAGCTGCCCACGATCGGTTCCACACCGCGATTTTATGCAGGCGAGCCAATTAAGGCCCACCCAGCGTGGTACGCAAGCAGTAAGTGCTACCTGTGCTGGCAGGTGAGGAGGGAGGGTCAGGTCCAGCGCTCTTTCGCACGTGCTTCAATCTCCCTGAAGCACAGAGCTGCCTCAGGGTGATTGAAGAGATTTTTAAAAAAATAAATAAATACAGTAAATATTTAATGAAACGTCCCCTCATGACTATTTTTCAAAGAAAGTTTTTAAGTTGTAATAGCTTTAGGGAACCTCAACCTGCTTGTGGATGAGGTTTCCTAAAAAAACACAAAGGCCGCTTGGCCTTTTCGCCTGCCCGCCAACCGTTAGGTTGGACGGCCAGTGTAAGTTTAAAATTAATTAGTTTGTTAATGGCCATAATAAGCCTTTCAGTTATTGGCGGGGTGTGCAGCTGGCTCCGGTGCACGTTCTCCGAACGAAATATCGCGAGACAGTGTGATGACGTCGGGACCCACGTCTGATGTTATCGTGCGCCATTTTACATTCCAGCGTGTCAGGCCCACCCCCACATGCCAAATGTAAAATTCTGCCCATGACGTTGGCACAATTTGCGAATAATTCAAAACAAGATTTGAACGTATCTCACCGTGTGGGGATCCAGATCAAAGCAGAGAGATTGGTTTACTACGCCCTCTGTCTCTCAGGCTCTGTCACATGTGTGCTGTCTCTCAATCGACTTATCCTACAGCCAACTTAAAACCAATAAAAGTGAAGTAAATTTGCAGCTTCACGACATAGCCCGTCCTTTATAAAGCACACTCCATTTTCTTTACATTGATCAAAGTTTCTGACCCTTTATGCTGGCTGTAAAGTCACTGAGTAGAATTTCCCACTTCCAGGTGGGTGGGTTTGCAGGTGGAGAGTCTGTAAAATTCCATGGGTGCCTTTCTCATCACCTGACCCTGCCCTGGAGCAATCTGATCATCAACAGGTAGAGGCGTCAGGTGGCCATTCACCCTGATGCCAATTGAGGCCCTTAAGTAGCCAATTAATGACTATTCAAGGACTACTTCCTGCCCCTGCTGCTATTTCACTGGTGGCATAATGAGACTGACAAGGGGTCAGAGACCTGGCTGGTAATATGGCTCAGGCTTCTGGCAGGATAGGATGGGGGAGTGCCTCCTTTATGGGCTCCCCTGTTTCAATCGGAGGTCCTCACCAAGCCCCTAACCCATCTGTGCTTTCCATCCCTCACCACCATCCTGGCAGACAACCTTCACCAGGACCAGACTGACAGGCTCGGCGATACCATCCCCCTATTTACTTTCCGTCCAGCTCTAGCAACGAACATTGCTGGGGACTGGATGCAGTCCCAGAATGGCAACCACTCTTGGTGGCACTGCTGGGACCAAACAGGTGGTTGGAAGCTCTCTGAGGCAGGATTGCCCCCGTAGGTGGGACGGAAGTCTCGCCTCAATGTAATTAACGTGTCATAGAAACATAGAAAATAGGAGCAGGAGTAGGTCATTTGGCCCTTTGAGCCTGCTCCAGCAATAATTATGACCATAGCTGATCCTCTATCTCAATGACACACTCCCGCTCCCACCCCTTCTCATTGACACCTTTAGAGTTTAGACATCTATCTATTCCCTTCTTAAATATATTCAGTGACTTGGCCTCCACAGCTTTCTGTGGTAGAGAATTACACAGATTCACCACCCTCTGAGTGAAGACGTTTCTCCTTATCTCAGTCCTAAATGGTCTACCCCATATCCTGAGACTTTGACCCTTTGTTGTAGACCGCCCCCCCTCCCAGCCAGAGGAGACATCATCTCTGCATCCAGCCTGTCCAGCTCTGTCAGAATTTTATACATTTCAATGAGATCCCCTCTCATTTTTCTAAACTCCAGTGAATACAGTCACAGTCGGCCCAATCTCTCCTCATACAACAATCCTGCTGTCCCAGGAATCAATCTGGTGAACATTTATTGCACTGCGTCTATGGCAAGTATATGCTTTCTTACGTAAGGAGACCAAAACTGCACATAATACTGCAGGTGTGGTCTCACTAAGGCCCTGTACAGCTGCAGCAAGACATCCTTGCTCCTATACTTCAGTCCTCTCACAATGAAGGCCAAAAGATTTGTGTCATCACGTCAATGGACGCTAAGTTGCTGTGGGGCCATCAGGCTGGGCAGGAGTCCAATTCTATATCTGCCAATGGCAGTTGCTCACTGGCGGCAAAATCCAGACCATTGTGTAGATTTTCCTTCTTCAACTGAGTTTCCAACTCTGCCTAGCCAACCATATTTGTTAATCAAGTGCCGTCAGGCACAGCAGCAGTTACTGGTTGACAAGAAATCAGTATTCCTGGCTATATAAATGGACTAGCAAATAACTGACTAAAATGCCCTTGATCTTCTCCCGAGGGAGAGCTAGAACACAATTCTTGGGGATAAAACCAAAATACTGCGGATGCTAGAAGTCTGAAATAAAAACAGAAAATGCTGGAAATGCTCAGCAGGTCTGGCAACATCTGCAGAGAGAGAAAGAGAGTTAACATTTTGAGTTTGTATGACTCTTCTTCAGACCTCCCCAATTCTTGGGAACTGGGAAAAATTTCCTGAAGAAATCAGAGCAGGGTTTTGGGGGTACTAGGACAATATCTGAGGGTAACTGAGGCAAGATTCTAGGGGAAGCTGGGGGATTATTCTTAGAAGATCTGGTGCCGCAGTAGCAATTTAGGGAAGAATTTTGGTCTGGCAGATTTCTACCTGTCAAAAGTTTAAGGGGAGGCGGTGGCATAGTGGTATTGTCACTGGGCTAGTAATCTAGAGACTCAGGGTAACGCTCTGGGAGATGGTGGAATTTGAATTTTTTAAAAAGTTGGAATTGTCGTTACAATCCCATCTGCTTCACTAACATCCTTTAGGGAAGGAAATCTGCTGTCCTTACCTGGTCTGGCCTACCCATGACTCCAGATCCACAGCAATGTAGTTGACCCTAAACTGCCCTCTGAAATGGCCTAGCAAGCCACTCAGTTATAGTAAACTGCTAAAGACAAGTCAATATGGAATGGAACTGGATGGACCACCTGGCATCTGCCTAGGCACCGGAAACAACAACGGCAAACTCAGTACTGTTGACCCTGCAATATCCTCCTTACCAACACCAAGGCTAGTGCCACAATTGGGAGAGCTGCCTCACAGACTAGTAAAGCAGCAGCCTCACATAGTCATCCTCACGGAATCATACCTTACAGACAGTGTCCCAGACAACACCAAAACCCTCCGTGTTGGCGGCACAGTAATATACAATGAGGAGGGAGTTGCCCTGCGAGTCCTCAACATCAACGCTGGACAAAATAGAATTTCATGGTATCAGGTCAAACATGGGCAAGGAAACCTCTTGCTGATTACCACTTGCTGCCTTCCCTCAGCTGATAAATCAGTGCTGCTCCATGTTGAATATCACTTGGAGGAAGCATTGAAGGTGGCAAAGACACAGAATGTACTCTGGGTAGGGGACTTGAATGTCCATCACCAACAGTGACTCGGTAGCACCACTACTGACTGAGCTGGCCGAGTCCTAAATGACATAGCTGCTAGGGAACCAACAAGAAGGAAAAACATACTTGACCGCATCCTCACCAACCTGCCTGCTGCAGGTGCATTGGTCCATGACAGTATTGGTGGGAGTAACCACTGCACAGTCCTTGTGGAGACAAATTCCTGCCTTCAAATTGAGGACACCCTCCATCATTTTGTGTGGCACTACCACTGTGCTAAATGAGATAGATTTCAAAAAGATTTAGCAACTCAAGGCTGGGCATCCATGAAGCACTGGGCCATCAGCAGCAGCAGAATTGTACTCGATCACAATTTGTACCTCATAGCCCAGCATATCCCCCACTCTGCCGTTATCGCCAAGTCAAGAGATCAACCCTGGTTGAATGATGAGTGCAGTAGGGCATGCCAGGAACAGCACCACAACCCGATGTCAACCTGGTGAAGCTATAACACAGGACTACTTGCGTGACAAACAGCATAAGCAGCAAGTGATAGACAGAGCTAAGCGATTCCACCACCAACTGATCAGATCTAAGCTCTGCAGTCCTGCCACATCCAGTCGTGAATGATGGTGGACAATTAAACAATTCACTGGAGGAATTCACTGCCAAAAATATCCCCATCCTCAATGATGGAGGAGCCCAGCACATCAGTGCAAAATGTAAGGCTGAATCATTTGCAACAATCTTCGGCCAGAAGTACTGAGTGGATGATCCATCTTGGCCTTTTCTGTAGATCTGCAGCATCACGGATGCCAGTCTTCAACCAATTCGATTCACTCCACGTGATATCAAGAAACAGCTGAATGCACTGGATACTGCAAAGGCTATGGGCCCTAACAATATTCTGGCAGTAGTACTGAAGACTTGTGTTCCAGGACTTGCTCACCCCTGGACAAGTTGTTCCTGTTCAGCTACAACACTTACCTCTACCCAGCTATGTGGAAAATTACCCAGGTATGCCCTGTACCCAAAAAGCAGGACAAATCCAACCCAGCCAATTATCGCACCATCAGTCTACTCTCCATCACCAATAAAGTGATGGAAGGGGTCATCAGCACTGCTATCAAGTGGCACTTGCTTAGCAATAACCTGTTCACTGATGCACAGTTTGGGTCCTGTCAGGGCTACTCAGCGCCTGACCTCATTACAGACCTAGTTCAAGCATATACAAAAGAGTTGAATTGTAGAGGTGAGGTGAGATTCACTGCCTTGATATCAAGGCAGCATTTGACCGAATGTGGCATCAAGGAGCCTGAGCAAAACTGGAGTCAATGGGAATCGGAGGGCAAATGGTCTGCTGGTTAGTGTCATACTTAGCACAAAGGAAGATGGTTGTGGTTGTTGGAGGTCAATCATCTCAGTTCCAGGACATCACTGCAGGTGTTCCTCAGGGTAGCGTCCTTGGCCCGATCATCTTCAGCTGCTTCATCGATGATGTCCCTTCCATCATAAGGTCAGAAATGGGGATGTTCGCTGATGATTGCACAATGTTCAGCACCATTCGCAACTCCTCAGATTTTGAAGCAGTCCAGGTCCAAATACAGCAAGACCTGGACAATGTTCAGGCTTGGGCTGACAAGTGGCGAGTAACATTAACGCTACACAAGTGCCAGGCAATGATCATCTCAATCAAGAGAGAATCTAACCATCGCCCCTTGATATTCAATGGAATTATCATCGCTGCATCTCCCACTATCAACATCCTGAAGGTTTATATTGACCAGAAACTGAACTGGACTAGCCATATAAATATTGTGGCTACAAGAGCAGGTCAGAGAATAGGAATCCTGTGGTAAGTACCTCACCTCCTGACTCCCCAAAGCCTGTCCACAATCTACAAGGCACAATTCAGGAGTTTGATGGCATATTCTCAAGTTGCCTGGATGAGTGCAACTCCAATAACACTCAAGAAGCTTGACACCATCTATGACAAAGCAGCCCACCTGACTGGCACCCCATCCACAAACATTCACTCCCTCCACCACTGACGCACAGTGGCAGCAGTGTGTACCATCTACAAGATGTACTGCAGGAATTCGCTATGATTCCTTCGACAACACCTTCCAAACCCATGACTGCTACCATCTAGAGGGACAAGGGCACCAGTTGCAAGGGAACATGACCAGCTGGAAGATCCCCTCCAAGCTGCTTACCATCTTGACTTGGAACGTATCACTGTTCCTTCAATTTTGCTGGGTCAAAGTCCTGGAACTCCCTTCCCAACAGCACTGTGGATGTACCTACACCACATGGACGGCAGCGGTTCAAGAAGGCGGCTCACCATCACCTTCTCAAGGGCAGTTAGCAATGGACATTAAATGCTGGCCTAGCCAATGATGCCCACATGCCATGAATGAATAAAAAAAACAAGTTAAAATTTGCACTCAGAGGTGAAGTGGTGACAGATCATCCCAATAACATTGCAGAGGACTTTTGGGGGTATTTTTTGAGGTTCTCCTAGGCTACTCTTTCTAGCTCACCCCTGACAAGCTCAGCAAGACCTGAGCCTGTCGAGAGTTTATACAGGTTCCTTTGAGGGCCTATGAAGCTTACCAAGAGGGACAGTGAAGAGAATCATTCCCAGATGGATCATTAGTTAACACAGCTTTATTCCCTGAGTAGAATTCAAAAGATTTAGAATGCAATTCTCATTTCCCTGAATCGAGCCTCGCATGGACCAAATGGGAGCAGCAGGGTCCTTTAAGGGTTGCTTCCCAAGCAGAGGAGCAAGAACAAACAACAATTCTGTATTGAACAGTCTATCTGAAGCTGTGTGTCCTACCTCTCTCTCTCTTTCTCAGAAGTACTGTACCGGTTTTTCAAAGCAACCTTCCTGGGAAGAGAAATCTACTACAAACTGAGACTTTTTGTGAACAAAACATATGCTCCATTTAACCACAGCCAGGCAAACACTCGAACAAAATGGCCACAGCGTGGGATCACCGTGTCGAGACCAGCCAAGGAACAGCTAACCATACACTCCTTTGCTTTATTTTCCATGAACTGTGACATATGAATGCTGGTTGTGATTTACCTAGATTTTTTTAATTCAGGAAATAGTTCCAATGAACTTATCTTTTTCTTTGAGATAAAAACAAAAAAACTGCGGATGCTGGAAATCCAAAACAAAAACAGAATTACCTGGAAAAACTCAGCAGGTCTGGCAGCATCGGCGGAGATGAAAAGAGTTGACGTTTCGAGTCCTCATGACCCTTCGACAGAACTTGCGTTCGAGTCCAAACTCAAACGCAAGTTCTGTCGAAGGGTCATGAGGACTCGAAATGTCAACTCTTTTCATCTCCGCCGATGCTGCCAGACCTGCTGAGTTTTTCCAGGTAATTCTGTTTTTGTTTTTTTATCTTTTTCTTTGTTTATTTAAGAAAACCTGTTCCTTACAATTTAAAAGTGTAAATAGTGGGACTCTTACAGAATTGGCCAAGCACATCTTCACTAAATTCACAAAAAATCCTCTTACAGTCAAACCTGAACTGGGAGAAGAGGGACTCATTTCACACCTCCTCGTGTGATTGTAACCGGTGTCAGAAATTTGATGCTAGGGTGCTGATATTCCAATGTGCATGGCTTGACACAGTCATCTAATACAAAGCTAATGTGTGAAGTATGAGCAATATTCAATTGTTAAAGGGACATAATCATAAATGGATGACTTCCTGTTACCTGCATGTTTATTCATGCATAATGGTAGAGTGCTGTGTGCTGTGATTGATTATCCCTAATATGTGTACTTCCAATAGTATAGTCCATTCTGGAATGATCTCTCCTCTACAGAAAGAGCCACTGTTCTCTGCATACGCAATTTCTATCACAGCAGCTCACAGAAATAGAGATGAACATTATTGCCAGCAGAATTGTCAGTAAATGCATTACATACAAAGTATGAATTTGCAATTGAAGTGATAGCGTGTGTCCTAATACATGGTAAAGTGCCAATGGCAAGTCCTAATACTGGATATAATTCCCCTGGAGGACTGTTTATAATGAGTCATTGAGTATGTGACATTATCCATTGCTAACTTTCACCTCGTAGTCAGAAGGTATGTAATCAAGTGCCACTTAAGAGGCTTGAACACAAAACCTAGGCTGACACTCCAGTGCAAAACCAGAGGGAATGCTCTGCTTTCAGATGTCCCATCTAGAAGTGGGCCCACTCAGGTGGACTTAAAAGATCCAATGACACTTTTTTAAAGAAGAGCAGGAGTGTTCTACCTGGTGTCCCGACCAATATGATATCCTCAACCAAAATCGCTGAAACACGTTATCTGGTTATTTCCTCAGTGCTGTTTGTGTGATCTTACTGTGGGTAAATTGGCTGCTGAGTTTCCTACATTACAATAGTGACTGCTCTTCAAATATATTTAATCAGCTGTAAAAACATATTGGGCATCCCAATGCCATGAAAGGTGCCATTAACAATTATAATATTATTATTAAAAATAATATTATTAACAAAATCAACTATCACAGGGGCCAGGAGGGAAAGTTGGGTGGTGAGTAGATTTTTGGGAATATAGTCGAGAGAGCAGGAGGTGGGTCAGTTGGAAAATATATGCTTGAAGAGGACATGGAGTAAGATACCAGATAAAGTAGAGAAAGACTCTATTCTTTCAGGGGATATGGGCATCACTGGCATGGCCAGCATTTCTTCCCCGTTTCTAATTTCCCTTGAACTGAACGGCTATCCACAAGTCTTATCTTCGATCTTTTATATTTGCATTAATGTTTCTTTTGAACTTGCATCATATTATATTAAACCTATAGCATTGGATCAAGCCATTCAAAATAACAGGCCTATGCCAGCATTACTATTCCACACAAACCTCCTCCCAGCCTAATTTCATCTTCTCACTTGACCCCAATGCTCCAGGTCCTTTCTTCCTGATGTATATACTCCTCCCCTTAAATTTATCAAGGCTATTCATGCAGCAGCAAGTCCCACATTCTCACAATTTCTCTTGGAAAAAGGCATCTCATCAGAGATTACCTTTTAGTCTTCTAAACTTGAGAGAATTAGAGACCATTTTACTTAACCGCTCAACATTGAACAACCCTCTTATGCCAGGAATGAATCAAGTGAACATTTTCTATACTATCCTATCAAACCCCTTCATAAATTTAAAAATCTCTATCGGGTCTCCTTCTTACTTCTTGCTTTTCCAGACATCAACTTGAATTTATATAGCACTTTAAAAAAAAATGTCACAAGGCACTTCATTGAAGTGTTTCTGAACAAAACTCAGCCCAAGTTGCATACATGAGTATTTAGAACAGGTGATGAAAAGTTGTGTTGAAGTGATATGTTTTAGACAGTGCCTTAAAGGAAGAGAGAGGAAGAGAGAGAAACAGAGAGGGTGGGGGAGGGGGGTGGTAGGTGGAGGGGTTTAGGGAGAGTTCCAAAGTTTGAACCCCAAGTGCTTGAAGACACACTCACCAGTGGAGGAGGTTGTTGAAGACCTTTTCAGACTTATGGCAATAGTCAAATCCTGATAGGAGGGGAGCAAACAGGGAACTGCAGGAATGGGCATGTATTTGGGAGGTAAGAATACATTCAAGGACTTTGAAAAGAAAAGGGAGGTTAGGTGGTGGTTTACAAAGCTGGTGTAGCCAAGGGGAGAATTTTTGAGATAAGGAGTGATGATGGTAAATTGGAAGGGAAATGGGGACAGTGGAAACCATCAACATTATCAGCTAACATAGAGTCCAGGAAAGAAAGTTGGATGGTCAGCAGAGTTTTGGGTCACATGGAGAAAGATCCAAGAGAAACGAGGGAAGGTATTCTGGGGGATGAGGGCATCACTGGCAAAGCCAGCATTTGTTGCCAATTCCTATCCAACTGAATGACTTTTTAGGCCATTTCAGGGGACATGTTGAGGACATGTAGGCCAGACCAGATGAGGATGGCAGATTTCCTTCCCTAAAGGACATTAGTGAACCAGATAGTAAGTCATCATTTCTGAGACTAGTTTTCAATTCCAATGGTGGGATTTGAACACATATCTCCAGAGCATTAGTCCTAGGACACTGGATTACTAGTCCAGTGACACTACCAATATACCACCATCTTATCTTATGTCCAGGGAGAAAAGTTTGGTTGAGTAGGCTAGGGGAAGGGAGAGGGACAGCAGAATTAGCTGAAGATATAGTCTCAATGTTAGTCCATTGGCTCCTCACAATTGTTGAAGGTGAGGTTGGAGGAAGCTGTGAAGGTGGAGGGAAAAGTGGATAGCATTTTAAGAAAATGATTTGCAGTAGAGAAAAGATGCTGGGAGTAATCTTTGTATTTCAGAATAATCCTAGGCTAGTGAGCAGTTTTGGCAGAAAAGAAAAAGCTTTATACCTTCCAGTGAGATCTGGTGATGAATGGCTAAACCATTTGTCCACCATAAACATTCAAGTCTTAAGGGAGCAGAGATAAGAACTGTATCAGGGGAACAACCAACATAAGAGAGTAATGGTTTTAGTGGGGCTTGGAGTGTCAAAGATGGAGGTGAGGAAGTCATTGAGCTGATTGATAGCTGCATAATGGATAAATGGTGAATGGAGGGCCAAAGGTTTGAGATTTGAAAATGTGAAACTGATGTGAGAGACCTTTCCCAGGGGTAACCTCAAAGAAGTAGGGTTGAAAGGGTGGACATAGGTACAGAGGGATACAAGAAAGTGATCAGAGATGGCCTTATCTCTGGTTAACATGATAAGGTATCAGAGGTGTAAAGGCACAGACCAAGATGCAATTTGGTCCTAAGAGCCACAGAGTGATCACTGTGGTCTGGGTGGTGGAAGGTATGTCCATTAAGGGGGAAGCTGTCATCACCCTTCAGCCAAGTTTCTCTCAAGGCCATGATGTTAATGCAATTGCTCACAAAAAGCTGATGGATAGAAAAGCATTGTTCACAAGTGAACCGACATTCTTGAGTTAGATACGGGTATTGTACTTTTCTTCTTCTTGTGCTTACTTAACAGATAAACATCAAGGCACCAAACACGCATAAAGGATTGGTTAACAGAAAAATACTTTGGTCCATTTATTGAGGGTTTGAGAAGTTAGTAGCTGCATTACACATGTACACATGTCTGAGTTTATAGCTTCCACAGATCACATGATACGTTGCATCAATTCCCCTCTAATGATGTATACAAAAAACATAACCACACCCACTTAAAGGTGTACCATGACAATGCACTGCGACAGTGAAAACGTCTTTGCTGGCAGATTCCACAAGGTCGGCACTGGAAAGAGTGAGTTAGACAAGAAGGAAGTTGGCAAGATTAGCCCCCAGCCGGTGCACTGAGCAGGAAGCTTGATGGGAGCATAGGGATTGTTACTTGCAAAGAACCAGCAGCAAATGCCATGATGGCACTTTGGAAGATGCCAAGAGAGGCACAGAGGGAAGCCATTAGATTATTCAAGAGGATAATCTGAGGAGTGCCTGGGAGCAAGAATTTTCCTAAATAGTG
This sequence comes from Carcharodon carcharias, assembly GCF_017639515.1. NCBI lineage: Eukaryota > Metazoa > Chordata > Chondrichthyes > Lamniformes > Lamnidae > Carcharodon > Carcharodon carcharias. The sequence goes on from NC_054481.1 coordinate 85,633,133, forward strand.
GGTTTGAATTGTTTGTTGATTACTGCTTGTATTCAAGTCTTTGGAGAAATCTTCTGAAGGCCAAATCATAAGGTTTAATGTTCATACAGTTTTCAAAACATATCTGAATACACTTTACTTTCAAACAACAATATTTCAATATAACTCTTTTCCAATCTTTTGATCAAAACACTAAAATGTGACAGTCTTACTACAACGATTATAAGAATTCTGCTTTGTTACATGGTGGAAACATTTCTTCATCTTGCACAAAATTTACAGTCACTCTTCCAAAACTTTGCATTTGAAAAGGACAGGAACCTGTGAAGACATTAGAAAGAGTGCAGACAAGATCCACGAGAATAGTCTAGTGATGAGAAAGACTGGAGAAGTTGTGACTTTTCTCCTTGGAGAAGAGAAGTTGAGCGGAGATTTGGTAGAGGCATTTAAAATCATGATCCGTCTGGCCAGAGTAGAAAGAAAGAATCTGTTCTCATTGGTCAAAGGCTCGAGAACAAGAGGGCACCGATTTAAGTAATTGGCAAAAGAAGCAATGGTGACAGGAGGAAAATTGTTTTTCATGCAGCGAGTGGTTGGGATCTGGAATGCACTGCCTGAAAGTCTGTTGGAGGCGGGATCAATTGAGGCTTTCAAAAGGGAATTGGATCATTATCTGAAAAGGAAAAATGCACACGGTTACCAGGGAATTGCTCCTTCAGAGGGCCAGCATAGACACAATGGGTAAAATGGCCTCCTTCAGAGCTGTAACCATTCTATGATTCTTTCCAAGTATCTCAGAATTTGAAGCCACAATTATAATCTGCACACTCCATATTCCTGCAATTTTGCAGCAGGTTTTATGGCCCATTTCTGAATCGCAGAGGATTGCTCATCTTGAGCCGCTCTCACATCACAGAGGAAGGTAGGTTGCGTTTCACAATTACTGAAACCATTAGGATTTCAGCAGGAGGTATAATCAACTGCTTTTTAATCAACAGCAAGCTGAAAAATATCATTCTGATCTTATCCTACTTAGCCAATCTCTCCAATACTCTAACTAATTTACTGTAAGCTAGTTTGTCCATTAGTTTCCTCTGAGATTTTAATGGTAATTACTATTGCCTTTTGGCCATTACTGCCCTCCTTTGGCTAGAGGAATTGGACAGCTGGGTCACTGTTCCATGGCTAGTATCAATTATCTTTAATACCTTTGTTCTTCAGAGACTGGGGAACAGTGCTAGCAGAAAGCTGCAGACTGGTGATTGAAAGCAGCAAGAAAGGGCACCAGCTGGCTTTGGAATTATTGCTATCGAAGGCTTATGAATTTGAACATTTCCCCAGAGGACTGATATTAGAATTTTGGCTCTATTTGGGACAATGGAGTAAGTTGTTACGGAGAATTTTATCGCTTCCGAAACCCCTGATTCTATCAGTCCAGGGGTCAAAGATTTTCAAGCTCAACCAGAGTCCGACACTCCTGGTTTTGTCAGGTTAAATTCCTGAAGCTCTGAATCTTGATATTATTTTTATATTTTGTAACCTGGTCTTCATATGCCACTTGTTCATCTAGCTTGATAAATTACCAAAATTGCCCTTCCTCAACTCTAGTATGGGTTATAATTTTCACTAACTCTCTCACGCTCAGTCCCTGTGTTGTCCTTGGTAATCTTTCTCTCCCTGTGATCCCTGTGTGCATGTCATCCTCATTCTTTCTCTGTGCATATCTTTGATCCCTTCTATCACTATATGTATCAATGGTTCTCTCTCTATCTTCCTCTGTGATTCTCCCATTGTACCCACAGAAAACTCAACACTGTTTGATACCTTTAAATAGACAGCCATTTTGGCTTAACATCCTGAATTATGTACCATTTACCAGGGCATCTTTATATTAGGAATAAATGAAACCATTCACAACTTGTACAGGGTTAGTAAATCACAGCTTTAATCGGGATACAAATTTCTATCAATATTGATATGGACTTTACATGTGTCGTTCAATGCAATGTAGAATTGAAAACAGCTGATTAAAGGCAAAAGCAAAAAACTGCAGAAGCTGGAAATCCAAAACAAAAACAAAAATACCTGGAAAAACTCAGTAGGTCTGACAGCATCTGCGGAGAACACAGTTAACATTTCGTGTCCGTATGACTCTTCAACAGAACTAAGGAAAAATAGAAAAGAGGTGAAATATAGCTGGTTTAAGGGGGGGCGGGGGGTGGGACAAGTAGAGCTGGAAAGAGGGCCAGTGATAGGTGGAGATAACCAAAAGATGTCATAGACAAAAGGACAAAAAGGTGTTGAAGTTGGTGATATTATCTAAGGAATGTGATAATAAAGGTACAGGTAGCCCTAGTGGGGGTGGGATGGGGGGAAGGCATCGAAATAGGCTAAAAGGCAAAGATAAAACAATGGATGGAAATACATTTAAAAATAATGGAAATAGATGAGAAAAGAAAGATCTATATAAATTATTGGAAAAAAGGGAGGGATTGGAAAGGGGGTGGGGATGGAGGAGAGAGTTCATGATCTAAAATTGTTGAAATGAATATTCAGTCCAGAAGGCTGTAAAGTGCTTAGTTGGAAGATGAGGTGCTGTTCCTCCAGTTTGCGTTGAGCTTCACTGGAACAACGCAGCAGGCCAAGGATGGACATGTGAGAATGAGAGCAGGGTGAAGTGTTGAAATGGCAAGCGACAGGGAGGTCTGAGTCATGCTTGCAGACAGACCGAAGGTGTTCTGCAAAGCGGTCACCCAGTTTGCGTTTGGCCTCTCCAATGTAGAGGAAACCGCATTGGGAGCAACGAGTGCAGTAGACTAAGTTGAGGGAAGTACAAGTGAAATGCTGCTTCACTTGAAAGGAGTGTTTGGGCCCTTGGATGGTGAGGAGAGGGGAAGTAAAGGGGCAGCTGTTGCACCTTCTGCGGTTGCATGGGAAGGTGCTGTGGGAGGGGTTTGAGGTGTAGGGGGTGATGGATGAGTGGATCAGGGTGTCCCGGAGGGAACGATCCCTGCAGAATGCGGGGGGGGGGTGTGGTGGGTGAAGGGAAGATGTGTTTGGTGGTGACATCATGCTGGAGTTGGTGGAAATGGCGGAGGATGATCATTTGAATGTGGAGGCTGATTAAAGGCAATAGCAGGTGGATTTCCTCTTTGTTTCAGCTCAATTAAGGTATAGGAGTTTTCCCAGTGACAAAACTGGCATGGAAGCAGTTTCTGGTGTTTTGTTCAGACCAGTGCCCAGTGCCCAGTCCCCAGTCTGCTGCTGAGAGTGAAGGCTGGACTGTTTTTTCCAATGCCTCATAAAGCAGTACTTCTCAAACAATTTTTCCAATAATATCCCATTTTAACACTCGCAAATTAATATGAATGAGTCATTGAGTATATAACATTATCCATTGCAAAATAGCAAATCAGGCAACATTCAGCATGTAATTATTAAAACTCAGATATTCAACACACACTCCTTCCAGTACCACCTCCTAAGACGGCACTGGCAACCATGGACTTCCATTGGACTGGTCCATGACTATGCTTGGCAAAGTACTGCAGTGGTTGCCGTTACCTCCTGCAGTATGGCTGACCAAGAAACCATCCACTCCTACCGCCCACCATCAGACAATAAGCCTGGATTTACAGGCTGATAATCAACCTGTGTGGCCACATTATGAACGCACCTTCCATGGCCATCAAGTCCCGGAGTGGGAGATGAACCTAGAGCTTCTGGCCCAGAGTTAGGGATGTTACCCATTGTGCTACATGACCTCTCAACATATACTACATCAAATAAATACGAAAGCCTGTGTTTCTGAAGTATTTTGTAAAAATGTTATTACTTTATGTATTTACCAGTCCATTACTTCACATGAGCTCCTTCAGATTATGCACTTGGCCAGGAAGCAATGGAAATGGAGGTTGAGGGTCTTGAGGTGGCTGATGTTGGAGCCCAGGTCCTGCCGCAGCACCAAACCGACAGGGTTGGGCTCAGGCAGACCGTCGCTCAGCAGCAGAGGCATGGCTGCCAGGTTCATAGTTGGGGCCAGGCTTTGAGACTCACTGAAGCGGCTATGGGCAGGTGCCCATGACTTGGAAGGAGAGACCGAGAGACAAACAGCAAAAAGGGTAGGGCTGGATGCCAGCTAGGCCTTGGTATCTTGGTACTTGGGGCACATTCTCAAAGGAGGGGGAGCTCACAAGCCCATTCGCTTTTGCTGCAACCCCAAATGGGGTCTCGAACCACAGTTTGGGAAGCACGGGCATTGAAGTTTCCTGTTATTTCAGTCACTTATACCAGGTTTGCATCATGGAGTACAAAATTGAGTAGACCCAGGAAACTTGCTTGTCTCTCCCTCTTCGCACCAGGGATGGACGCAACATATTTTTTAAAAGCACAACAGCCTTTCAAATCAAATGGAGAAAATTCCAAGCCATTTTGCATAGTACTTTCTCTCACCAATGCCTCAAACACTTTCATTGCAAGGGGCGATTTTCAACTGCTAACTGCCCATTCTTGCCAGAAACAGGCAGTTTGGAAGTGATAGTTGAATGGGGCAGGGCAACTTGGATTCCCCTTGACATCCCCCTGACACAGTGTGAATGTGTGAGGAACACAGGCACTTATTTCCTACTTAAATAAATAAACTGTATACTGGGCCCGTTTTAGGACCCTGATTCCAAATTTCAGGTATAAATGGACAGAGGGCGTAAGAAGAATCAGGTGAAGAGTACGATGGGCAACTGATCCACTACTGCTCAGTTTGCAATTCCAAAGTTCCGCCTCTGAGTTAAATCACAACGAACCCTTTTCTTCTCGCGACCCTCCTAATAATCTCTTGAATCCATTGCCCATAATCATCCATGCAGCTTTCTTGGTGTGAGAGCACGGTGATTCCCCTTCACAATTCCTTACTTCACAGTTGAACGTTGTGCTTTATCTGATGCTAGTTTGCTTTGAAGCAGTGCAGCATTATATAGGTTCCAAATATGAAAGAATCTGAAGCATAAATTTTTGAGGCGATCCCTAAGGAGTTGCATGATTCACAGTGGAAGAGGGAAATTCTGCTGCTTATTGATCACAGTACATCAGATGATTAATGTGTAGTCTGTGGGGACAGGCGATATCATCGCTGCTGATCAGTTATTAAGCGGTTAAAAGTACAGGATTACTGCTGTCATCGATACTTTGAAGGTGTTTCCCCAAAGCCGCTGGTGAGAAATGTACTTGTATGTCTGACCAGAGTTTTTCCCTTGTTGGGTGGGCTCGGCAGGGCCGGGTGGGAGTGATTGGGAAGTCGACCGCTGCCTACGATCGGGGCCAGACCGTGATTTCACTCTGGTGAGCCACAACTACTACCGTCTAGAAGGACAAGGGCAGCAGACACATGGGAGCACCAGCACTTGGAAGTTCCCTCCAAGTCACTCACCATCCTGACTTGGAAATATATCGCCGTTCCTTCACTGTCGCTGGGTCAAAACCCAAGAGCTCCTTCTCTAACAGCACTGTGGGTTTACTTACACCATCTGGACTGCAGCGGTTTAAGAAGGCAGCTCACCACCACCTTCTCAAGGGCAATTAGGGATGGGCAATAAATGCTGCCTAGCCAGTGACACCCACATCCTGTAAATGAATAAAAAAAATACAAATGCAAGTTCTTTCTTTTGAGTAAGAGAAATTTGCAGGGCTATTAGTAAAGAGCAGGAGATTGTGACTGATTGGCTAGCCCTTTCACAGACAGGATGAGTCGATTTGCATCCTTCTGTGCCGCATGAACCTATGATCTTATGGGGAGAATTTTCCCCATGTCGGGTGGGCCGAGCAGGAGTGGGTGTGGGTGCGGGCAGGCACGGACCCGATCGCCGCCCGTGATTGGGTCCACACCGCCATTTTACGCAGGCAGGCCAATTAAGGCCTGCTCAGTGTATTTCTCAACTCCCAATAATAGCGAGGATGGGTGGGCGGTTGCGGACGTGCACTGACCACCGGATCCATTGACGCCTGGCAGCCTGTTTAACTGAAACGCTGACAGCCTTGGCCTGTTTAAATGAAGTGCTGACAGCCTTTGCAAGGCTGCTCACAATGGCAGGTAGAAGGGCTCACCAGGGGACTCCTGGTGAGCAGGCCAGGCAGAGAGTAGGCCAGCGGAGCAGGCCAGGCTGGAGGATAGGGCAGCAGGGCAGACCAGGCCGGAGGGTAGGTCAGCGGAATAGGCCACGCCAGAGGTTAAGCCAGTGGAGCAGGCCAGGCTGGAGGGTAACCCAGCGGAGCAGGCCAGGCCGGAGTCTAGGCCAGTGGAGCAGGCCAGGCTGGAGGTTAGGGAAGCAGGGCAGTGTGCCCTTTGTTTTTTGGATGAGTGCCTAGCTGCCCTCCTGGAGAGGTGGCAACATAGTGGGAGGTCCTGCTTTTGAGGAGCAAGAGGGAGAGACCCCCCAACCTCACCAAAATTGCGTAAGACGAATGTGAGCTCCCATGATGTACCGCAACGCACATGGGTCCAGTGCCGCAAGAAATTCAATGATCTCCTGCACTCGGGAAGGGTGAGTACCATGTTAGCTGAGGTTACTTAATGCAGCCGTCACTCTCCCCCCAAAAGTGCATCCCCCTCCTGCCCCCAAACAACTCTGAGTGTAGTTACTGCATTGAATCCTTCATATCATGTATCCCTCGCTGGGTGGGCCAGCACATATTGCCCATGCCTAGGTCACCCTAAGAGGGCTGTGCTGAGATGGGTTCTGCACCCGCAACATGTGTGATACTGACACCCAGAGTATAGAATCGAGGACAAACTCAAGGACCTGCACCTGAGTCCTGGAACTGTGAAGCATGTCAAAGTCAGTGAGCTAGCATGCTGGGAGAAGAGCTTCCAGGTGGCAGGGCACCAATCCATCTGTTGGTCTTTGCGTTCTACGTACTTGTGTCTCCTTGCTTTGCAAGGTTAGACCATGTGCTGCCAAATATGATAGAGGCAGCATGTGGGCAATGTGGGAGCTCAGCCCTGGCTTGTTTAGGTGAGTGTGAGGCAGCTGCGGGGTAACGAAAAACTGGTGTCCTGCAATGTCCCACTCAGGCTGGGTTGGCAGGGATGTGATGGGAACCCAGTTGCAGGGTGGACTAATCAATGCTCTTCTCTCCTTTTCAGGGGAAGGCTGCGCACAATTCCGCCGTGCAGATACAGACTGGCAGAGGCTAGGCCCAGTTGGCCATCTTCACTCCATTTGAGCAGCAGGCCATGGACCTGGAGACATGCCATGCGCCCAGGTCCACTGGTGGTGATGAAGCTGGGATGCCACGGGGAAGTATGCTTGCCAAGCACTGAGGTCACCATGTGCATCCCAGCGGCCATGGCAGTGCTGAATGTTCAGTGATTGAGGTTAGCAACATGGGCTGACCATTGATTATGGAAGGATGAGCGCATAATGATCTGGGGGCCAGGCATGCACATTGACATTGTCTCCACTTGAACTAATCAAATGTCCTTGTTCTTCCTTTCAGCAACACTGGAGCAGGGCCAGGAGGAAGAGGCAGAGGGGCAACCTCTCTCCCCTGAGGGTCCAAAACATATCAACTCACCAGCATCACACCAATTCTGCCAGGCAGGCACCAGCGCAGACACTAGCACCTCAGTAGGAATTAGATCTTCGGCTAGTGTCCCGATGCACAGGGGTGAGGGCACTTCACATTCGCTTGAGGTGTGAGTGATGACAGAGGGTGCCCAGGGACCCCTGCAGTCGGAGGGCTACAGGGGACCAGGCACATGCTCAGTTGGTGGCTGATGATGTGCCTCTGGAGTTGTCTGTGAGGCAGCAGATGCTGGAAATGCAGCAGGGTATGAAGGAGGACCTGGCGGAGATACACGAGGCTATGCGTGGCATAGTGCCCATGCTGGAGGAGTCCCCATGGAACATTATCAATTCAATGAGCCTCCATGGCTGAGCGCCATGCTCCCTCCATGGAGAGAGTGGAGGTTCTCATGGAGATCAACCAGGAGAACAATCGGGGCCTCCTGGGGTTGCGCTTGGACCTGCAAGCCCTCACAGCAGCATTGACCTCAGCTGGTCAGTGCTAGTGTGGGAGATGGTTTGGGCACCAAATATCCCAGCTCAGTGCCCATCCATCAATGGTGAGCAGGGAGGTCCGAAGTGACTTCACATCGGTGCAGCAGCTGCCTGTCGTCTCTGCAGACACCCCTCAGGGCGCTCAGAATGAGGGCAGCAGCCTCTCCGTCCCTCTGCCAGTGTCTGTGGTATTCGATGAGGCTGCAGCAACTGGGGAGAAGCCAGTTGTAGAACTGGCCGCTCCCTCCCAGGCGGAGCCAGCACAGGCTCCACGGGCCAGAGGACGACCACCAAGGTCATCGAGGCCAAAGGACAGCAGAGTCAGCAAGCTGTCTCAGATGTCAGTGCCAGTGGGGGGACAGCACCAAGACATAGCACCAGTAAGCGTAAACTTAAGGCACATTAGGCAGACCACAGGTTTCTCACTGGTGCTGTTATGTTGCCCTACTATTAGTTCATTAAGACTTAGTGTGATGTGAAACACTTTTTTGGTTTCTGAAGTTCATTTTGTTATATCATTAAATTTTGATGTGTAAGCATGCCTCAGGGTGATTCCTTACTTCTGCAGGTGGACAGGAACCTATGATGTTATGAGTTAGTTGTTGGACACTGAGCTTTATTGACAAGGGCATTAGTTAATGTTCCTATCCTGGCTGATTTTGCAGTTAGATATCAAGTGTGGAGCCTACAGCCTTGGCATATGTTGGAGGTCCACCTGTGGTGGGCTAGCTGAAGGTTTGTTGAATTAAAGCCTCCCGGGTGTCTCCTGGAGTATGCCTGGGTCAGCATCTATCCACCCAGTGCTCTCTTGTGCGTGCTCATCCTTGGAATCACTACTGGACTCATCGTGTGCAGCCAGAGCATCTGCGTCTACATCATCTTCCTCCACTGCATGCCCCCTTTTCAGCGCCAGATTGTGGAGAGTGCAACATGCAACTACTATCACTGACACACGATCTGGGGGGTATTGGAGTGCACCCTCTGAGCGGTCCAGGCATCAGAAGCACATTTTGAGAAGACCGATGGTTCTCTCCACCAAAGCCCTTGTGGTGCCGTGGCTCCTATTGTACCGCTGCTCAGTTTCTGTTCTTGGGTGGCGGAGAGGCGTCATGAGCCACCTTCTGAGGGGATAGCCCTTGTCACCCAGTAGCCATCCATCCAGCCAGACTGGAGCACTGAAGAGCCCCGGCACCTGGGAGTGTCTGAGGATGTAGGCACCATGGGAGCTGCCTGGGTACCTTGCACAGACTTGTAGAATCTGCATCCTGTGATCACAGACTATCTGCATGTTCATGGAGTGGAAGCCCTTCCTGTTGACGAAGGCACTGGGCTCATCTGCTGACGCCTTGATGGCCACAAGTGTACAGTCTATAGCACCCTGGACACAGGGGAAGCCAGCAATTGCCGCAAAGCCTCTGGCTCGCTCTGTCTGGCTTGCCTCATCCCAGGAGAAGTGAATGAAGGTCAATGCACGCCTGAACAGAGCATCTGTAACCTGTTTGGCACAAGTGTGTACAGCTGTTTGGGAGACACCGCAAAGATCACCCACCGAGCCCTGGAAGGAGCCAGAGGCATAGAAGTTGAGGGCAGCTATGACCTTCAATGCCACTGGCATGGGGTGTCCACCCACACAGTTTGCAAAGATCTCAGGCCCAATCATCTGACAGATGAAGGTGACTGTCTCCTTTGAGAGATGAAGCCTCCTTCGGCACTGCACCTCAGACATATCAAGGTAGCTGCATCGCTGCCTGTAAACCCTGGCAGCAGGATAGTGGCATCTTCTGCGGCCCCTTCCACCTTGGACTTTCTGTTGGCCCTGTGCCCCTTGTGCCTGCACCTCTCCTCCCAATGGTGGCTCCCGTGGAGGCTGAATGTGTACTCCTGGCCTCCTCTCCCTTCTTGCACTGCCTTCCTTCTCAAAGGAGGTGCCTCTAGTGGATAGCACAACTCCCATTCCCAGGCTAAGGGAAGGCTTCCTGAAACCTGCAGGCCCCAAATATGATCTTTACTGTCGAGTCCTGACCTGAAGGCTGTTACGCCTGTCCAAGCGGCTGGTATGAACTTTGAAATATTCCTGCTCACACAGGCAAGTAGCAGTAACTTTCACGATTAAATATCTAACAAATATTATTTGCGATCTCACTCACCCTTCTTATCCCGTGGATGAGGTATATACAAATGTCTCCTACCCGCCTGCCCGTTGCGCCCGTGCGATGACCTGAAGATCGCTCTGGCTCCGAAAAATTGCAGACAACTGCTGCTTTAAGGGCTGAAATGGGTGGTTAATTAATTGGGAGCACGCATCCGATAACATCGTACGCCCACTTAAATATTGCGATGGTGCGCTAGACGTCCGGACACTCGCCCAACGTCACCGCATGTCATTTTACATGTCGGTGTGCAGGGCCCGCCCCCACATGCCAACAAGAAAATTCTGGCCTATATTTCTGATTTCAGTGCAGCCTTGGTTGTCTTTTTTAACATTTATTTGAGATTACCTATTTGGGTCATGGAGTTCACTCAGGACTACATGCGTGAAATATACACTTACATCCAACAACCTCTTCAATACAGTAGAAAGGTTTGTTACTTAAAGTGATTTGAAAAGCAGCCAGGTAGCAAACCAAAGGACAGAGCTTCTAGCTGTTTTGTTCTCGATTCTCCTTAATTTTGTTTTGTGGGGAAGAAGATGGGTAAAAATATATTATTTGGATATAATATCGGGAGAGGCAAAACCAGCCCTTCCCCATTGATCAACCCAAATTAATGAATCATTTATGTTTTGTTCAGCTAAGGTCCAGTTTAATTCTAGGTATAATTTTTCAATCCGTTCCCTTAAATTTTTTAAAATTACAGTCTGTAAATAGTTCACCTAATAAAGTCAAATGAACATCCCATTTTGACACTGCTCAGAGTTCAGCCATACATTTGGAGCTGTTTAGGCAGTATCCAAAATTATTGCAGTATTTTTAAACACTTTGCTAACCACTGTTGTCTTTTTGCCCTCAGCTGTACTTAAATCTCAAGCCACAGCTACACATCTCACAGGAATGTACTGAATTATTTCCTTCCTATCTCTATTAATGATTCTGACTACAGGGTCATTGATTGACTTTTTCAGGTTGAGCTCTGCCCATGAGCTTTACTGCTCTAACAGCTTCGGGACTGCAGATTAGTTCAAGTGAAAAAGAAAAGTTGAGAAGATCTGCTCACACTGAACAAAAGGACTTCTCATTGCCCTTTGTTAATTAGCAGGAAATCAAAGAATGTCAAGGAAGTTCTTTCTGCAGACTCAGAGTTTCATACTGAAACATAGAAACACAGAAAAAAGAGCAGGAGGAAGCCATTCGGCCCTTCGAACCTGCTCCACCATTCATTATGATCATGGTTGCTCATCCAACTCAATAGCCTGCTCCCGCTTTCTCCTCATATCCTTTGATCCCTTTCACCCCAAGAGCTATATCTAACTCCTTCTTGAAAACATATAATGTTTTGGCCTCAACTACTTTCTGTGGTAGCGAATTCCACAGGCTCACCACTCTCTGGGTGAAGAAATTTCTCCTCATCTCAGTCCTAAATGGTCTATCCCGTATCCTCAGACTGGTTCTGGACACCACCCCCCACCCCCCCCCCCCCACCATCGGGAACATCCTTCCTACATCTAACCCTGTCTAGTCCTGTTAGAATGTTCTAGGTTTCTGTGAGAACCCCCCTCATTCTTTTGAACTCCAGTGAATATAATCATAGCTGACTCAATCTCTTATATGTCAGTCCCACCATCCCAGGAATCAGTCGGGTAAACCTTCACTGCACTCCCTCTTTAGCAAGAACATCCTTCCTCAGATAAGGAGACCAAAACTGCACACAATATTCCAAGTGTGGTCCCATCAAGACCCTGTATAATTGCAGCAAGACATCCCTGCTCCTGTACTCAAATCCTCTGGCTATGAAGGTCAACATACCATTTGCCTTCCTTGCCGCCTGCTGCACCTGCATGCTTACCTTCAGCGACCGGTGTATGAGGACACTCAGGTCTCATTGCACGTTCCCCTTTCTCAATTTATAGCCATTCAGATACTAATCTGCCTTCCTGCTTTTGCTACCGAAGTGGACAACCTCATCTTTATCCACATTATTCTGCATCTGCCATGCATTTGCTTGTCCAAATCACACTGAAGCATCTCTGCATCCTCCTCACAGCTCACCCTCCGACCCAGCTTTGTGTCATCTGCAAATTTGGAGGTATTCCATTTAGCCATTTGGAAAAAAACCCGTTTATTCCTACTCTTTGTTTCTTGTCTGCCAACCAGTTTTCTATCCTTCTCAATACACTACCCCCAATCCCATGCACTTTAATTTTACACGAATTGAAAGAGAGTAAAGAATGGGATGCTACCATTTTAGCCCCAATTTACTCCCCTCTCTGGAGGATATTTTGTTGTACATGGTGGGGGTGGGGGGGTGGGTTCTCTGTTAACTTGCTGCATGGAAGTCTGCCTTGGTGAGGTTTGAGTGCATGTAAGTGGATGCCTAATGCAAACATTGCATCAGAGCTCAACTCCACCCTTCCCTGATGATCAGGGATACAAATTTTCCTGGTTGAGATCATGGAGACGATAGAATGGAAAAAGAAGAGTTGAAAGTGAAAAAAAGATGAAATATGCATACACGAAGATCCCACAAACAGCAATGAGCAGATAACCTGCATATTTTAAGTGCTGTTGGTTGAGGAACTAACCAGGGCACTGGGGACAACCTTTCTTAAAATACTGCCATGGGATTGAGCAGGCAGAGGGGGTTTCTATCCTAACTCAGACCAAATTTTGTTCACCAATCAGGCCTGTCCTCGCTGACCTACCCTAGCTCCCAGTCCAATAGCACCTTGATTTAAAAAACATCATCCTTGTTTCAAATGCCTTGACAACCTCACAACCTATTTCTGTTACCTCCTCTAGAAAACCATCCCTTTGAGATCTTTGCCCTCCTCCGATTTTTAATTTTCTTTCATGGGATGTAGGCATCACTGGCTTGTCCAGCATTCGTTGCCCACCCATAATTGCCCTTGAGAATGTGGTGGTGAGCTGCCTTCTTGTCCATGTGGTGTAGGTACATCCTCAGTGCTGTTAGAGAGGGACTACCAGGATTTTGGTCCAGCGACAGTGAAGGAATGTTGATATATTTCCAACTCAGGATGGTGAGTGGCTTGGAGGGGAATTTGCAGGCGGTGGTGTTCCCATGTGCCTGCTGCCCTTGTCCTCCTGTATAGTAGCAGCCATGGGTTTGGAAGGTGCTGTCGAAGGAGGCTTGGTTAGTTGCTGCAGTGCATTTGTAGATGGTACACACTGCTACCACTGAGCATCAGTGGTGGAGGGACTGAATGTTTAAGTCGGTTGATGGAGTGCCGATCAATCAGGCTGCTTTGTCCTGGATGCTTTGACTTTCTGAGTGTTGTGGGAGCTGCACTCACCCAGGCAAGTGGGGAGTATTCCATCACACTCCTGGCTTGTTACTTGTAGGTGGGGGACGGGCTTTGGGGAGTCAGGAGGTGAGTTATTTGCTGCAGGATTCTTCACCTCTGATCTGCTCTCCCAGCCACAGTATTTATATGGCTGGTCCAATTCAGTTTCTGGGTGTTGATAGTCAGGGATTCAGTGATGGTAATGCAGTTAAATGTCAAAAGTAGATGATTAGATTTTCTGTTGGTTGGAGATAATCATTGCTGGCACTTGTGTGGCATAAATGTAACTTGATATTTTTCAGCCCAAGTTTGAATACTATCCAGCTCTTGCTGCATTTGAACGTGACAGCTTCAATATCTGAGGAGTCACGGATGATGCTGAACATTGTGCAATCATCAGCGAACATCCCCACTTCTGAACTTATCATGCAGGAAAAGTAATTAATAAAGCAGCTGAAGAAGGTTTGGCCTAGGACACTGCCCTGACGAGCTCCTGCAGTGATGTCCCGGGACTGAGATGATTGACCTGCCACAACCAGAACCATCTTCCTTTGTGCTAGGTATTTCTCCAAACAGCGGAGAATTTTCCCCCTGATCCCCATTGACTTTAATTTTGTTAGGGCTCCTTGGACTCAGTCACATTCAGTCACTTGCTGCTTTGATATCAAGTGCAGTTACTCTCACCTCACCTCTGGAGTTCAGCTCTTTTACCCATGTTTCGACCAAGGCTGTGATGGCATTAGGAGTTGAGTCATCCTGGTGAAACCCAAACTAAGTATTGGTGAGCAGGTTATTGCTGTGTAAATGCTGCTTCTGACCTCTTATGCATCCCCAAATTTGAATTGCTCCACCATTGACAACTGTACATTTAGCTATCTTGTCCTAAGCTCTGAAATTTCTCTTCTTAAACCCTATCCGTCTCTTCACTTTTCTCTCCTCCTTTGAAACACTCCTTAAAACGTAACCTCATTGATCAACCCTTTGGTCATCTGTCCTAATATGTAGTTATCTGGTTTGGTGTCAAATATGGCACCTGCAACAGCACACAAAATCTTAGAACTTTGCTGAAGCATCAGTCCAGATTGCGTGCTCAATTCTCGAGTGCAGTTTGAACCCATGACCTTTTGACTCAGAGGTGAAAGTTGTAAATGATGAGACCTTGAAATTTGTTTTTTAAACATGAACTTTTTATTGTTAGTCTTTACCTATTTACAGATCCCAGGTTACTGAATTGCAAGGTGCAGTTACCCTCCATGCAGGCTGGTTCCACAGTGTTCTCCCTAGACTGCTTTCCTAGAGTCTATTACCATGTGACTCTATACATCATACCATGTGCAATGCTATTCTCCAGTCCCACCTTAACCCTTGTTCTTTTGAGCACCTTTACATTACTGTGGCAGGCAGGCACATACAACATCATACAACAAGAGTTACAGCAATTAAGCAGCAGGAATACTGACTGATGGCCCTCTTCCATGCCCAGAAGCAGTGAGACTAACTACAATAATCTCATTGCTGAGATTGGTTTAGTCAGGAACACAAATCCAGTCTGGGGCCTTCCTGATATCTATGAGGTCACTGATCCACTAAGGGGAAAAGAAGTATGTGTGTAAAGAAACGTTCAAAAAAACAGATTCACTAAGCCAAAGGAGCTGCCATCCTTCAACCTTAGTATGTGCATTTCTAAGATTTATACTGCCACGCTGTTATATCCTGCATTCTGAAATTTTCTTGAATGGAAGTTCGCTAATGCTGTCTTCACTCTGAAAATTCTTGGAGCTGCACTTAGCACTATTGGCCTTATTGAATGAGCGGGGTCTACAGTTCCTCTTATGAAGTATTGGAGTGATCAATTAATTATTCATAAGATAGGAATCAGTTACATTAATTTTAATTGTCCTTATCTTTCTTTGTGCATGTGGGAAATTAAAGGATCACATTTTGGAAAGTTTTGGGGGGTGACAGAAAGAATTGCATTTACATTTCAATTTTCCATTCTGCTGTCAACATAATCAGAGACCAATTGCTATGTGTCCCGACAAGTTAAATGTTTACCATGATAAAATGGCTGCTTCTGGACATCTTGTGAAGAATCTGGCTTCAATATTTGATGAGGAGCTCATCTTAGTTCATAGCAAATTAAATCATTACGAATCTGCTCCTGGAATTTAAGAATAGTGCCTCATTTTCATCCTCATGGATAATGGTTATGAGTTTCTGGGCACCTTCAACACACAAGAAGCAGAGAGGAGGATTAAGTAGAGGAGCCTGGGGCACCATGCGGCAATGCGACCACAACTGCCAATTTAAATGTTGATTGAGTGAATTATTTTTGAACTGTTGGGTCGAGTCCTAACCCATAAAATTGGCTGACCTCAAAATGACAGATAGGGTGTTGGGTGTTGGGCACTGGGGAGTGGGGGCTGGAGGGTGTGGGGCGTGTCAACATTCTCCTTCATCTGATTGGACTTGAACCAAACAGACCCTAACTGGGAGGGAAAAATCATTGCAGGCAGCCGCAGCGGGGAACTTTGGGAATAGACCCCATTGATTGGGAAAAGTGAAGATTGGCAATCGGGGTGGAGGAGTGGTAAATATCAGCCTTTGCAGCTTGTTGGGGTGGGCGAGGAGAGGTTGGCTCCAATCTGGAGTGGGGAAACTGAAGCTTCCTCAAGGGGTGAGGAAGGTCATTATTGCTCCTCCTTACCCACAAGGAGTGCTGAAAGAGGTACTTAAGTTAGGGAGCCGACAGCTCTCCCATCACCCTATTATGCTGGAAACCCGTGCAGCAGCAGTGAATTTCAAATCAGACATCCAGAGGCCTGATTTAAGATGTTAATGCAATCCCCTCTTCACAATGGGACTCTCGAACATCCCACAATCCAGAGTCGTAAAAATGGCACATGCATCATTCACTGGGGTGCATTCCTCACATTTAACTCTTTAACCCTCACATCGTGGGATGGAGTGTTAATATTGGGGCCTTGGTCTCCATTTATTTCTTTACTCAGGGTATATAAATCAGATTGGCAGAATTGGTGGTGACACAACAATGAATAAGGATTAAAGCACAGACACAGGAGGGACTTGGCTTCTCACTTATGTTTAAGTCAGCTGGACCATTATTGAAAAACTCATTGATAAAATCTCTGCTGCCCATTCCACAGCAATCAAGTGCAAAAGCATTTACATGAAGGTGCACAGATTTACTTCCCTATTAAGATGCTGATTGACCTATTGCATACTTTGTACATTTTTAGTTTAATATTTCAGATTTTGAATACTCATAGGTTTCTTCCCACTTGCACACAGCTAAAACATTAACTTATGAGACACTGAGCAAGGGTAGATACAATATAAAGTCAGGGGTAACCTACAGTAAATCAATCAACCACAATAGTTATAAAGAGTTGGCGACAGTATAATACAATCAGTCAGATACATTTGTTTTTTGAAATGCTCCGCTTTCTTACCCTTAGCTATATTTGGCCTGGCAATCAGGCTTTTAGCTATCTGCCCAATGGTTTCATGCTGAGGCTAACTACACTACGTAGAGTGCGTGAGATAATTGGTACCCTTTGATATGTCGAGAGCTCATGGTGATTGTTGCTATGGTAACATGTATGAAAGTCAGAGGCCTAAGTTTGGTATCTTTAGAGGACAATTTTATACAATTTTTATTCGAGGGATGGGACCCTCACCCTGAACCACAATAATCAGTTAATTCCTATGCAAATGGATATAATTTTGATGTGTGCTTCTGGATCTGTCAAGCATGCCTTCTGAGTCAGCCTAGTTCCCAGCATCCTCTCCAGTGTGCTTGTTCTCCTGCAAGGTCTGTTGCTCAAGCAACTTTAGCTCAGAGTTTTTGAGCTGGAGTCTGAGCTGCAGACATTGTGGGGCATCAGGAAGCAGGGGAGTTACCTGGACACTTTGTTCCAGGAATTTTTTACACACCTTAAGCTCAGAAGAACTTTAGAGTTGGTCAATGATCAGGAACAGGAGAAAGTGACTGTAAGTCAAGCAGAGGTGGAAATCCAGGAGTGATGGAAGAGCCTGAGACCTTGACTTTGACCAAAGGGTATGAAGTACTTGCTATCTGTGGTGTGTGGATGAGGACTGCAGGGTGGATGAGCATACTCACCAGAGCACCAGGGAGCCAGAAGCCATTCACATGAGGGGAGTAAAAAGGGAACAGTGTAGCCAGGGGAATATATACTGTCCTCTTCAGCCATGACTGGGAGTCCGAAAGATTCTGTTGCCTGCCCAGTGTCAGGGCTAATGATATCTCTTTGTATCAGGAGATGAACTTGCAGTGGGAGGGAGCGGATCGAGTTGTTGTGTCCCGTGTAGGAACCAAGGACTTAGGTGGAGCTAGGAATGATGTTCCGCTGAGAGAGTTTGAAGAATTAGCGTCCCAGTTTAAATGGTGACTGGTTCAGGTAATAATCAAGGAGATTAGAGAATTAAATGTTGCTTAAAGAGTGGAATGAGAAGAAGAGATTTTGATTCATGGGGCACTGACACTAGTACTGGGAAAAGAGGGAGTTTTTCTTTTCTGACGGACTCCAGTGAAACTGAGCTGGGATCACTATGCTGGTGAATGGTATAACTAGGACTGGGAAAACAGCTTCAAACTAAAAGGTGGGGGGTGGATTCAGATGAAGGGGCATTGAGAAACACAAAGAGAAAACTCAAGGCAATTGAGTAGTGCAGCAATATGGGGAAAGGCAAGAAAAGTGGGATAGGAAGGGGCAGAGAGTTTTACAGAAATAATGGGCCACACTTGGTCAAGTACTACCTTGACATGAAGGGTAGTCACTCTCACCTCATCTCTGGAGTTTGTCTCTTTTGTTCAAGTTTGAATCAAGGCTCTAATGAGGTCAGATGCTGAGTGATCCTGGCAAAACCCAAATTGAGTGTCAATTAGCAGATTATTTCTAAGCAAATGTCACTTGATAGCACTGTTGATGGCCCCTTCCATTACTTTACTGATGACTGATGAGGTTGTAATTGAAAGGGTTGTATTTGTCTAGCTTTTTGTGCACAGGGCATACCTGGGCAATTTTCCACATAGCCAAATAGGTACCAGTGTTGTAGGTGTACTGGGGCAGCTTGGCTAGGGGCATGGCAAGCTCTGGAGCACATGCCTTCAGTACAATTGCCGGGATATTGTCAGGGCCCATAGCCTTTGCAGTGTCCAGTGCCTTCAGCCATTTCTTGATATCACATGGAGTGAATCGAGTTGGCTGAAGATTGGCATCTAAGATGCTGGGAATCCTCCAGAGGAGGCCATGATGGATAATCCATTCGGCACTTCTGGCTGAAGATTGTTGCAAATGCTTCAGCCTTACCTTTTGCACTGATGTGCTGGGCTCCTCCATCAATGAGGATGGGGATACTTGTGGAACCTCCTCCTCCAGTGAGTTGTTTAATTGTCCATCACCATTCACGACTGGATATGGCAGGATTGCAGAGCTTAGATCTGATCCGTTAACTGTGGAATTGCTTAGCTCTGTCTATCATTTGTTGCTTATATTATTTGGCATGCAGTAGTTCTGTGTTGTAGCTTCACCAGGTTGACACCTCATTTTTAGGTATGCCTGGTGCTTCTCCTGGCATGCCCTCCTGCACTCTTCCCTGATCTAAGTTGATCCACTAACTTGCTGGAATGGTAGAGTGGGGGATATGCAGACCACGAGATTTCAGATTGTGGTTGAGTATAATTTTACTGCTGCTTATGGCCCATAGCACCTCATACTTAGACTTGAGTTGCCAAATCTGTTCAAAATCTACCCCATTTAGCATGGTAGTACTGCCACACAACATGATGGAGGGTGTCCTCAATGTGAAGGCAGGACTTCATCTCCACAATGACTGTGCAGTGGTCACATAGGCAGATGCACCTGCAGCAGGCAGGTTGGTGAGGCAAAGGTCAAGTATGTTTCACCCTCTTGTTGGTTCCCTCAACACCTGCCAGAGACCATGTCCTTTCAGACTCAGCCAGCTTGGCACTGCCCAGCCACTGTTGGTGATGGACATTGAAGTGTTCCACCCAGAATACATTCTGCACCCTTGCCACCCTCAGTGCTTCCTCCAAGTGATGTTCAACATGGAGGAGAGGAGCACTGATTCGTCAGCTGAGGGGAGTGGTGGGTGGCAGTTATCAGCAGGTTTCCTTGCCCATGTTTAACATTATGCCATGAGATTCCATGAGGGCCAGAGTTAATGTTGAGGACTCCCATGGCAATTTCCTCCCACCTGTACATCACTGGGCCACCACCTCTGTTGGTGGGGCAAGACATACCCGGGGATGGTGATGGTGGTGTCTGGGATTCCATGAGGATGACTATGTCAGCCTATTGCTTGGCTAGTCTGTGAGACAGCTCTCCCAATTTAGGCACAAACCCCCCAGGTGTTAGTAAGGAGGACTTTGCAGGGTCGACAGGCTGGGTTTGTCATTGCCAAGTCTATGCAGGGTGGTCCATTCGGTTTCATGGAAAAACTCAGCAGGTCTGGCAGTATCGGTGGAGAAGAGCACAGTTGACGTTTCGAGTCCACATGACCCTTCAACAGAACTAAGTAAAAATAGGAAAGTGGTGAAATATAAGCTGGCTTAAGGGGGGCGGGGGGGGGGGGGGTTGGTGTTGGGACAAGAAGAGCTAGGTAAAGAGCCAATGATAGGTGGAGATAACCAAAAGATGTCACAGACGAAAGGACAAAGAGGTGTTGAAGGTGGTGATATTATCCAAAGGAATGTGCTAATTAAGGGTAGAAAGCAGGACAAGCAAGGTACAGATAGCCCTAGTGGGGGTGGGGTGGGGTGAAGGAATACTAAAAAGGCTAAAAGGTAGAAATAAAACAATGGGTGGAAATACATTTAAAAATAATGGAAATAGGTGGGAAAAGAAAAATCTATATAAATTATTGGAAAAAACAAAAAGGAGGGGGAAGAAACAGAAAGGGGGTAGGGATGGAGGAGAGAGTTCATGTTCTAAAATTGTTGAACTCAATATTAAGTCCGGAAGGCAGTAAAGTGCCTGGTCGGAAGATGAGGTACTGTTCCTCCAGTTTGCATTAAGCTTCACTGGAACAATGCAGCAAGCCAAGGACAGACATGTGGGCATGAGAGCAGGGTGGAGTATTGAAATGGCAAGCAACAGGGAGATCTGGGTCATGCTTGCGGACAGACCAAAGGTGTTCTGCAAAGCGGTCACCCAGTTTGCGTTTGGTCTTTCCAATGTAGAGGAAACTGCATTGGGAGCAATGAATGCAGTAGACTAAGTTGAGGGAAGTGCAAGTGAAATGCTGCTTCACTTGAAAGGAGTGTTTGGGCCCTTGGACAGTGAGGAGAGGGGAAGTAAAGGGGCAGCTGTTGCACCTTCTGCAGTTGCATGGGAAGGTGCCATGGGAGAGGGTTGAGGAGTAGGGGGTGATGGAGGAGTGGACCAGGGTGTCCCAGAGGGAACTATCCCTATGGAATGCTGCCGGGGGTGGGGCTGAAGGGAAGATGTGTTTGGTGGTGGCATCATGCTGGAGTTGACGGAAATGGGGGAGGATGATCCTTTGAATGCGGACACTGGTGGGGTGAGCATATTTCTTTAGATAATATCACCACCTTCAACACCTCTTTGTCCTTTTGTCTGTGACATCTTTTGGTTGTCTCCACCTATCACTGGCTCTTTACCTAGCTCTTCTTGTCCCAACACCCCACCACCCCCCCCCCCCACCCGCCTTAAACCAGCTTATATTTCACCCCTTTCTTATTGTTACTTAGTTCTGTTGAAGGATCATGCAGACTTGAAATGTCAACTGCGTTCTTCTCCACCACTGCTGCCAGACCTGTTGAGTTTTTCCAGGTATTTCTGTCTTTTGTTTCAGATTTCCAGCATCCGCAGTTCTTTGCTTTTATAACCATTTGGTTTCATTCCTTTTTATTGGCATTTTAGCAGTTTGATACAACTGAGTGTCTTGCATTTCAGAGGGTATTTAAGAGTCAACCACTTTGGTGCAGTGCTGGAGTCACATGTAGGCCAGAACAGGTAAGATGGCAGATTTCTCCATTTGTCATGGTGGGATTTGAACCTGGGTTTTGTAGGTCTCTGGATTACCAATCCAGTGGCAATGCCATTAGGCCACAACATCCCCTTACGAAGTATGTAAAAAGGAGCGCAGCTAAAGTAAATATTGGTCCCTCAAAGGTAGAGACAAGAGAAATTATGGGGAATGAGGAAATGGCAAAGATATTGAACAAACATTTTGGGACAAATATTCACTACTGAGGTTGATAGGTTGAGTCAGGAATTTTCCCAACTTAGCAGATCTACCTTGTTTTAAAAGTTAGACCCAATTTTTGCTCTGGTGGGCATGGATGGCCCAGCGATACTGGAAACAAATCCTAGGTGGCTGGGTCTGGGGCGGGTGAGTGCTGAGGTAGGCTGGTGGAAGGCCTCATTCTATTCTCTGGGACTTTGTTCCAGTTGTTTTAGATGTTCACTCACAAACCCCTCACCTCTCATAAGCTCTCACTCTCCACCCACGCCCATTTCCCCTCATACTCCACATGCCACATGCCATTCACCCAGTATTCACCATGGACAGACCTTAGGAGCCATGTGCAGATGAAATAAAATAAGCTACTAATAATTTAATGCCACACTTATTTATATACACTTGATAGTGAAAATGTCCCATTCAAGGAGCCCATTCAAAATTTTTAAATCTCAAGTGGTTAACCTCTTCTAAAACAAACAAACTTATATTCAGACTCCACATCAAATCATTTAATAGTATCTTTAAACTGTCAACCAAATTGTGAAAGCAGGAAACTATAGACCAGTTAGCCTAACATCTGTGATTGGGAAAATGCTAGAATCCATTATTAAGGAAGTAGTAGGAGGGCATTTAGAAAATCATAATGCAATCAGTCATGATCATATGGTTTTGTGAAAGGGAAATTGTGCTAGAAGGCAAACAGGGTGGATAAAGGACAATCAGTGGATGTGGTGTATTTAAATTTCTAAAAGGCATTCAATAAAGTCCCATGCAAAATGTTATTACACAAGATAAGAGCATTTGCTGTTGGCACTGATATATTAGCATAAGTAGAAGATTGGTTAGCTAACAAGAAACAGAGTTAGGATAAATGGGCCATTTTTAGATTGGTAAACTGTAACTAATGGAGTCAGGTGACAAGGGCCAGTGCTGGGGCCTCAACTATTTACAATCTTTATTAATGAATTAGATGAAGGGACCAAGTGTATTGTGACTAAATTTGCTGTTGATATGAAGATAACTAGGAAAGCAAGTTGTGAGGAGGATACAGAGGGTCTGCAAATGCCCCATTTAAGGGTTAAGTGAGTGGGCAAAATTTTGACATACGGTGTACAATGTAAGAAAATATGAGGTCATCAAGAAGAATAGAAAAGTAGAATATTATTTAAATAGAGAGCCTGCAGAATGCTGCAGTACAGAGCAACTTGGGTGTCTCTGTACATGAGTCACAAAAGGTCAGCAAGCTGGTATAGCTAACAATTAAGAAGGCAAATGGAATGTTGGCTTTTATTGCAGGGAGGATAGTGTAGTTGCTACAACTGTACAGGATATTGGTGAGACCACACCCAGAGTACTGTGTACAGTTTTGTTAACCTTGCTTAAGGTGAGACATGTTTGCAGTGGAGGCATTTCAGGGAAGATTCACTAGGCTGAGTCCTAGGATGAAGGTGTTGTCTTATGAGGAAAGGTTGAGCAGGTTGAGTCAATACTGATTGGAGTTTAGAAGAATGAGAGGTGATCTCCTTGAAACATATATGATTCTGAGGGGGCTTGACAGGATAGACACTAACAAGATGTTTTCCCTCATGGGAGAATCTATAACAAGGGGCACAGTTTCAAAGTAAGAGATTTCCCATTTGAGATGGAGATGAGGAGAAATTTCTTCTCTCAGAAGGTTGTTAGTCTTTGGAATTTTCTTCCACAGAGAGCAATGGAGGCTGAGTTATTGAATATATTCAAGGCTTAGCAAGACAGATTTTTGATTGACAAGGGAGTCAGTGATTATTAGAAACATGCAGGAAAGTGGAGTTAAGACCACATCAGATCAGCCATGATATTATTATCTCCTGCCCTTATTTCTTTTGTTCTATGTTCTTATATTATGTGAACACAGAGCCCCTACTGAGCTAACTGTAACTTTTGAAACTCAGTCAAGTTTTCATAATGATATAATGATATTCCTTCAGGAAATGTCAACAAAGAACTCTACTGCATAATTAGGTGATATCATTTCCTAACCTACACCAGGTGGCCTGTCAAGCAAAGCACTCCAGCAGCTCTTTTTGTTGAATCTCACTGACAGCTTAAGCCTGTTTTTTCATGTTTAAAGAGTGGAAGATTTTAAAAAACTTCAAAGCATGACACTTAAACAGACTTTATCTGTTAAAAACAAAAACAAAAATAAAAACAAAAAAACTGCGGATGCTGGAAATCCAAAACAAAAACAGAATTACCTGGAAAAACTCAGCAGGTCTGACAGCATCGGCGGAGAAGAAAAGAGTTGACGTTTCGAGTCCTCATGACCCTTCGAGAGAACTTGAGTTCGAGTCCAAAAAAGAGTTGAAATATAAGCTGGTTTAAGGTGTGTGGGGGGGGGGGGGGGGGGGGGGGGTGGGTGCGGACAGAGAGAGAGAGAGAAGTGGAGGGGGTTGGTGTGGTTGTAGGGACAAACAAGCAGTGATAGAAGCAGATCATCAAAAAATGTCACCAACAGACTTTATCTGTTGTTTAGTGGAATTTTTGTCTACTCTAACAATTTGTGAATCCCACACTGCAGGGCCCTTGCAACCAGCCAAAATGGGGTCTGTTGGAACTCAGCACTAAGTTTATATGGCCCTTCTGAGTTCAGATTTCCTGTCAGTGTGAACCATGCCCCATCCTCTTCCCCCTGAAGGCAAAAATTGAATCTTTGTAAAGGGGGGCTGCACTTATGCATCTGGTGCCCACCTGCCATTTTGAAAGATCAGCAGAGTTTTCCTGACTCCACAAACTCTGACCATTTGTGTCTGTCTTCAGGATAGAAGGCATAAATTACATATTGAAATAAAAGGTAACCAAGGGACTAATAAGAATAAGGAACTTAAGGTAATTCATATCAGCAAGAACAACGGAATGGAAAAATGCAAGGAACAAAAATCTGATCAATTCCTTGGACCTGACTGCCTGCATCCTTAGGGTTCTAAAAGAGATACCTGCAGAGATATTGGATGCACTGGTTATGATTTTACAAAATCCTTAGATTCTAGT
The DNA here is from genome assembly GCF_017639515.1 of Carcharodon carcharias. Classification (NCBI taxonomy): domain Eukaryota; kingdom Metazoa; phylum Chordata; class Chondrichthyes; order Lamniformes; family Lamnidae; genus Carcharodon; species Carcharodon carcharias. The sequence continues at coordinate 85,657,922 of NC_054481.1, forward strand.
TTAGTTCCAGTGGATTGGAAACTAGCAAATGAAATAGTGCTATTCAAAAAAAGAAGGGGGGTTGGGAATTGGGCAGTGAAAAGAGAGTATTAGAGACCAGTTAGCCTGACATCAGTTATTGGCAAAATATTGAAATCTATTATTAAGGCAATCTTAACAATGAACTTCAAAAATCATAGTAGAAACAGACAAAATCACACAGTTTTACAAAAGGGAAATCATGTTTGACAATTTATTAGAGTATTCTGAGGATGTAACTATTAATGTTGGTAATGTAGGTAATATAGGTAAATAGATGTAGTATACTTGGATTTCCAAAAGGCATTTAATAAGATGCCACAAAAAAGACTAATATGCAAGATAAGAGTTCATGGAGTTGGAGTAATATATTAGCGTGAACGGGCCATTGGTTAATGAACAGGAAACAGAGAGTAGGCATTTTTTGGTGGCAGTTTGTAACTAGTAGAATGCAGCAAAGATCAGTGCTGGTGCCTCAATTATTTGCAATGTGTATTAATAACTTGGTTGAAGAAACTGAGATTAACTTATCCAAGTTTGCTAACGAAGCAAAGCTAAGCGGAACGGTAAGTTGAGGAGGACACAATGAGGCTGCAAAGAAGTATAGAAAGACTAAGTGAGTTGGCAACAAGGTGGCAGATGGAGTATAATGTGGGAGGTGTGAGGTTATTTATTTTGGTAGTAAGAATAGGAAAACAGATATTCCTTAAAAGCCTTGAAACTTCTAAATGTTGATGTTTAAAGAGACTTGGATGTATTCCTACAAGGAACCTAGAAAGTTAACATCTAGGTATAACAAGCAATTAGGAAGGCACATAGCATGTTTTATTATTATTATTATATTAGCATGTTTACATTTACTGCAAGGAGACTGAAGTACAAGAGTAAGGAAGTCTTGCTACAGTTGTATAAGGGTTTGGTGAGACCACATCTGGAATACTGAGCACAGTTATAATATCCATATTTAAGGAAGAATATATTTGTATTGGAGGCCAGGAACAGGCTTACAGTGAATTAGCAGTTGTTGTGTTTTATGCCTCAGAGATATACAGAGATGATACACTCCATGTTTTATGTTTGCAGGAGGAGTTTCACTTACAAAGCTTTAAAAGTTTGCTCAGTTCGGTCTTTCCCTCCCTAAGTGACCACACCCAGACTTAACTAATCATACACAGTGTGAGATCAACAGATACACATAATCAAACACCAAACGATTGAACAACAAAATGCTACATCTTTTCCCCTTGCAAGCCAGAAGATATTGGCCCATAACTTCCTACTGCCAGCACCAAGTGATCACCCTCGGCAAAAGCAACAAAAAATACATACTTACCTGCTCTGCAAATTTACACTGACAATTCCGACCCCGGGATGGGGGGGGCGGGGGGGGTTGCTTGGGGCCTGCATCAAAATACTTCCTGCAGGCCCCAGCAAAATGCAACTCGGGCAAAGCCAGGCTCCCTAGCGACACAACTGGAACAAGGAACGCCCCGTGAGGGCAGCATTGGGCAGAAGAGTTTTAAAGATACATGGTAAAGACACAAGGATTCCCCATAATTTTAAGGGTATTTTCCAACTTGTTATTTCTTTTAAACAGTTAATGATGTTGTTACTGACTCATTCTAAGTGTAATAATTTAATTAATTTTAATAATTGAATATATTTTTAGTCACGATTTATAAGTTAACAATTTTTCTTATTTATTTTAAATCTGTAATGTTATTAAATTACTTTTTAAGTGTAGTGTGCTTAAAAGTATTCATAATCTTTGCATTTAGAAATGGCAACTTACGATAATGTGGTGAAGAAGAGGACTCAAAACTTCACAGATAAAGAATTGGATATTCTTTTAAATGGAGGTGGAAGAAAAGCAGGTGTACATCCTAGGAAGTGGAAAATCTAAGCCTCCAAGGAAACTTCGGACTGTGGCTTGGAAACAGGTTGCAGCAGTTCTGAATGCCAACAGCATTGTACCGAGGATGGTGGATCAGTGCCATAAGAAACTGAATGATTTAATACATTCAACCAGCATATGTACATATCTGAATACATAAAGTAATTTCTGAAATGTAAAATCCTAGTTTGTGATTTTAAAATTTGAGAAAGGTTGGAAGTTTTTGTTCTGTCTACTAAGTTTGAGGTGCCAAAAATGTAGTTGCTGTGGAAATACTTTGAACTAGTTCCATCCAATCTTGAGAAGACAAAGCAGTTTCTTTGCTAACTTTTAGAGGTGTTGTAAAATACAGTTACCTTGGAGATGGCTCTGACTTTGTCATAAGTGTTATAATGGGAGAAAAGGCCCACAGGATACAAGTTTTCATCTGTCTCAACAAGTCGTAAAATGTGCCACAAAACAGGGCAGTCTGCTTTGCTTTCTTAACAAAAAATTCCATTTCTTTCTTTAGACAAAGCTAGCCCATAATACCCGGGAGCACTCACTTGTTGGAGGGAGGCGGCCGTACATTAAAGACTGAACCGAAAAGGGGGGGCATGTATGGAGGCTGATGGGTTTCTCCAACCCCACGATAAACAGCGGTGCATCAGGTGTGGGAATGAGTGGAGGTAAGAAAAGCTGAATGTTCACACCATCAAGATGACAGTTAATTTGCAACAGAAAATAATTGCGCATTTTTCACTCTCACAGATGCCACGGTCACATCAGATGCCAATGCAGGTGAGTTTGATGCAGCAGCAGAGATATCTGGATGGGGTCAGGATGTGACAAAGATGATTACATCATAGCAATACAGCATTGGAGCTGCAGCGGAGGAGGGAGAGGTCTTGCCGGAGGGTGAGATTTCAAACTTTGAAGGTGATGCTGTGGAAAGTGCTGTATTGATGCTAAATTTAAAGCTGGTTGGGGAGGGGGAGGCCAGTAATGATATGGCTGCAGCGTGGGAGGGAGGGCACTCAGAACCTTCAGGAGATGAAGAGCCCGCGGCATTGGCAGCAAAAGCTCCCCCACCACCACAACCACACAGGCAGCTTGTGGCCCATGCAGCTGATGATGGAGACGCTAAATTCTTCCTTGACCGCTTGTATCAGGATCTGGCACAGAGGGGCGAAAGTTGCGAGGCCAGTTCACAGCTGTAATTCCAGGCCAGATGTTTGCCAGCATCTGCAAAGATTAACTGAGGTCAATACTCAGCATTGCAGACTTCTCAGGAGCAGTATGGGCTTATGAGACAGCACAACGAGCATCTTTGTCAGATTCTAACTAAAATGGTAACACCTGCAACTGCACCTTCTGGCCAGTAGCCGCCCAGCTTAGATCCAACCTCCGCTGGGCACACATCTGGGACAGTGATAGGGATGGGGACGATGCGGAAGGCATTAGGGTCCCACCCTGCTCCCTCCTACACTGCCTCCTCTACCTGATCCACCCCCATTTTGTTCATGATGGATATCTTCTTTGTTTTTTCATTGCTTTGTGTTCCTTATTTATTGCGCTTTTAACCAATGACTTGACTGTAAACTGTGTTTTGTTACATTTGATCTTTTGTTTGGGTTTGTGTCCTTTATTCGCATGTTTATGCCTTCATTTAAAAATGTTCCGGTTCAGATTTTTGTTTGTTCGAGTAATGCTATTCAGTTTTTGTTATCTTTGATTTAAGAGTTCAGTGTTTTTGATGTTGCAATTGCACATTTGTAGCAGTCTGTAAGGTTTTATGAAAAACATTTATTCACAAGAATAATGAAACCGATACAAAATCTTAATTTTTGACAACACAGTAACTTATAACTTACGCAGCTGCAACACTACCTTTTGACTAATAACTGGCTCAATGTTTTTACATTTTTACAACTAAAATTAAACTTTTTTTAAAATTTTACCACATCTGTTCTCTTGCCTTATTTTGGAATGGAAAGAGGGATGGGGGAAGCGAGGGGGACACATTGAGAATTTCCATAATTCAACGTCCAAAAGCAGACGTGACCAGGCGATCTCGAGCTGCCCTGATGACAGCTGGAGCCTGGGCCTCCTCAAGCTCTGCATTGCCCTCCTCCAGCTTCTCCATTCCTGGTGCCAAGTCATCTTCAGGCTGAAGGTTCAGTCCTTGCTGGAGGGCTATGCGCAACATGCTACAATAATCTCTGAGGCTATCACAGGTGCATACTGTAACATACCCCCTGGCCTGTCCAGGCATCAAAAATGTGACCTCAGAAGTCCTCCCCATCACCTGACACTTGCTGCATGCTCATGGTTGTATCACTTCTGTGCTTCATTGGTGGTCCTCCGAAATGGTGTCATTAACCAAGTTCTCAGTGGGTATTCCTTATCTCCCAACAGCCAACTTGTTACACCTGGTGACGTTGTCATGGTCTGGTACAACATAGAGCTGAATTTTCCCCCCATTGTGGGGGGAAGTTGATGGGTGGGCGCGTGCGGGCGCGCTTCCAATCGACACCCCCGATTGGAGGTGTGGCGCCATTTTATGTGGGCGGGCCAATTAAGGCTTTATTAAAATTTTTAAAACCTGACATGAAATCTCATCCCGCCTGTGTATGAAGTTTCATGTTTTTTCTACTTCCCGCCGGGGCTCCTGGCCTGTTCGCCAACCATAAAGTTGGGCGAGCAGGTCCACTAATTGCTTTAATTGATCTGTCAATGGCCTCAATTCGCCATTGACAGGTTAGCAGGCACGCAGCTGATTTTGCTGCGGGCCCGCCTTCCTGAAAATTTAACTGGGGCGGGGTGACGTCGGGAGTTCCGCCCAACGTCATCCCGCGTCACTTTACACATCAGCTAGTGGGCCTTGCCCCTGCTCGCCCACAGTAAAGTCCTACCCATAGAGGCAAATGAGTCTTGGGCACTTCCCTGGTTGTTTGCATTCATATTGAGGATCCTCATTTGGGAATCACATACTATCATCACATTCAACAAATGGAGCCCCTTCCTGTTGATAAATGAAACAGCCTCATCTATTGGCACCTTCAAGTGGAATATGCGTTCCAGCGATAGCCCCTATCACTTTTGGGAAACCAGCAATCTTCTGGGATGTGAGGGGCTGCTACTTCATCCTGTCAAAATTAGTAAAACATGAAGCCCGACAAAAAATTGCCTGGTGAATGCAGGCCCTCGCAGCATTCTGCGATTTGTTCACATGTCACTAATTTCATGTTGGAAAGGCCCAAGAGCTAAGAAATTTGGTGCTGTGGAGAGTTTCATCTCCACTGTTGAGGCAGTGTGGCATTTTCATTTGGGCTTCAGGTTTTCCTTCAGCATTTCACAGAGACGTCCCATTGCTTCCTTGCTGAAGTGTAGTCTCCTGACATACAGCTCCTCTGACATCATTTCCCAAGATGTTCTTTGCCTGTACCCTCTCTGGGTTGGGTAATTGATCACTTCCTCAGTAAACAGACATGTTGCCTGATTCTCCTCTCATGATCCCTACATCAGGCGCTCAACAAAAGTAGAGTGGTTCTAATAAGCAGAGCAGCAATTGTGATGTGCCAGGTAGGTAAGGATGTGGTTAAGGGCCAATATTTAAAATTAAACCATCCTAAACTACAAACGTATGGACGTTGAATCATTTCTTAGAGCTCAGCTTGCCTGTTTTCTCTAAGTGCAGAAATAGTCTTTGGGATATGAAGGTCTCTGATGAGGTGTAAAGGTATATGAATTTGAGTTTGTGTTCAACATAATATTGACCTCAAAGTTGTACTGATGAAGGTGAACTGACCATCTGTAAATGGAAGTCGATGACCAGATCCTAACTTGGCTAACAAGATAATCAGCGCTTGGTGTTCAGTGTGGAGAGTGAACTCTCTACCATAGAGATACATGTGCCAATGTACACAAGTGCAAATGCAGCCTAGTGCTTCCTGCTCTCCAGTACAGTATTTGTGTTCAGTTTCTGACAATGAGCCTGACATGTAAGCCATTGGTCATTTGCTTCCTTCAACGCACTGTGAAGTACAGCTCAATTGCATTTCCTGATGCATCTGGTGTGACATACATTTCTCTACGTGGGTTGAAAATACGTGAGGACTGGTAGAAATGCTATCTTCAACTTCAGTGTTTCAAACACTGTTTGCTGTGTGATTGTCTATTCCCATGGTGCACCTTTGTGCAGTAGTTTCCAGAGAGCCACAGTCTCTGCGTACTTAGGAACAAATCTGGGATAAAATTAGTAGTACCCAGGGACAATGCCAACTCTTTCAGGTTAGATGGTGCCAGAAGCTCATGAATGGCTTTAACACTGTTGTGTGTAGACTTTACCTCAGCTGCTATCACTCTGTACCCTAGAAAGTCAATCTTGAGAGCAGCAAATGTGCATTTGTTCTTGTATCAAATTGTATTGTTTGAGTCGAGTGAGTACTGCTGATAATTGTTGACCGGTTCAGCTTTGTCCCTTCCATGAACAACAACATCATTAAGTAGGTTGACCGTCCCCTCAACATCTGAGAAGCCTGAAGAAATGATTTTCCAGAAAGTGCTAGGTGCTGAACTTGGACCATAGGGGATTCTGTGGCACTGAAACACACCTTCATGATTAACAAAAGCTGTTAGGTATTGATTTTGTTCTGCTAGTGTTACCTGTACGTAGCTCCTTCACATGTCGTGTTTCATGAAGAATGTGGAGTCATGAAGTAATGCCAATAATTCCTGGATTGCAGGAAATGGATACTTATCTGGAATGATACCATTGTTGACCACGTTAAGGCAGACACACAGTGTAAGTTCACCATTATTGCATTGTGCAATGACTAGATGCAGTATCCATGGCAATAAGTCAATTTTCTCAATGAGGATGCTTGTTTCCAGTCATTTTAGTGTACCCCTTAATCTTCCCAAATCTGGTAAATAAGGAAGGATGCTGGTGTGTATAGTCTGCGTTAAAATTCACATTAATGTGCGCTCCAATGGGGTCTTCAAATTTGAATCCAAACCTATCAAAAAGGTTTACCTCAATAAGACCTCTGTTTTTGGATATGTAGAACATGAACCTGTCTAGGGTGATGTCTTTATAGCGAACTGGAATTGTGATCATTCCCAAAATCAAAATAATTGAGTCCTCATAAGTTTCAAGAGTGTCTGTCACAGAGTGAAAATTGCAAAAAATACTGATGGTAGAGTCTTGTTGCTCAAAATAGATACTTTTGCAACAACAACGATGAGAAGTGACATTAAGATCCATCTATCTGAGCATTCCTTAAAATGACCTGCTGCTTTACCATGTATGATGGCATAAACATGCCATACCTCACTCTCGGGAAGAAACCACTCCACACGTTGAATCAACAAAGTCCTCTTCTTCAATCTGCATACCTTTGCAAAGTGGTTCCAGTTTAAGATTGAGTGACACTTTTACCCTCAACATGGACATGGTGTTATGAACCATTGGGTGGGTCCAAAGTTTGAGCATTGAAGGTGTCTGACTGTGATGGGGCAATATTGATGAGGCTGTTGAGTCTCTTTGTCCATACTTCTTGCGTGTGAGCTGGTTGGCCAACCCTTTCTGCAGTCCTGAGTTTGAGGGTGCATTTCTGTGTAACCTCTTTGAATCTAACATGGCAGATATGATTTTCATTGGCAAGGACATGGTTTTCTCCATGATGAAATCATCATTCCCCATGAGGAGACATTCTCTAATTCATGGAATTGTTTTTAATTAATTGGTGATGAATTAGGTCATTAGTTAGCATGTTAGCAAATTTACATGTAGAAGCCAATTGCCGCAAAACTGTCACACGTTTTATAGGCTCACCACTTCCCTGACATCTCTGGTGGCATGTATATCATTTTATCATCACACTTCCCTTTGTTCAAAACACTTTTCATATCAAACATAGATGTATCTTCTGTGAGCTGCTTGAATGCTCAGTGGCCTTCTGCTCTGATTGGCTTCTTACTGTTATATTCGTATTGTCCTTCCCTGTAGCAAGAAGGTGTTGAACCTGGAAATGCATCAATCCCACGGCATTAGGTGGATCTCCTGCTGCAGCACCATTTTTTTTTTCAGCAGGTAAATTAAAAATTTCTCCATCATCCTCATTGCCTGATGTTATGTTTTATACCTCAGAGACATGTAGAGATAATACACTCTATGTTCTATGTCTTCAGGAGGGGTTTATTAACAAAGCTTTAAAATTTCTGCACTCAGGCTTCGAACAGTGAGCCTCAGTTCAACTCTCCCTTGTCTTGGTGACCACATCCAGGCTTATACACAGTGAACAGTCAACAGACATGCTTAACCAAACACCGAACAACTGAATAATCGAACACTACACCAGCTGATTCAACACTGCAGCCCAGCTTCATTTCCTTTGTTTCAACCAACGGTTTGCATAGCAAGCTACCAATTCACTATTAACTATTTTGCCCCATTGACAAAAAAACAATTTTTCCCTCAAACCATCTCCCTTATATCTTATTGGAATTGAGCTCAGGATTTGTCACATCCTACTGAGACTCTGCTCTCATTAGTACTTCCCCACTTTCTCTAAACTGTGCAATTCCTCAACTCTTGCGTCCTTTCTACCTTACAACAGTGACTACACTTCAACTAGCACTCTGTTGGCTGTAAAGCAGTTGGAGATGCCCAGTGGTTGTGAAAAGCGCTATGTAAAGTCTTCCGTTCCTCCCGTCCTGCAACAAACTTTAAGCATTTTGAGGGCTTGATGTGGTCTAATCAGTAGTTCCTAATTATATTCAGCTTCTCCTGAAAACTGGGGTGTATTCCTGAGCTATCAGCATGGCCTCTCATCCACATCCCTCAACTGTAAAATAATGATAACCCTGTTACGTTATTCATTCTCAGCTGGCTACTCAGGATAACATGGGGAGTTTTAAACACAATTAACTAGCACTTCCATGGCACTCTTTCAGTCAATGCTTTTGCTGCCGTGTTTCCACCTGAATTTATAGCAGATGTTTTGGAGAGTGTTCAGGGAAATTTATGGAATCGGAGAATGATTGTGCACGGAACAAGGTCATTTGAGCCATTGTACAAACTCTTTGAAGCAGCTATCCAATTAATCTCACTTCTCTTCTCTTCTCTTTCCCTATATTCCCACATTTCTTTTCACCTTTTCAAGATTTTATCTGATACTATTTAGAAAGTTACTATTGAATCTGCTACAACCACTCTTTCGGGCAGTGAATTCCAGATCGGAGCAACCTGCTATATTTAAAAAAATTCTTGTCATCTCACAACTCCACCTCCACCCCCTTCCTGCATTCTGGCCCCGATCCACCCAGCGCCCCTCCCCTCCCACTCCCACCCTCCCCACCACCCCACAACCCCTACTGCTTCTTTTGCCAATGATCTTAAATCTGTCTCCTTGGGTTGTTGGTGCTCTGAGATTGATGCTTAGTGCAGTACTGCAGGAGTGCTGCGCTGCTAGAAGTGTCAGCTTTCAGATCAGATGAGATGTTAAACCTAAGTTTTGCTGCCTTCCCATCTAGAAATAAAAGATCCCATAATATTATCTGAAGACCAGCAGAATAGTCCCTGTGTACTGCACATCAGTCTCTCTCGACTAATCCCTCTAAATTAAATGATCTGGTCATTCATCTCACTTCTAACCACTTCCATGGCCAGAATTTTATGTGTCATGGGTGGGCGTATGCCCATCCAAACGGACGTGAAATAGTGCGAGATGACATCGGGCAAGTATCCCAATGTCATCCCAGCGCAAGCATTCTTCAGGTCAGCTGGCACGCGTAGGTGTCAGTCATGCCTGCCAACAATTAAAAGGCCACATCAGACTATTAAAAAGGCAATTAATCCTGATTTTATGATGCCCACAATTTTGTGCTCATTGCATAGGCAAAACAGGCAGGCAGGCAGCCCACTTTTAATCAAACCTCATCCAAGGGCAGGATAAAAAGTGTCAGCAGCATTGCCATAGTGAGTAGTGAAGAGTTTATGAAATAGTTTGCTGCTGGTTGCTTAATGGTGCTTGACAGCTTCATCTCAGTTCTGTGCTTTATCATTGGCATTTCCAGGCTTTATTTCAGGACTCATTGGTGTCTCCAAGGCCCCCGGAAGATTTTAACCATGTGGACTCTTCCAGGCACCTGGCAGCTTTCCGTTACCCTGGTAATGGGGATCGGGGTCTCTGCTGGTGGCATCTCCTCTGAGGAGGGAGAGAGGGGCAGAAGGGAAAGGAGGCCATGTGTTCGAATGCAGCTTCCAGGGGAGGGACCTGTGGGAGGAGAGGTGCAGGCACAGTGGCACAGGGGCAGCAGGTAGTCCAAGGTGAAGGGGCTGCAGAAGATGCCACTATCCTGCTGCCAAGGTTTACAGGCAATGCAGCTACCTCAATATGTCTGAGATACAATGCTGAAGGAGGATCCACCTCTCCTGGGAGATAGTGACCTCCAGTCATCAGATGATTGGGCCTGAGATCAGCTCCAACTGTGTGGATGGACACCCCATGCCAGTGGCTCTGAAGGTCAGAGTGGCCCTCAACTTCTATATCTCCTGCTCTTTCCAGGGCTCAGTGGGAGATCTTTGTGGAGTCTCCCAGTCAGCTGTCCACAGTTGCATCAAGCTGGTGACAGAAGCTCTGTTCAGGTGAGTCGTGACAATTACACACTCAACACCTTATGCCTGATTCAGGGGTAACCCAATAATTGCAGAGTCAGAAGGTTGTGAATTTAAGTCCCATTCCCAATACTTGAGCACATGACCTTGGTCAACAGTGCAATGCAGTACTGCAGGAATGCTGCATGGTCAGAAGTGCGGTCATTACAATAAGACAGTAAATTGGAAAACATCAGCCCTCACAGGAAGACGTAAAAATACTAGGGTCCTATTCAAAGAACAGGGCTCCTGGCCAATATTTACCCCAAACCAATAGCACTAAAACATATTATCTATGATTTATCCTATTTCTACTGGTGGGAGCTTGCTGTGTGAAAATTGGTTTCCATGTTTCCTGCATTATAACAGTAACTACACCACTTAATTGGGATGTTCTAAGGCAATGCAAGATGCTATATAAATACAAACCCTTTCTTTCTGTACAAGAAAAAGTCCTCTTGAGAACATCTTTCAGTTTTATGTCAGGAAAATACCAATTGATGTTCAAACTGTGTAGCCCGTGTGGTTGCATGAGTGGCCTGGGTCTAGGGCCAGCTATTGAAACTGGATGCTGGATGTAACATTGCTTACAAAAAACAGCTTTCCCCTGGAATTTTATCTGGCCTTTCACCTCATTACTGTGTCAGAAGTTCAGCAGAACAGTGTTTCTGGTGAAGCTATGGCAGAGACGGACTGAGAGAATTCCTAGGTTGATGTTGCAGAGTGACACAGCATCCTACCATGTTACAATCAAGCCGAGATTCTTCGGCATGACAACCTCCTGATCTCACCCAAGGTTCTTCAAGGTGATGTATTATAAGCTTAAAGCACTCTTTGAAGGACACCATAATTCACGTATGATTTCAATAGTTCAGGAAACATAATTTCTTCAGGAAACATAATTTCTTCACAGTCCTGACAAAATGCTGTGAGTACATGTCACCCTTTACCTTCTTAAATTATTTTTTTGCCTACAGATAAATAAGAAGAGAAGAGAGAAATGATCTGAAAGCACTTCATAGTGGAATTTCCACTGTAAAAGACTTGAGGGGTCAAAAAGTTATCCAGCTGATTAGGCCACAGCTAGAGTATTGCCAGTTCTGGAATCCGCATTATAGGAAGAATGCAATTGCACTAGAGAGAGTGCAGAGGAGATTTACCAGAATGTTGCGTAGGCTGGAGAGTTTTAGTTATGAGGGGAGATTGGATAGACTGGGGTTATTTTCCCTAGAGCATTGGAGATTGAGGGGGGACATGATTGAGGTGTATAAAGTGATGAGGGGCATAGATAGGTCCTCAGGAAGGAACTTTTCGCCTTGGTGGAGGGATCAATAACCAGGGGGCATAGATTTAAGGTAATGGGCAGGAGGTTTAGAGGGGATGTGTGGAAGAATCTTTTCACCTAGAGGGTGGTGGGAATCTGGAACTCACTGCCTGAAAGGGTGGTAGAGGCAGAAGCCCTCATAACATTTAAGAAGTATTTGTATGTGCACTTGCGATGCCAAGGCATTCAAGGCTATGAGCATAGTACTGGAAAATGGGATTAGAATTGTTAGGTACTTGTTTGACTGGTGCAGACTCGATGGGCCTTTTTCTGTACTGGAGACCTCTATGACTCTAGAACATTCAAAACTCCCAAATCTCAGAACTGACTGTTAGCAGCTTTGAAAATGCTTTAGTGGTGATTGCAATATTCAGAGTTACTGAATTAGTTAAAGTATGATAGATAGAAGCAAATATCCTTGAGATCAGTGCTAAAAATGCAACACTTGGAGCTAAGTTCCATGTTTCATTGTGCACTGACTCACAAAAGAGAAATTCTCCTCCAGGATCCTGCCCCCATTCACAAGGTGAGACCCATCGCTACCTGCCATGCATGACTGGGAATTCCTAATCCCACCGTTGCCTCGGACCACCCCTTTCCCGTCTGCTATACAAATGATGGGCCTGGGTCCTAACAGATTTTTATGCCTGGTTTTCAGGAGCTGCAGCCTGGAGTTAATGGTGAGTTTTCCCCAATGCAAGGAAGAGGGTCCTTTAAGCCTTCCCTCCAGTGGGTGCCAGACTATGGCCTACTCAAGGGGCAGGGCTTTTCCTATGGTGGGCAGGCTGGATGAGAGTGGGTGTATGCGGGCGCAGAGCCGATTGCTGCCCACGATTGATTTTGCGCCGCCATTTTACACTGGTGGGCCAATTAAGGCCCGCCCAGCATAGTACACAACTGGTAGCGCTCAGGAGGGAGGAGGGAGAGTCGAGGCCAGTGGTCTTTCGCGCATGCGTGTGAAAAAGCGCAGCAATCTCCCTGAGGCACGGAGCTGCCTCAGGGAGATTGAAATGATATTAACATAATTAAAGAAATGATTTAAAAATGTATTTAAACATGTCCCCTCATGTGACTGTGTCACATGAATTGGGACATGTTTTCATATTTATGAAAATTTATTTATTTATTTTATACAAGCTTCACGAAACCTCATCCCGCTCGTGGATGAGGTTTCCTGAAAAATGTGAAGGCTGCTTGGGCTTTTCACCTGCTCACCAACCTTAAGGTTGGACGGGCAGCGTTCACAAGTGGTTCAATTAATTTCTTAATGGCCTTAATAGGCTGTTTAGGTTTCATCGGGCACGCAGCTGATGCCGGCATGCACTCGCTGAACAAAATATCACAATGGCGCACAATGATTTTGGGACGCATGCCCAAATAAGGTTATACGTTGGCGTGTCGGGCCCGCCCCCACATGCCAACCAGAAAATTCCGCCCAAAGTCTCAGCCTCCATCGTTGCCTTCATCAGGAGCTTTCTTTATAAGCATCAGGGCATTATTGTGTCTTCCATGCTGCTTCTTCTTCTGGTGGTCCAGTGATGCCCCCATTGCAGCAGCCCTAGCGTTTGCTCAGTCACACTGAACGGGTCTCCTTTGAACAATGGGAATCCCACTGCATAGACAATGAGCCGTGATCCAGGAAAATGGGTCTGAATGGTGCAGATTCAGTGAGTCAAATGGAAGTCCTGCCTCAATGAAGAGAATCCTTCTCATGCATTGTACTCAATATTTAAGCAACATTAAACAGTATAAATTTCATCACATTTCTACTTCTCTTTAGCTCTGAAGAAGGGTCATACAGACTCGCAATATTAACCACATTTCTCTCTCCACACATGCTGCTAGACCTGCAGAGTTTTTCCAGCATTTTCTGTTTTTATTACATTCTAGCCACTGCAGTAAGGCATGATCCATTAAACCTATTTGATTAGTTGATATTAATTCCACAGCTCTATGTATAAACGATTGTTTCAGGTAACAAATCTGAAAGCTATAGAAATGTCAAGAACCATTATTTCAATTTCTGTAAGACAACCTGGAGTGAGAAACAGCCACTCAGCTCATCAACTTCATTCCATATATTCCTCACATGTTGTGAACTGCCTTTCCTGTTGATATGTAAACAGTGAGAACAATGGTAGATAAAATTTAATTCTTTATAACACATAAGAGGAGAAGGTAAATAATGTATAGGTTTCATGAGCGGTGTTGAGATAAGCAAGAATGAATCTGATCGAGACCTAGGATTCCTAATAGACTCAAAACTCAAATATCCAACCAGTGCAGACCAGTACAGGATGTTAAATTACAACCAGAGAGTAGAGTACAGCTCATAGATATAAGATCTAACTCAGCCCATCAAACTCATCGCAGTCTCTCAGCAAAATTTTCTATGCAGTTTTCTTTCATGCAGTGACAATTGCTGGAGGCTGGGGTTACCATCAGAACTGCTCTACAAAATTTAATTTAATTTATCACAAATAAAAAGTAATCCATCAAAAAGAAGCAATGAAAATGAAGGATTAGCAAAGGAATTTTGAAACAAGCAGGGCCAACAAACAGGTGGTATTTCAATGGTTATCTGTGATACACCCCATCCAATAGTTAGTTTCATGAGCTTCAGTAGAACTGAATATCGGTCAGACAGGAAAAGTGATTTTGCGTATTTATTATCCTCTATCATGTCCTGTTTCATCGCTTTGTCTTTTACTTCACTATCAGCTTTCAATTTGTAGCTAATCTGTGCTATAACTTTCATTCATTTGGAGAACTGTGAATAAAAGCAAATCCCTGAATTTCAGACACCGTTGTTTGCCCAGAATATAAACTGTAAATCCTGTGGACATGGAGAAACAGATTCTCTTTCAGTAAGTGCAGTAGTTAACAAAGAGGCCTTGCTTTGTAAAAGAACTCTCTCATCTGAGGCTAAAATAAAAGTTCAGGCTGCTGATTTATTTGAACTGGATCTGAGATGAAACACTCGACACTGCTCATGTAATTCATACCGATTAGGATTGACTGATAGATACAAATAGATGGCTTGCAGAAAGTGGAATAGACATCTGTCAGGGAGGCATGGCTGATTAGAGAAGACAATTGTGATACTTCTGGTATCAGTAGCCTGTGTTCCTTCTAATCACTTTACTTTTGATCCTAAAACCAATGGTGACAGACATGTGCGAGAATGGTTATATGAAACAGAAAGCACTCAGAAGACAAGTGCAGCACTGTGCTTCAGTAACCTGAGTCACTGATCCATTCCCAGGAAAAGAGAACTGAGCTTTATTAGTCTTGCTGTAACAGCACCGAATGTATAAAACCATTTTGACATGCTCCTGTGCAGTATCTAATACAGATTATTGAGTGTCACAGAACACTGCACCATATTTGCCTTGTGTGAAGCATTCACTTCCTTTTTTGAACTTAAGGCTGTTCTAACATTCAGAGGTAATACTTTCAGCTTCTGACTGTTGGTTAACTATGTCACGTGTTCCTGTTCTGCTGAGAAATACATGGGAGCAGGAAGATACACAAGGTAAAAGGAATCAATATGGAAAAAATGGAAGCATTAACAATCCAGTGTCTCCAGAGCAAAATGTAATCCTTTCCCTGCTCTCTCTTTTCTCCACTCCGATCTGGATGCAACATGCCAAAATAATATGATCCAAAGTGAGCCTACACAGAGAAAGTGTTGAGAAAAGACAGACACACAATTGCAGAGCATGTGTTTTCTTTCTCTATAGTTTAGTTTATTTTTGTATCCAGTTATATTTTCATTCTCTTTGATTTTTCCTTCTTTTGTACTTTGTTTCTCCATCCCTTTCCTTTTCTGATCATTCATTTTGATTGCCTCTATTTGCTAGGTTGTATTGATACTTAGTAATATAAAGCTTGATCATTTTAATTTCTTGTTGCCATCTTTCTGTGTCTCACTCTTAATGCATGAACTTTGAGTAACAATGTTATAAATAAATGCCTGTCCACTATGGGGCCATTGCCTCAGATCCCTTACACCAACCTCCAATCCATGTCTCCATCACAGAACTTCCCATTTGGTCAATGCCTCTATATCCGACTCTTGTTGTGTTTATTGCCCCTCCCTTCCCTTCCTTGGCTGAATGTTTGCCCCAGTATGGGTGTGGGAATGGAAGCATGTGGGCTCATAATTTCACACTGCCAGCTGACAAAGTCTTGCTCCTAATTGCGACATTTTCCCAGAGGGAGAATTGAGGATAGCACAGTAGGTAGCCAAATAAGGTAAGTTATAGGCCAATTAATAGAGGCATACACTGCAGGCAGGCTTTGAGACCTGCCTTGACTACCTGGCTACCACTGCAGCCACAGGCAGCTAGATTGGAGAGGCTGCCCCTCCAGAGTGGTGGAGGGGCAGCCTCCATCCAAAATTGGACACCATGTATGTTCTCCGGCCACTAGTTGGGCAATTTAGGAAAAATCATTGCCAGGTGATTGATCCCGACATAGTGCAGGGCCAGGACTCATAGTTAGCTCTGATACTGAGGACTCGACCCAAAAGACAAAATCCTGCCCCTCATTTCATCTCTTTGCCTCTCATCAGCACTGCTTCCTAAGTTCTCTTCTCTCTTGTACTCCCACCAAGAAATAGACAAAGGCCATGAACCCTTCACATCCTCATTAACAGCTAAATAGCTTTTGAAAGAATAGTTACTATTGTCACTTAGGAAAAGGCATGCCTCAGCTGTGTCGTTCATGCCGCATTTTTTTTTAAAACACTAATGCCCAAATTGAGGAGGAGGTGAACTTGGTGCCCAATTAGTAGCCAAACATCTGCAGAAGGTGGGAGCTGCCTGCACAGCACCAGTGACAAAGGCAGACAGCAGACATAATGGGCCCTGTTGCTTCCTTGCCAAATACAACAGGTCTTTAACTAATGAGGTGACATAGTTTAAGGTACTCACATTTAGGTTGAGTGGCCACTGATACAGTGCGGAGTTCCTACCATTGAAGCAGAAGAGCTAGGTTCAGGTCCCAGTGCAGACGGCTCCCAGGACACAGATTCTGAATTGACTTCTAGCACAGTGTTTGCATCCAATGGGTGAGGCACACCAGAGCCCCAACCTTCGTAAAGGGTAAGTTGTTTTTTAAAGCCATGGTTGCAGCTCAAAAAGGTAATTTTACTAAAACTCCATTTTGAGAGCACAATTATCACAATTTACAGGCACCTTCCATCAACACGAAGATCTTTTAAATCCACTTAAATATTAAAACAGGGGTTTGGTTTAACAGCTCAGATGGAGGCTATTAAATGCCCGTGTATCATCTGAAAGGCAGAACCCGTGACAAAGCAACACTCTCTCAGTACTGCATTGAAGTGTCAATCAAAATCATGTGCTGGAGACGTTAGATGGTGTTTGAACCCACAACCTTCCTTACTCAGAGGTGAGAGTCCCACATTCTACAGGTTACACTGTTGGGTGATCTCAGCTGAGCAGTGCATTGGGGCATTATGGTAAGTCTCAGTCTGCTTGGGCTAGTGAGATAAAAGTAACAAGGGCAACAGTTTCCAAAGATGTGAAGCTGTGAGTGAAGATAACAATTTGTCATTCGCTTCCTAGTCTGAAATATGAAGAATGGCTGTTGGGCAAAGGCCACTTCAACCCAAGCAGTGCCCAGTACATGTGAGCTTCAAGAGAGGAACAGGGCAAAAGGGAGAGAATTATAACGGGAGAATCTCAAGTAGAGTTTTCTTTGTATAACCTGGGAGTGAATTATTTGCTAATTACGTGGGCTGTTGTGAAGAGGGCAAGGTTTCACTGCCTGATGGTAACACATCCCAAATCGCCCTTTCATTATGGTAGTGGAATCTTTCCACTGGACAAAACTGATACTTTGGGGCAATAAAGCTTTCTTCACACTACGAAAATACTGTGCAACCACCTAAACCCAAAGCATTTTAGTCTCATTTGACTTCCTACAGAATCACAAAGCAATGTAAAACAATGTACAAATGATGAATCTATTAATATCTAGAAATGGTAGCAAATATAGAATTTTTGAACAAGACTCTTTATGTTTTCAGTACTCTTAATGCCTATGTGTGTTAGGACGGGTACTGCCTTCACTTTATGATACTGTTTTTAATTGGAGAAGGTTTGTAGTGAAGTTCCCCAGGGATAATTGTTTGGACCCTTGCTCTTCCTGATATATATTAATGGCCTAGACCTTGGTGTATAGGGCAAAGTTTTAAAATTTGTGTATGATACAAAACTTGGTAGCATTGCAAACTGTGAGGAGGATATGTAGAACTTCAAAAGGACATAGACAAGTTGGTGGAATAGGCGGATAAGTGGCAGCTGAAATTCAATGTAGAGAAGTGTGAAGTGGTTCATTTAGGTAGGAAGAACATGGAGAGACAATGGGCAGAACTTTAAGCTGATCAGGCAGGCACGACCTGATTGGACACAAAATCATGTGAGATGATTTTGAGATGAGATCACCCTACCAGCCTCCACATTCAAAGGATCATCCTCCACCATTTCCGCCAACTCCAGTATGAAGCCACCACCAAACACATCTTCCCTTCACCCTCCCGGCGGCATTCCACAGGGATCGTTCCCTCTGGGACACCCTGGTCCACTCCTCCGTCACCCCCTACACCTCAACCCCCTCCCACGGCACCTTCCCATGCAACCGCAGAAGGTGCTACACCAGCCCCTTTACTTCCCCTCTCCTCACCATCCAAGGGCCCAAACACTCCTTTCAAGTGAAGCAGCATTTCACTTGCACTTCCCTCAATTTAGTCTACTGCATTCGCTGCTCCCAACGTGGTTTCCTCTACATTGGAGAGAACAAACGCAGACTGGGTGACTGCTTTGGGGAACACCTTTGGTCTGTCTGCAAGCATGACCCTGACCTCCCTGTTGCTTGCTATTTCAACACTCCACCCTGCTCGCATGCCCACATGTCTGTCCTTGGCCTGCTGTAATGTTCCAGTGAAGCTCAACGCAAACTGGAGGAACAGCACCTCATCTTCCGACTAGGCACTTTACAGCCTTCTGGACTGAATATTGAGCTCGACAACTTTAGATCATGAACTCTCTCCTTCATTCCCATCCCCTTTCCAATCCCCCTTTTTTCCAATCATTAATATAGAATTTTCTTTTCCCACGTATTTCCATTAGTTTAAATGAATTTCCGTCCATTGTTTTATCTCCAACTTTTAGCCTATTTCGATTCGTTCCCCCCACCCTACCCCCACTAGGGCTATCTGTACCTTCCTCATCCTGCATTCTACCCTTAATGTCACCTATTAGCACATATCTTAGCTAATGTCACCACCATCAACACCTCTTTGTCCTTTTGTCTATGACATCCTTGGCAATCTCTTCTTTGCCTCTAGCTATCACTGGCCCTCTATCCAGCTCTACTTGTCCCACCACCCCACCCCCACCCCCCAAAACCATTTTACATTTCACCTCTCTTCTATTTTTCCTTAGTTCTGTTGAAGAGTCATACGGACTCGAAACGTTAACTGTGCTCTCCGCAGAGGCTGTCAGACCTGCTGAGTTTTTCCAGGTATTTTTGTTTTTGTTTTTGTTTTGTAAAAGAACTAGTTTGGCCTCAAGTGGAATATTGCATCCAGTTCTGAGTGCCAATTTTTAGGAAGGATGTGAAGGCATTAGGGAGAGCACAGAAAAGATTCACAAGAATGGCTCCAGAGATGAGGAACTTCAGTTACATGGATAGATTGGAGAGGTTTGGACTCTTTTCCTTGGAGAAGAGAAGGTTGAGAGGATATTTGACAGAGATACCCAAAATCCTGATGGGTCTGGACAAAGTAGATAGGGAGAAACTGTTCCCATCGCTCTTTGTTTCATTTATTCTTTCATGGTGTTACTGGAAAAGCCAGCATTTGCTACTCAGTCATTTCAGAGAGTGGTTAAGAGTCAACCACATTGCTGTGGATCTGGAGTCATAAATAGGTAAGGATAGCAGAGTTCCTTCTTGAAAGGACAGTAGTGAACCAGATGGGTTTTTACAACAATTGATGATAGCTTCATGATCAACATTACTGAGACTGGCTTTCAACTCCAGATATTATTTCTTGTTTTTGAATCCACCAGCTGCCATGGTGGGATTTGAACCCATGTCTCCAGGGCATTAGCCTGGGTCTCTGGATTACTAATTCAGTGATGTTACCACTACTCCACCATTTCCCCTCAATAATGAAAGGGCACAGATTGAAAGTAATTGGCAAAAGAAGTAATAGCAACATGAGGAGAAACTTTTTCACAGGGCGAGTGGTTAAGGTTTGAAATGCTGGGAGTGCAGTGGAGGCAGGCAGTTCAATCAAGGTTTTCAACAGGGAGTTGGATTATTGTCTGATAAGGAAAATGTGCAGGGTTATGGGGAGAAGCTGGGGGATAGGCACTAGTAGCATTGCTCGTTCTGAGAATTGGCAAAAATATGATGGGCTGAATGGCCTCCTTCTGCCATGTAATAAGCCTGTGATTCCCTGACTGGTGTGTCAGTTAGTGAGTAGATGGGGTTGAACTCTGCAAATGGACAGGCTTTGAGCCTAATGGATTATTTCTGTTTGTAAAATGTTTATCAGGAGATGAGGTGCAAGGCTCTGATATCTTTATTAACTTAATTGCAGCAAGCTTTTGGTTGAATGGTACATTCTTACCTCTAAGTTAGAAGGAGCAGTGTTGAAATCTCACACCAGACAATCGCAGCAAGCAGAGACTGTGTGGGCTCAAAACTCTGGGCTGACATTCAGCAGGACACTCGGGTCTGGTGGGTGTGAATGCCACATCCATAATGACACAGGCTGGGGAGCCCATACAACCATCTTGCCTTAAAGGATTATCCACCTGATCGGCTTCTGTATAAAGCTGGTTGTAGCACTGGAAGAATCCCGTTGTGGCCTGTCAAACTGTTAATCAGCCTAAGAATCCTTCCACTAACTTCCACTATTCTCCAAGGGAAGAGTTTGATGCTATGAAAGGTAAACTTGTGGAACTATAGCTCAAAGACGTGACTGATGTCTTAATGTGTAACTGCACTCCAAGGTGTAGTGCTGCATTCTACAGGTTATACTGTTGGGTGAGCTCAGCTGAGCATTGGGTTGGGGCATAACCATAGGTCTCAGTGTACTTGGGCTAGTGAGATAAAACTAATAATAACACTGCTAGAGATGTGATTGCAGATAAGGATAACAATTTGTCACTCACTTGCTAGTCCGAGATATGAAGAATGGCTGTTGGGCAAAGGCCTCTCGAACCCGTGGAATCGTGCCCAGTACATGTGAACTTCAAGAGAGGAAGAGGGAGGGAATTATAACAGGAGGATCTGGAGTAGATTTTTCTCTGTATAACCTGGCGGTGAATTATTTGTTAATTAACTGGACTGATGCGAAGGAAATGGGGTTTCATTGCCCGTTGGTAACACATCCCAAGTGATTTATGTTCCATCATGGTTATGGGATCTTGCCTGACAGATTTCTTGGTGTGTTCACTGTCCAGGGAGTGCTTTATACACAGGCACTCTGGACAATAACCTGCTCTTTGGTCTTTAATTCACAAAGCTCATTTATTGGTTCGTTCTATTTAAGTGTCAATCATGTCATTAATGAGGATAGTTTTTGGGTGAAATATACAAGTGACAGTGAAATCACCAATTGAATACAAGCTAATATCAACTGACAGCTGGACTATTTTTTTCGTCATTCATGGGATGTGGTATTGCTGGCTAGGCCAGCATTGATTGCCTGTCCCTAACTGCCCTCGAGAATTATAAGGTAATAATTATAAGGATGATAAACCTTCAAGGAGGAGGTGATTTGATGAGTCCCTGAAACCAATTTGGGAATTTTTAATGGCAATTACCATGATATGGTCAATACAGAGTATTTATTTTTCTTTTTTAAATTGAATTTTGATATAATTGATACTCTTGGGGTTAAATTAACAAACCCACAAAATCAGGCATGGGATCAGATTGTGTGATTAACCCACACCCGCTCACTGTGCGGCAGGCAGCATAGTAAATTCATGCAACTGCTGTTTTACATGATTGCTGCCTGCAGCTAGCATTACCCACACTGTTCATTGCTGCAGAGAGCAGTAAGGGTCTCAATGGCACAAGTTGCTTAAAGGCAGCCTGAACCTCTTAAAGGGAAAGCGTGTTGTGGTTGGGAGATAACCATGGATCCACTTGAAAAGTGACTCTGTCCTCTGATGCTTTGAGGAATGTCTGAACATGTAAGAGAGCATTCACTGAGGTATACAGACACTACACTAGAGGTTGTTGGAAGAGGTGTAAAAAAGGAGACATATCCTGTATCTTGCAGGGAGGGGACGGTGGGGTGGGTGGGGTTGCACAGATGGTGTTCCAGACATATGGCCAGGAGGCAATGCAAACGTCAGAGGCAGACGTCACTGCCAGGACTACAGTTCCAACAAGAGTGCAGAGAGACAATCTCACACAAGCTATCAAAGTGAGTGAGTGAGTTCATCTTCAAACGGTATCAGCCAATTCGATTCACTTCACGTGATGCCAAGAACCAGCTAAAGGCATTAGCTACTACAAAGGCTAGGGGCCCTAACAACTTCCTGGCAATAATAATGAAGACTTGCACTTCGGAACTAGCTGCGCCCTTAGCCAAACTGGTTCGATATAGCTGTAACACTATCATCTACCTGGTAATATGGAAATTTGCCCAAGTATATCCTGTCCACAAAAAGCAGAGCAAATCCAATCCAGCCAATTACCACCTCATCACTCTTGATCAATCTCAACCATCAGCAAACTGATGGAAAATGTCATCAACAGTGCTATCAAGCAGCACTTACTCAGCAATAATCTGCTCACAATTCGCAGTTTGGGTTTTGCCAGGACCAATTAGTTTCAGGCATCATTACAGCTTCAGTTCAAACATCGACAAAAGAGCTGAACTCAAGAGGCAAGGTGAAAGTGACTGCCCTTGACATCAAGGCAGCATTTGAATGATCATGAATTCAAGACGCCCTGGAAAACTTGAGGTCAATGGCAATTGAAGGAAAAATGTCTACTAATTGTAGTCATAAAGGCACAAAGGAAGATAGTTGTGGCTGTGGGAGGTCAATCATCTCAACTCTAGGACATCACTGCAGGATTTCCTCAGGGTAGTGTCCTAGGTCCAACCATCAATGCTTCATCAATGACCTTCCCTTCATTATAAGGTGACAAGTGAGCATGTTTGCTAATGATTGCACTGTGTTCAGTACAATTTGCAACTCCTCAGATACTGAAGCAGTTCGTGCCCACATGCAGCAAGGCCTGGACAATATCCAGGCTAGGGTTTATAAGTGACAAGTAAAATTTGCACTATACAAGTGCCAGGTAATGACCATCTCCAGTGAGAGAGAATCTAACCAACTCCCCTTGACATTAAACAGCATTACCATCACTGAATACCCCAGCATCAACACCCTCGGGGTTACCATTGACCAGAAACTGAACTGGACTATCCTCACAGATACAGTGACTATAAGAGCAGGTCAGAGGCTAGGAATCATGCAGCAAGTAACTCACCTCCTGATTCCCCAAAGCTTGTCCATCATCTATAAGGCACAGGTCAGAAGCATGATGGAATACTCTCCACTTTCCTGGAAGAGTGCAGCTCCAACAACACTCAAAAATATCAATACCATTTAGGACAAAGCAACCCACTTGATTGGCACCCCATCCATAAACATTCAGTCCCTCCACCACCAACACACGGTGGTAACAGTATGCACTACATGCAAGATGCACTGCAGCAACTCACCTTTGACAGAACCTTCCAAACCTTCAACCTCCACCATCGAGACACATGGGAAAATCAGCACATGCATGTTCCCCTCCAAGCCATTCACCTTCCCAATTTGAAATATATTGCCGTTCCTTCACTGTCCCTGGGTCAAAGTCCTGAAACTCCCTTCCTAACAGCACTGTGGGTGTACCTACACCACATGGACTGCAGTGGCTCAAGAGGCAGCTCACTACCACTTTCTCAATGCCCTTTGGGATTAGGGATGGGCAATAAATGCTGGCCTAGACAGCGAAGCCCTCATCTCATGAACAAATAAAAAAATCTACATCATTAGCATCAACCACTGCTCAATCCACTACATCTCCATCACCCAGTTACCAGCAATCTCTATCAATCAGTATTTATTCTTCAACTCACATGCTTTATCTCACCCTCACACACAACGCTGTTGCAAATCTCACAGGCAAAACCCATAGCTATTCAACCATGACAGTCACATCACATAAACATGATGCAGGACATTCACTGAAACACTTGCCTCTTTCTTGCAGGAGGAAGCGACGCAGGCAGCATCAAAGAACTGGAGGAGGATATGTGCGTCTCTATGTTGTAACCCCCATGGAGAAGATATTGACGGTCATCATGGGAAGGGGTATCACTGAGGCCGTGGGCACTGGTGGGACTGAAGCAATTGATGTTGAGGGTTACCTGTATAACTAATCCTCTTTCACTTATCCTACAATCCCTTCAATGTCTGGTGCCAGAATCACCCCAGGTGAATGTGGCTCCATGAAGCACAAAGCTGCTTTACTCCGTCATGGTGACAGCTTTCCGACTCCCCTGCCACTCCACCACTGTCCTTGCTATTGCCTTTCAGCCAGCCTGCCCAGACTGCAGCTGCTCGTGCCAAGGTGGTGCAGCCTGAAGCTGCCGTTTTAGACCCAGAGCAGCTCAAGGTCATATTGCAAGGCCATCTTAAGTCTCTCATTGGAAATCAGCACCTTTCACCAGCCAGGCTGCAGCACTGTGTTGAAGCACTAGGACAGGCAAAGGCTCATGGAAGACAGGGCTCCATGGAAGACAAGCACTAAGGGGATGCACAAGGGGTGATTAGTTTATTTCTTTATGCTATATGGCATGGCTGAATTTATCAATCTGGATCGGAATATGGATTTTCAGGAAGATTTTATTTTTGTGTTGTTATAAGAGGATGATGTGAAGGTCATTGACAGAGCCAAGATAAAGAGTTTAGGACTAAGAGTGAATGTGACGAATGTGACTGAGGTTACTGGTATTACTTATTAGTTATTTCATCACCTGGGTCTGGGCAAAAAGGAGCCGCCTGCACTGGAGCCTGCTTCCTCTCCCTCTTCCTCTACTTCCTGCTGCACTGTCTCCTCCACCTCCTCTTCCACATTCTACTAGTCCTCAGCTTCGCACCTCGTACATTTGGCGAAGGGCTGTTCCCCAATAATGGTGAGGTTGTGCAGCATACTAACACAAATCTTTATACCCACTCAGCTGAGTACTACAGGCCTCTTCCGGTGTGGCCCAAGCAATTGAAGCTTTGGTTGAGGGTGACAATGGTGTGCTCTGCACTGCTCCTTGTAGCACCATAGCCCCTATTGTGCTTTTGTGCTCTTGCGTGTAGTTTCATCAGACTCATGAGACATTTCATGTGGAATCACCCAATAACCAACCTTTCTTGTTGCCAAATACAGGGTGACACAAAGGACTGACACAGGATGAATGAATTCATAATAAAATAAATTATCTTATTCCAAGCTAATAGGCATTCAATTGGATGATGCATTGCCTGTGATTGCATACCACCTGCATATTGACAGAATGGAATCCATTTTGGTTCAAGAAGATGGCCAGGTTCATTTGAGAGATCCACAAGGCCATGTCCTTGCAGACAATGGCAGTTTGCAGCATGGAGAAGGTTACAGTTCTCGCAAACCCTCATGTTCACTGCTTGTATCTAGGAAGGGGAAATGGGATAAAGAGAGCCTTCATGATCTCCCTCATACAGTAGTACACTGCAAACTGTGAGATGTCACTAACAGCTCCAGTCACAGGTTGGAAGGAGCCAAATGCATAAAGGTTAAGAGCCAACTTTACCTGGATAGCCAGAAGAAATGCTGTCCTTACCCAGCTTTGAGGTTGTAGTGGTGGTTGCAGTAATGGGCAGATTACAATCACTACCTCTTTTGTGAAGTGAAGTCATTTCATTCATTGGTCCATGCTGAGTTTGAGACAGGAAAATAACTTCAAGATCCTCAACAGATATGGTCTTCTGCTGAGACCCTTTCTGCCATTCTTCCTACCACCCATTTCCAGCAGTTTCTCCTGCTCTGCATTAAAAAAGTATTAAGTAGCATGATTTTCCTGTCTTGCACTATTGATATAGGTTAAACTCATCACAGAAAATTAAGTCAAGCAATTTTCATTCTTAGTATCCTTTTAACTAAATGGTAAACATTAATTAATTACTGCCAGTAAAAGGAAAATGAACTATTACAAGTGTGGAGTCACATTCCATCAGGTTTGAGTTGTTGCTGGAGACTTTTTTTTTTAAATTCAATTTAAAACTTGACTTATTCTTTCTCACTTTTCTCTCTATCAATTCATTGTTTTTTTTACCTCTTTAATTCTCATCTTCACCTGAATTGAATTAACCATTCCAACTTTGTTTAGACCTTACACTGTTCATTTCACAATCATTGATTAGGCAGCTACATGGGCTGGAATTTTCCAGGCCCTCGAGCTGACAGGACCTTCTGGTCCCGCCGATGTGAATGAAGATTTCAATGAATCGCCGGCCCCGCTGTGGGGGAACTTGCCGTGGGAGGAGTTGGAAAATTCCGGCCACAGTCACTCAGATCCCAGATGCCCTGCCAAGGGGACCATGCTGTTTCTAGCTTGCATCTCCGGCAAGAGGTAGTGGAAAATGTCCCGGAGATTAAAAGGACAAGTTGAGTCTAACTAATCGTTGTCCAGTTACAGGAATTTCTAGACCGATATACTTTTAAACTTTTCTTGAAAATCTATAGACAATCTGTGTTGCAGGGAAATCACCCACATTTGGCAATGTCACTGGTGGGTAAATTTCAATTATTGTCCTTTAAGGAAATTTAAACTATCTTAAACGCACCCATGATAGAATTTAAAGTACTTGTCCCCCTGATGAGGTGTCAGCATTTTTAAATGTCTTTTCTGTTTCTTAGATTTATCTTAAGCAACTTATCAGGACATTAACTCAGGAAAACCATCCATTTTCGATATTGTGATGGTGCCATGGAGGATGCCAGTTAGTCTCCTTATTAAAGGAATGCAACAGGCTTTCAGATTAAATGAGGATAATTCTCAAATCCATTCGTGGTTATGCGAATGTCACAGCAAAAATTAATATAAAATCTCTTGGGAGAATCAGTCCGACTAATAAACTGTCCTTTCATAAAGCTCTTTTGCATGTTGTATGACATTATCTATTCCATTTTGTAGACTCCAGTGTCCCTGCAATATCAATTTAAGCTTGTGGTAAAAATTGACACTTTACAGACCTGTGAAACATCTGCTTTTAGGAGAAGCCTTAAATGCCTGACAATTAAAAATATTGGTGTCCAACAGACAAGGGATTTGTTATAGATGTTATATGGATTTCATTAGAGTGGATCAGATTTAGTTAATTCTGAGATATAAATGTTTAAAGCTCAAAGCAGTTAATTAAATGAATTTGGGAAAATTCCCTCAGTGAGAGTTATGATATTATCAGCTTTTTTTTAATGTACTGGCTGACCTATACTGGCCAAACCACTTCCCATTGCACACTGATATGAAAAGCAGTAACAGGACGGCAGCAATTGTCACAGACGCTTGGGAACAAATCTTCCCCTCCCGACACTCAGCCAAATCTGGAGGCAGATTTTAAACTTCCCAGATCATTCCCACCAGATACCATTTTCCCTGGGATGGGAAACGAAGCTCCTTGTGACCTGACATGTACTTAAAATAATGCTGGAGTGGCCATTTAAACACCTGCTCCAAATACAATTTTCCCTGTGGTTGGTATTTTTCTTGAGGCGGGTGTGTTCATAAAGCCCATGGGAGCCATACCAGTTCAGTTTGTGAACCTTGGGGGAAGCCCGCTGTGGAATTGGACACCTTTTGACATGTGAGTTTAAAAGGTCTTGCCAGCTTCAAATGTCATAACGTAATGATGTATGATAATTTAAGAATGTTTTCAATTCAGTGATTCATCATGGGGCTCTGATGTAAAAGGTAAGTGACCATTAAATTAATCTGCATTGTATAATTGGTCACATGCATGATAGTAAGTTATCCAGTTGATAAAGTCCTATTTCGCATTCAACAGTATTGAAAATCTAGTGGGTCAGTTGGACATTGGTTTGAGCATTACAGTGAATTCAGTGGTTTGGATAGTACAGTGATTTTAAGTCCAGAGATCTTTTCAGACTTCAAATAAAACCCAAACAGATGCCAGATTTCTCTGAGTGAAACTCCATTCACCTTTGAAAAAAATGGAGCAGATGGCTGGACATCTGGTCAGGCAGTTTCACAACATCAATTGTGTTGAACTCTGTAATGTCTGTTATTCAGCTATGTAATATAATCTGATTATGAATGCATGCCTGATCTCTAAGCACTAATAATGAATTCAGCTCAGCAGGATTTGTTGACATAGCTGTGAGGTGACCATGTGCTTTGTTTGATTGACAGTTTTATGAGCAGATAAAAGGATTAAATGTTTTGAAGAGGTTTTTGAATAGCTTTTTGTTATTTGACAGGTTAATGAGCACCCAAGGTAAGAGATTTTTTAAGAAGTGTTTCAATGGCTGTGTATTTGACTTACAGTTTTATGAGCTGATAAGAGGGGCATTTCTTTTCCAAGGGGAGTTTAAATAGATCATTGTATTTCTAAATTTCCTGAATATTTCAAATACTTTCCAGTATTATTATATGGCTCATGAGCTCTGTAAATAACGGATACTGGGAAAGTAGGCATGGAGCATGCATGGGGACTATGGTGGAAAATAGGAGATATGAGGGAGCATGGGAGATATGAGTAGTCATGGAGGGCACATGGGTGCATGGAGAGAATGGGAGATATAGATAGGCATTGGGATGTGTGGGCGAGAGAGGGCTACAGAACCTAACAACCATGTAGAGATCTGGGGCAATCTCCAAGCAAATGGAGGCAGGCCTTCTAACACACCCCCCCCCCACCCCCCCACCCCCAGCATCGATATCTACCTGCCTCCATTCCCACCTTGCACCTCCATCTGGAATCACAATCCCGGTTTGTACTCAACCCCGAGAGACCCAAATTTTAGGTGAATGGGCTGCATCACGGCAGTATTTTCATGACAGTGTTATGAATTTCAAAAGAAAATGCATTTTCAAGTGACCTTTACAACCTTGAACAAATTTTAACAAAAAGACTGAATCAAATGGATTTTGGTGATCACGTGACTTCTCATGTAGGTTTACCACTGCCTCCCAGACGTGAAGCGGACTGAAGTTAGAGGATTCACAAAAGATATTTGGAATTCAATGGGTCCTCAAACATACAATGGCTAAGATAGGCCTCAGGCATGAGCTAACCAGATTTCTTATTTGGAACATGATACGGCAGTTTTGAGACAGTGGCCATCTTGGCTTGTTTGCAAAAGATATAGAAAAGTATAGGGCATGCTGCCTACAAGCGGACCATCTTGGATGTCCACCTTGAAACAGCTTCACACAGCTGGTGAGGGACCAACAAGCACAGCCATTAAACTACTGTAATCAACTAGGCTAAGAAAAAGGGCCACACTGCAGTTCCTTGAAAGAGAAATAAAGAAACTCCTCCAACCACCAACCCACGCCACCACCAACCCCCAACCTGGTTCCATCTTCAAACCTACTTGTGAAAACTAACCTCCTGCAGATTGACTACAGGAGACATTGCAACTGCAGAGACAATTCTAAAACTCACTCCAAAGGTAAGATATTTGCACTCACATACAAATACATTGTTCATGGGCAACTTTGGGGAAACACATTTTAAAGTGTCTGTGACAGTTGACATTCTGGAGTCCGGAATGCAAAGTTGGGAAATGGCCCATCTCGCGCTTCCTGGACTGAAGACGAAAATTCAGCTCTTGATTTCCCAGTTTAGGAACTAATGACATCATAACAGGGATGAAGAAAGATCTTGGGATGGGATTGATCATTGGACGATAAATTGTTTTACACCCTCTCTGATCTTTTTCTCCATTGACTTTAATGAGAAGGAAATATCAGATGTGGAACGAGTTTCCAATTAATATTGCTGATTTTGTAACCCCCCGCACCCCAGCCCCATGACTAGTTTCACCTCCTTGGCTTTGTAAAGGTTGCTCATAACCTCAATCCCCCAAAATCCTTCACAACCAGTTAATACTTCTAAAATGTGTTCATTGTTGGAATAATTGCAAAGAAAAGGAGAACTGGGTGTAACTTTTATCTTCATTGGCTGAGCTGTAATCTATCAAAGCAGGTGATATTGATGAAAATGGAAATCAGGTGGGTTCAAAAATGGGGACCCAAAATGTTCCACCATGGGTGAAGATTAAAACTACAGTGAGAAGCTTTAATATACTGCTATCAGCTGGTAAACAACAGTAAGTGGTCCAGTGAGTTTACATAACTTCAAGGGCCATGTTTTAATTTCAATTCAGACTAATGACATAATCATCTTCTGTTTCTGCAGTCTGTGAGGAATCTACAGGTAAGAGGTATGGAAAAGCTCAACTGAACGTGAAAGAGATCTTGATCAAAAGAAAATACTTAACTTATATAACACCTTTCATGACTTCAGGTGTCCCAAAGTGCCTTAAAAATGAAGATCCTTTTGACATTTAGTAACTGTAAAACTGTAGGAAACATTATTTTTGCACACAGCAAGATCCCAAAATCAGCAATGTGATATATGATCAGAGAATCTGTTCCATTGATGTTGACTGAGTGATAAAACGAGCCAAGACACCAGGGAGAATTCTCCTGCTCTTCTGCCACATGATGCACTGGCATCTTTTCAGAAAATACGGCTGATTTGGTATTCGACTGACAGTTCCATTCAGAGCCACAGTCTAAGCTGCCATAGGAAATGTATCCCATCATTATAATAGAGAGCTATTCTGTCATTGAATTTCAAGACTATTTTGGGAAAAGGCAGAAAACTTTGTGAGCAAAGATGAGAGCTCTCGTCAACTAAAGCTCCATGGTACACACTATAGGTACAATTTAATGCCCTCTCCCATAGTGAGTTTGGTGGCGGGCAGCATCTAATCAGATGAGAGGGTGGTAGGTGGGGACTTTGCTGCTTTTGTGCCACTGTCCTGATTAAACCGGGTTGGGGGGTCTGATGGACAGACTTCCCACCCCGCTGCCAATTGAGGCCCATAAGTTGGTAATTAATTGCCCACCTAAGGGCCTCATCCTGCCACTGCTGGTATTCACCCAGTATTGGGCAGGGGACTTAGCATATGGGGAGCCTGAAAATCAAACGCTGTCATCGTTCTTTGTGGTCTTTCTTGGGATGGGGGGAGGGGTTCAGGGTGGCAGGTGGTCCCTCGTTCAAATACATCCAGTGCCTGATCAAGGGGCACCCAGCATCAGGAAGGCCAAAAGACTGACAAGCTTCTTTCCCACAAACCCTGCCTCATGATCCCAGTCCCATCATCACATGTGTGCCTGGGCCCATGAGCGATCCTAGGCCTCAAGCAGGTGTAGTAGTGGCAGGAGCCGCTGCCTCCATTGCCGAGCAATAAAGAGCTGCAGACCTCTGACTTTACCACCCACCAGGGTCCTTATTCCTGGGGAAGGCCTGCCTCTGCCCAGTTAAATGCTTGATTGGCATTTCCCTCAACAGGCCTTCCCAAAATGGCGGCAGGTGAGAGCCCCATTGCCTCCATTTTTAAAAATTAATTTATGGGATGTGAGTGTCACTGGCTAGGCCAGCATTTATTACTCATCCCTAGTTGCCCTTGTTCACGGGGCATTTAAGAGTCAACAGCACTGCTGTGGGTCTGGAGTCAAATGTAGGCCAGAACAGGTATGGACGACAGATTTCCTTCCCTAAAGGTCATTAGTGAACCAGATGGGTTTTTTTAAAACAAAAATCAACAATGGTTTCGTGGTCATCATTAGACTTTTAATTCCAGATTTTTATTGAATTCAAATTCCACCATCTGCCATGGCAGGATTCACACTCAGGTCCCCAGAACATTAAAAACAAAAACAAAAATACCTGTAAAAACTCAGCAGGTCTGACAGCATCTGCAAAGAGGAACACAGTTAATGTTAACTGTATTCCTCTCCGCAGATGCTGTCAGACCTGCTGAGTTTTTACAGGTATTTTTGTTTTTGTTTTGGATTTCCAGCATCCGCAGTTTTTTGCTTTTATCCCCAGAACATTACCCTGGGTCCCTAGTCCAGTGACAATACCACTATGCCATCGCCTCCCCAGATGGTAAATACCACCCTCTATTCCAGAGGCTTGGTGACTGACATCCAGTGCTATGTTTGAGTCCAATATGAGTGGAGTCCCAAACACTAACCCCTAACCCCACCCCCACCCTATCCCACTGCATATAATTAGTGAAGGATTGAGAGTCAAGCGAATGACCTTTCCTGAAGGACATCATTAAGGTGACCCAGAATATGATCTGCAGGGTGTAAAAAAAAAATGAAATTGTTGTCCTGCTTGTTGAATGGATGACAAAATACTTTACTCTGCACCTGACCTGGGCACTGAACTGAGAAGCTGCTCCAATCTTACAGAGAGCATTCCCCAGCATTATTGCAACAAACAGAAAAGGAATCACTTTCTTTTCCCCCAGTTGGCAATAAACTCGTGCTCAGTGAGCAGAACTCCAGCTGAGTGAATTCACCACGATTTGGGGGCCCTTTGAATTTTTTAGCCTTTAGTACAGCAGACCCACACTTACCTACCCGACCAATTGTCTCTTGTTTCCCAGGTCACCGGCAATATTATATCCTTACGTCAAGAAATCCAATTCTGAGAAATTTAAACATGAAAATACTGCCAGGATCATTGGTGATGAGCAGTGATTTCAATCAGTGATAAACCCCATTACAGTCCTCAGCCAAAAATCCTTCACCCACTGAGTTAGGTTCATGCTGGAGCTACACTCAGTTCTTTTTGTAGAAAGGGAAGAATGATGAAACAGCTCTGCTGGGATTAGTACATACACCACTGGAAGGTGATTTGCAACCCCAGGCTCCCAGAGGAGAGAATCTCCTTTTCCCTCGCTGAGTAGGGCCTTCTAATGCTTGGGCAATTCTCTTCAAACAGTACCAGAGAAGCATCAGTATCTTTCTTATCTTATTAAGAAGGGTCTGTTTTAGAGTTGAAGGTTTATGCCAGTGCTTCCCAAACTATTTTCCAATACAATCCTATTTTGATACTTGAAAATTAATGTGACCCCCACGCCCCAGAAAAACAAGACAGCAACAAAACAGCATAGTAACATACAATATAAGATTATTAAATTATGCATAATTTGGATAAATGTACAACCCATCATATAAATATAAAAATCTGTGTTTTTAAAGTACTTGTAAAATTTTATTTTTTTATGTGCTCATCAGTCTGAGCCTCTCCAGCATATGGACCTCAGCTAGGGAGCAGTGGAAGTACAGGTTGAAGGTCTTGAGGTGGCTGATTTTAGAGCTCAGGTGCTTCTGCAGAACCAGGATAACAGGGTTGGGCTCAGACATGCCACAGTTCAGCAGCAGAGGCATCACCTCCGTGGTCCTGGATGGGCCGGACTTCAAGCCTCAGTGAAGTGGCTGCTGGCAGGTGCCCATGGCCTATAAAGAGAGAGACTGAGAGATGAGCAGGGCAAGAGTAGGACTGGATGCCAGCTGGGCCTTGGTGCCGACTTGGGACACATTCACTATTTCTGCAATACCAATTAAAAAATAGCCTGGGAACTGCTGATTTATATTCTCTGCACAGAACAGTGGTAAACTCTACATGGATAATAGCTGTCTCTGCAATGGTCAAAATCACCCAGAGGGAATCCAGTGAGCCAGACGACAATAAATTAGAGAGAGGAACAGAGTTAATATTTCAAGTCAATAACCTTTCATCATAAAAACAGAATTACCTGGAAAAACTCAGCAGGTCTGGCAGCATCAGCGGAGAAGAAAAGAGTTGGCGTTTCGAGTCCTCATGACCCTTCAACAGAACTTCTGCAGAACCAGGATAACAGTTGAAGGGTCTGTTGAAGGGTCGTGAGGACTCGAAACGTCAACTCTTTTCTTCTCCGCCGATGCTGCCAGACCTGCTGAGTTTTTCCAGGTAATTCTGTTTTTATTTTGGATTTCCAGCATCCGCAGTTTTTTGTTTTTATAATCTTTCATCATAATGGTCCTGATGAAGGGTCAAAAATGTCAACTCTGTTTCTCTCTCCACAAATGCTACCAGACCTGCTGAGTATTTCCACCATTTTCTGCTTTTAATTTCAGGTTTCCAGCATCACAGTACTTTGCTTTGGTGTTAAATTGGGGATGGTTTTACTTCAACCCAAATTCCTTATTAACATACACAGGGAGCCCAGTCAAATTGGTTCATGGTGATTATATCTTCAGGGAAGGGAGCTGAGTAATTAAAATTCCATCAAGGGTGTGTTTTAGACAGCTCAAACAGACCCATTTATCTCCCGAATGATACAATATGCCGATTGCTAGTTAATTTTGGAATCATCCACAGCTTCCAATTCACCTGGATAGCCTCCATATCATCATAATGGTAATGTTTTGAGTATTCCTGGTTGTTGACCCAGTGGATACAGTTTCAGTGATTAGATTTTACATGAATGTGGTTTGATAATTATGAAGAAATATTTTAGCTTAGATGGTAATCGAATTGGGGCATCCTAACTTTTCCACTGCACACTGCTTTTAACAGCTCAGTGATTTGCAAACAGGTGCTGAATACTAGGAAACAAACCATCATTTAAACTGAATTCCCCTGACATCTGAGAGGTTCTGCTACAGCAGTTGGTAACATGGAAGAGGGGTTCGTTGATCATTCTGTAATGAGAAAGCTTTTAGAAGTGCACTGAAACCTTGCCAAATCAGCAGTGTCATAATCCTGCAAAATGCACAATCTGTTAACCTGATGTATCAGTGTCACTGCACAGCAAAAGGATTGTGCTCTCCAACTCAATCACAACAAGGTTATTGACATCATAGCTACTTTGATGGTTTATAATATTTATCTTCCTGTTGATCAAATTATTCACTGGGTTAATATGCAATCCCACTGGGGAATATTATATACTGGAGTGCCTCAGATAATAACGTTAAATCTCTCTTGATTTTTAAAGTCAACTTCAGTGTAAGGGTAAACATAAGAAACCAGGTGTGTCTCTCCTGTGTCGGTGGAGGCATTTGTCACTCATGTTTAAATAATCACACTCCAATGTTCATTATCCAAAGCACAGGGTTATTTCCCTGGGTTTCTACGCTCACAGTTTCTATGCTATAACCATTCATCAGAGGGATCCAGAGACTTTTCTGTAGAGAGCAAGAACAAAATGAATCTTACTCTTTCAATATTGTGCAGTGGCTGTGCTGCACTGAAACCCCTCATCTTATCATCCGAGTACATCCAGTTAGTTATATTGAGTATGCAGCAACTTGATCCATAATCTTGTCCATAAATGCACAAAACACTGTCACTGAGCTCGAAGCACCAAGAAAGTCCCAAGTCGAATGTTTGATGTATGTTCAGTTATCTAAGAGCAGCCAAGTGTGTCTACAGATGGACCTCAATGCCCTTGAGTTAGTGAAGAGAGAGAGAGAAAAAATTCAACCAACATCCCAGGTTTTTATCTGCTGGGAAGTGTGGACATCATGTAAGTATGGATGTGGGCTCAACTGTGACAACTCCTATGGTCAAATAGTAGACGGCATTCCATGTCCATGAACCACAAATGAAAAGAAGTCATTTGGCAGCATACCAGTGAGCTGCCAATGGAAATGGACTGCACCCAACACGAGTCCCAACTAAAAAGAAAAATAACGTTAGAAAAATTTTTTTTAAATGTATCATAAGAAAGAAATAGGAGCAGGAGTAGAAGGCTGCTCATCAATCCTCCTTAGACAACGCCTTCAAAATCCACAACCGCTACCATCTAGAAGGACAAGGGCAGCAGACACGTGGGAACACCACCACCTGGACGTTCCCCTCCAAGTCACTCCCATCCTGACTTGGAAATATATCGCCGTTCTTTCACTGTCACTGGGTCAAAATCCTGGAACTCCCTTCCTAACAGCACTATGGATGTACCTACACCACATGGATTGCAGCGGTTCAAGAAGGCAGCTCACCACCACCTTCTCAAAGGCAATTAGGGATGGTCAATAAATGCTGGCCCAGCCAGCAACACACACATCCTGTGAATGAATGAAAAATCTTTTATAGGGGGAGACTGCAAATGGCTTTGCAGGATGACCTCGAGCACCTCTGGGCCTAGGAAGCCCAGCTTTGGGCTGCAGCTTCTCAGGATCAGCAGTGTGGGCTGGCTGATGGGCAACAGCAAGGGCAAGAGGAGTGACAGTGGTGGGAGCACAAATACTTCTGGCCTGAGAGAAAACATCAAGTTCATACTCGTGGGAATCAGCGCCATTGACATGGGACAGCATGACAGCAATCGTACCAATGAACTGGAGGAGAAATTGCTGGAAAACCGTGACACCCTGCCAGCCCATTTTGAGCACTGGTATCTGCAGTTTTGACAGCTGAGACATGACCATGAGATACTGCATCATGGTTGGGTCCACAATTGCTCTCGGGGAGTTAGCCAGCACTTCTACATAGGGAAGGATGGGCTCCCACCTCTCTGCAAAGCTCTGTGCCAAGTTATACCTGGAATCCATAATGCACTTTGACATTGACTGCATGCTTTCGGGTCGATCTGCATTTCATTGTGCTTATCCATCAACATCTTCCTCTTGGTCCTCAACAGAGGAACTCATGTGTGACCTAAGCCTGCGGTGAGCTGGCATTTATGTTACCTTTGATCCCTGCCCTGGCTGCAGGCCCTTGTTCTGATGTCACGTGCAGATTCTGCCTCTCTGTCACCCTCTAAAGCAGTGTCAGTATCTGGGCCAGTGGTTGCATATGTGAGATGAGTGACAGTGTTTCTTCCTCATCACTGTCTTCCTGCTCTTCCATCTCTTGTTTGTCCACCATTGCCTGGCCTGATAGCAGTTCCTGGATATCTGAAAGGGAAAGGCACAAATGTAGGTTTTTGTGGTAGAAAGGTCTGGAACACACAGGGCTAACGTGAGATTGAGTACAGAACCACACACATAGCAATATAAAAAGGCACATAACCCAGGCCTAGAGTCAGTGTGGTGTTGGCCTAGGATGGAGATAGCTCCCTGCCTGTACCCTTCACTATATATTTGTATATAGTTACAAGTTGGTAATAAAGGCTTGCTGTTAACATACACAAGACGACAAAGACTCCTTTAACATACACATTCCGTAACCAACACCATTCCAACAATGATGAAGGGAAGGGGGAAAGCAAGTGGTTCAGGCTCACACCATCTGCAGCTTATGAATCAGGAAGGACCGTGAGAAGGAGGACAAGGTATGAGAATAGTGTCATTGTGAATAGTTTCATCCCCATTGCTGGCCATAGCCTCCATCATAGCCAAGCCAGTGATAGTGAACACTGTCTTTTACATGGAGTAGTGGGCGGGGGGGGGGGGGGGGGTTCTGGCAGATGTGCCTGTCAGTTAGCACCTGCTGCCTCTGGTTATGTGTCCTCTTTTCCAGCAAGAGAGACAGAGGTTTTCCTCTGATTGTGGTGGAATGTGTTTGGGTAATTTGCCTGCCATCGTTGAACAGCTGGCACACACTGTGTGAGCTATGAGATATAGGTGTGAGGGTGAGATGGAGCTATGAATGTGAGTTATGAATTGGGCTAGCTAGGGATTATTGGTAGGTATGTGATGGGGCTGTGATACATTGAACTATGTGTGAGGTTAGTGGGCTATGACATTTGAAGATGAATCCACTGACCTAGGTCATTTTTGTGAGGTCATACTGCTTACATGTACCCCGCTGGTTATCTGCCTTCTGCAGGCCCTTGTCGATAGAGGGTATCACTCCATCTGACCACTTCCTGCCTTAAGACCTCCAGTTGCTGCATCTGACCACCTTGGAGCCCTGTTGCATTAGTATTCTTCCTATGCAGAATATCTTCTGCAACTACTTCCAGCACCTGCTCCAACCAGAATATACCTTTCCTTACAGAAGTGCAGGCTGGCTTTAAATGGTGCTTAAATTGCATGAACTTGCAACCCTACTAACATGTGCAGCCACTCAACAGTGCAATCAGCTCCCGGCTGCACACAGCAATTAGTTAAATAAGAGGACAGAATGAAGTTTGCATGCTGCCTGTATTGGAAGGAAAAGACATGGGTTAATCGTGCAGCGCTATCCTTGCTCCTGTTTTTGGCACAATCAAATTTTGCCCCCAATATAATTTAAATTCATAGCTAAAACACTCAGGGAGCTGCAGAAATAGGTAGGTGGTGGAGTGACATTGCAAAGAATTTGAATGGGGATAGTTTATATTAATTGACATGAATAATGTACAGGCAAATCACCACTTAGACTGAAGCAACATTGATTTTCATTCTCATGCATCCCACCATACATCAGTGTGACATTTCTTCATCTTGTGTCCAGCCTCTGACGTTGAGAGACCCCCCTCCCAACCAACCAGACTGAAATGATCCCCAAATTGCTTATTATGATTAATGCTGGCCTCACTTGATTGCTTACAGATGCTGAGAATCTGACTGTTTTGCAGATCTG
Organism: Carcharodon carcharias; assembly: GCF_017639515.1. Lineage (NCBI taxonomy): Eukaryota > Metazoa > Chordata > Chondrichthyes > Lamniformes > Lamnidae > Carcharodon > Carcharodon carcharias. The sequence goes on from NC_054481.1 coordinate 85,696,492, forward strand.
TGACTAGCCGTTATTAAGTAGCATCAAGAGCAGATCAGAGCTGATAATTCTGCAAAAATTAACTCACCTCCTCACTCCCCAAAGCCTGTCCACTATCTACAGGTCAGGAGTGTGATGGAATACTCCTCATTGCCTGGATGGGTGCAGCTCCAACAACACTCAAGAAGCTTGACACCATCTAGGACAAAGCAGCCACTTGATTGGCATCACATCCGTAAACATTCACTCCCTGCACCACCGAAGCACAGTAGCAGCAGTGTGTACCATATACAAGATGCATTGCAGAAACTCACCAAGGCTCCTTCGACAGCACCTTTCAAACCTGCAACCTCTGCCACCCTGAAGTTCAAAGGCAGCAGACACATGGGAACACCACCACCTGGAAGTTCCCCTCCTCCAAGTCACTCACCATCCTGACTTGGAAATATATCGCCATTCCTTCATTGTCGCTGGGTCAAAATCCTGGAACTCCCTCCCTAACAGCACCGTCGGTGTACATACATCACATGGGCTGCAGTGGTTCAAGAAGGCAGCTCATCACCACCTTCTCAAGGGCAGTTAAGGATGGGCAACAAATACAGGCCAAGCCAGTAACGCCCACATCCCATGAAAGAGTAAGTTACGATCTGTGCCACATTCATTAGAGCATGAGCAAAGTCTGACATATGGTTGAGCTTTCCTTCAGTTGTCACTCGTACTGTTTCCAGTTGCCATTTCTATAGCCTGGCAGATGGCACTGAGTTGAAATCAGGTTGCTATTTTCCCCAAACTCTGCTGTCGATTGTCCTCTTACTATTGCCTTGTTTTGTGAGTAGAGTGCGTGGGATGATAATGAAACTATCTTTTAATAATTTATTCCTTTAAGGACCACTTCTTTCTCAGTTCCAGGGAGGTGTAGTCATACGCCACCACCCACCACTGCCCTTCCACCTCCCAGGCTTCCCCTCTGTCCAATCGGTGAGCTGCCTGTCAGCAATCATTCATCTGCTGAAAGCTTGCTGATGTTATTCAAATGAGGCTCAACCACGCAAGTGGTTTGGGGTCTAGCAGGCTACATCAGCCAGATCACTCTGCCAACAAAACAGAAATCATCCCCCCAAATATAATGCAAGGTGGAGATGACCAAAGTTCAATTCAATTTGTTTGCAGTGTCTTTCCCCTTTAGTGCCATCATTCAGTATACAGTAAATGTCGCACGGTCTATCTGATCAGTGGAGTCAACACAATACCTACCAATCCATAGTGACACTTTTACCTGACACCTGTCCTGCTGAGACAGGTCAATGTTTCTCATGTTATCATAGGTCAGGAAGCACTGCAAATTGACTCAAAAATGTCCACAAGGCAGTTGGCATTATCATTTTTTAAATCATTTTCCACCATTCTAAAATAATTTTACCTTTGAGATAAAATTAATTGATTCAGCCACAAAGGTAACAAATCAGATCCCTGCTTTCTTTCAAAGTTCTTTTTCAGGGCTGAATTTTCATTCCGGGGAGCAAGGAAGAGGAGTCGTGACTGTTTCCAGATCGTGGACTTGCCACACCCCCCCCCAACCTTCCCCACCCCCATTCCCTAAACCCCCCTCCCTGGGGAAGCCAGTCATTCTCTGGGGCTTTTGTGGAAGTGCCTGCCTTAATTGGTACTGAGATCTTACGATCTCCAGATGATCATACCCCGGAGATACCTCAGAAGATGTATTGGGGGACCTCTCGGAAGAACCAATGCAAGTTCCCTGCAGGAATTGCCTGGGAAGTTCCAAAGTCTGTTCAGCAATTACCCTGAGCCTGAAACTTCGATTTAAATTTGGAAACTTCAGATGGTACCAACTTACCAGAATAGCTACCCAGGAAACGTGAGAAGGATTAAAACCAGTTCTAACTCCTAGACTTGCCACTGCTCTCCCAGACTATCCCACCATCAACCCAACTAAATCCCCCTGCCTAGCATCCCCACTAGACCCTCTGACCATTCAACTGCATCCCCCCCCCCAAACCCCCAACTATCACCTATCCCTTCTGACTAACCTCCCACCTCTCAACTACCCCCCTGACTACCTCGGTGAACTCCCCAACTCAACCTACCCCTCACCCATCCACCTGCCATCCTACCCCTTTATCTACCTGCCACCCAACACCCTTACCCACCTGCCACCCAACACCCTCACCCACCTGCCACCCAACACCTTCACCCACCTGCCACCCAACACCCTCACCCACCTGCCACCCAACACCCTCACCCACCTGCCACCCAACCCCCCTCACCCACCTGCTACCCAACCCCCCTCACCCACCTGCCACCCAACCCCCTTACCTCCCTACCACCCTACCTCCCCACCCACCTGCCATCCTATTCCATCACCCATCCACCTACCACCCTACCCCCTCACCTACCTGCTACCATACCCCTTCAGGCACCCACCTGCCACCCTACTCCCTCACCCACCCACCTGCCAACCTACCCCCTCACACACTCACCTGGAGCAGATACACTCCACCTGCCTCAGCAGGTGCGGTTCAGACGTCTGGACGTGAAATGCAGAGCTCCAGTGCAAGGAAGTAAATTGGAGCAGGGTGGCAATCCAATGGTGATTGCCACTCCTCAGACGATTTGGACTGTACAATTCAGAGGTCAATATTACAGAGCTTGGAATCATCTATCTGGGTGATTTACAGAACATAGACTTCAAGAGTGACATGAAGCACATTGGTGTGGCTTTAAAAAGAGGATCCTAGTTAACCTTTTCAGAGTGCCATGGATAAAGTAAATCATGTGATTATAATCTATGTAGACTTTCAGAAAACTTCTGGCAAATCTCAACGTTAAAGACATCTAATTAAAAGTAAAAGCAAAACAACTTCATGTCTTAAGGAGGAAATTGGTTAAAAATAATAAATAACAAGTAATTTTGAGAAGTGCACTATCATTCTGGAGGGAAGTGTTGAGTGCTGGCCCACATGGTTCTGTGTTTACACTCCTAGTGTTGACAATTGACATAAACAATCTGGATAATTAAAGCAAAATCATCAGATTTGCTGGCATTATAAACACAATAGAGACAGGGGACATCAGGAAAATTGAAAAAAAAATCTTTAATTGGTTATGCAACTGGCAGATGGAATTTAACAGTGACAAGTTCCAAACAGGTCAAAAATATGGTATAGAATGAATTGAATTAGTGCAGACTAGCATTAGAAAATTAGTTGGGATACAGTAGACCCATCAGCATCCAGATAATGTGGTAAAACAATTTGACAAAGCCAATCACACCAAGGCAATATGTTAACCTAAGTTGATTTCCAAAGTCCACACATCACCCAGGTAACCTATTCCCACCTCTGTAATATTGACCTCTGAACTCTGCATAAGTTGTCTGTCCAACATCCTGCTGGCTGCACCTTTTCTTAAAATAAAGTCCCACTCACCCGTCACTCCAGTCCTTAATAACCTCCATTGACTCTTACCCCCTTCCCCGCAATTTCAACAATTTCAAAATCCTCACTGTTCATTTACAAAACTTGGTATGGACATGTCTCATTCTCCCTCTGCGACCACCTCTAGCTCCATGTTCCTGCTACGGTAATCATCTCCTCCTTTCCCAATCTATATCTTTGACTTCTTCTGTCATCTCCCTATGGTCAAGGAGTTGATGACCATAACAACCTGAACCATCATTTAGCTACCAAGGATCCTTGCAAATCAGTTACAACTAGTTGACACAAGAGAATCATAATCTCTTTACTGACTGTTACAAATTAGATCTTCTTGTGAGATGAGACTGGATTGGAATCAAAAAACTGCTTTGTTTCATAATAAGTGAGCAGACAGAGTAATGATTGCGATCTGATTGACCTCACTCAATCAGTATGACATTTCTGAGAATAATAATATAGGATAATGAACTTGTTAGACTCCCCCGCATCAGTAGGCATTAATTCCTGACTAGACTGCTGCATTCAGCCTTGCAGCTTGGGAACTGTTTCCTCTTGCAGCTTTTTGCTTGAGAAAATCCAACAATCTTCATAGCCTTGGCTGGATCTGAATACTCTCATCTCTGCCTCTGTAATTTTATCATGCTTGGTTTAAAGCCAAAAAGGCTTGCCAAACACCCAGTATGGAGTGTCCAGGATCAGAGACTTCCCAACACAATGGGTGTGAGATCTTTCTTGATTATTGAGAGGCATTAACAAATTGCTTAATATTTAGTCCTTGGGGAAAGCAATCTCCATTAAGATTAACCATGTACCAGCCCAATGTTTTTTTTTTTAAATCTGATGTGAATACACATTACTTTGAAACTTGGGGATTAATTTGAAACCTGGACAATAACCTGAAATCAGCAGAATGGAAAAGGGGAAGGAGGGATGGGGGAGGGTGGTTGGGGGGGTGGGTAGGGGTTCTACCTTAAGGACAGAAAACAGAAGATCCTTTGTATGTAAGGCTATGGACAGATACCATTTCAACATCAAAAATAGGACAGATAGTTGCTTGAAGGAAGTGTGAATAAAAGGATGTAGGAAAAGGACAGCACATGGGTTTAGGATTACTGCTTATGAGGAGAGCAAGCACTAACATGGACCGATACATAAACAGAAAATGCTGGAAAAACTCAGCAGGTCTGACAGCATCTGTGGAGAGAGAAAAACAAAGTGAATGTTTTGAGTCTGTATGACTCTTCTTCAGAGACGTCATAAGGACTCAAAACGTTAACTTTGTTTTTCTCTCTCCACAGATGCTGTCAGACCTGCTGAGTTTTTCTAGCATTTTCTGTTTATGTTTCAGATTCCCAGCATCTGAAGTATTTTGCTTTTATTATACTAACATGGACTGATTGGGCTGAATATTCTGTTTTGTCTGCGTGACAAACTCTGATACTTACTTAAATCAACTGCCAGTCTGCCCCCACCCCCTTGTTTCCAGATGATTGCCTGTGGGTATGTGGTCAAGGGGTATGGGAAGAGAGCGGGAGTGTAGCATTGAGATAGAGGATCAACCATGGTCATATTGACTGTTGAAGCAGGCTTGAAAGGCTGAATGACTTACTCCTGCTCCTATTTTCTATGTTTCTATGGTTATTCTGGAAGCAGTGAGTGCCCACCGCAAGATTTTGCTGGTGTGAGATGGTAAGAGCAGGTCACCTCACCTAGCCAAGAAGGCCTGAATGGAGGTGGCAGCCTGGGTGACCGGGCATGATATTGTTCGCCGGACTTGGATCCAGTGCAGAAAAAGTTTCAATAATCTTTTGCGGTCTACAAGATGAGTACTGATTCCATTTGGAACAGTGCATAGACGTCTTTGTGGGCAGCAGGACTTGTTGGTGCTCATGGGTGTGAAATGCAGAGCCTAAAATGGCTTAAAATTCTAAATAATTAGACTGGATGCCTGGCATGTATGTAAGGGTGAGGTGTGGCATTGTGATGGGCACCTGAACCTGTGTCTCTGTTGAGGAGGCTGGTATGTTCTGACATTTAGTGGGGGGGCTAATGAAAGCATTTTTATCTTTACAGTAGAAGAGGAGTCATAATGTGCAGGAGTGAGGACAAATGGGCGGTGGAGTGCCAAACCTCCTTATTTTAACTACAGTGGATAAGGAAGCTCTAGAGATGGCATGCGAGTGTGGAGCGAGGTCCACTGGTCGTGGAGAGTTAGGAGTCTCAGAGGAGGGTAAGCATCCAAATGACAGTGGAGAAACTGGGGAGGGTGCAAGAAACGCAAAGCAGTGGCTGTTAGACTGAGAGCTGTGGACCAATTGCGCCCATTGTTCATCCATTCAGAACACCTTTCTGTGGCATATGTTTATGAGAAGCAACTAGAGTGCATGCACTGTGACTTTGTAATGATATTTTCTACTGACATTCTCTCTCCCCCCCTCAGATTCCCCATCCTCATGTCATCAGAGAGACGCCGGAGACCCTCCTTTGATCCCAGAGAAGCAGATGCCACATGCACCTGCGTCACATCCTCCCTCTGCACCAAGCACCAGTGCAGATACAGGCATGTCGGTGGGCATACGCGTCTCAAGTTATATTGCAGCGCACAGTGATGAAGGCACATCACACTCACCCGAGGAGCTGGCAGAGATAGAGAGCTCCCAGGGTGCTGACAACCAGAGGATTGTTGGAGACTAGGACCATGCTAAGTCTGAGGCAGATGATGAGCCTCTGGAGTCATCTATTAGGTGGAAAATGCTGGATGTCCAGTGGGATACGCGGGAAGATCTGGTGGAGATCCCTGAGGGTCTGTGTGCCATGGTCTCTGTCTTGGAGTAATCCATGTGGAGCATGAACACTGCGTTGATCCAGAGCTCAGACCACACAGCTTCCTCCATAGAGAGAGTGGCGACTCTCATGGACAGGCAGCTCCAGAAACCTAATCAAACCAGAAGGAGTTGTGCATGGACCTGCAAGCCCACACATTGGCAGTGACCTCAGCATCACTACCAGTGTGAGAGGTGGATGGGGCACCTAGTGACTATGCTAGGAGCCCGTCCATCTCAGGTGAGCAGGTTCAAACAATGTCATGTTGGCTGACTACCTACAGCACGCATCTGGAACCTCCTCTCAGGGCAATGTGAATGATGGCAGCAGCTCCTCCACCCCTCTGCCAGTTACCAACGCATCAGATGACACTGCAGCCTTGACTAAAGGATGAGACAATTGCCTCATCAAGAAGGATCAGTAAGGTGGCGAACTCCTTGCCATCACCTTGACTCCTTGCTTTGGATGTTTAACTGAAAACCCTCTGATTCAAGGGCTCCCTGGTCTCCCTGCCCCTCATAAGAATCCTCACATCAGGATCCTGCTCCTCACCCTGGGGATCCTCAGACCCAGCACTTGACTTGTCCTCTGCAGCCTCGTCTTCATCCTCCAATTGGTCTCTCCTTGACAGAGCCAGGTTGTTGTCTGCTGCGCACTGCACAACATAAGGGAAACATGCTCTGGAGGATATTGCAGTGATCCCCCTGAGCAGCCCAGACAGCAGAACCTCATCTTGAGTAGGTCTATGGTCCTCTTAAATACTGCCCTTCTGGAGAGATGACTGTGATTATAGCTTTCCTTGGCTTCTGTCCTCAGGTGTCTCTATGGGGTCATGAGCCACCTTTTCAGTGGATACCCTTTGTCTCCCAAGAGCCAAGCATCCATGTGAGCTGGAGCAGCGAAAAGACTTGGCACCTGAGAGTGACGGAGGAGGTAGGCATCATGGCAGCTTCCCGGATACCTGGCACAAAGCTGCAAAATCCGACTGTTGTGGTCAAACACACATAATCAGCACATTAAGAGAGTGGAAGCCCTTTCTATTGATGAAGGCACCTGGCTTCATCACTGGAAGCTTTATGGTCACATCCATGAAGTTAATGTCTCCCTGGATGCGGAGAAATCCTGCACCAGCCCACCCATCAGATATGGCTACCACAATTTTATGTTTCTGAGTCCTAGACGATAAGACACATATGCTTGATATCAGCCAGAGCCTATTCATGGAGCTGCTGTGCCCATATGTGATGTTTGGCAACTTAATACTGCCTCCCTCATCACCGCGATCAGATACCTTGTTACAGGGGCTATGCAACTCCCTCATGTCCTCCATGAGGTTGACAGCCATTCAGTCCCAATTATCAGAGTACACATAATGACAATAAGGTAAATTATCCAAAGATGGGGGACCAGTGTCAGATATAGGATTAAAAACAATGAAACAGGATTCTCATAATTTAAAAACAAAAATAAAAACAAAAAAACTGCGGATGCTGGAAATCCAAAACAAAAACAGAATTACCTGGAAAAACTCAGCAGGTCTGGCAGCATCGGCGGAGAAGAAAAGAGTTGAAGTTTCGAGTCCTCATGACCTTTTCTTCTCCACCGATGCTGCCAGACCTGCTGAGTTTCTCATAATTTATCTCTGTTCAGTTGTATTTTAAGCTTAAATACCAGCTATCATTGTATTAAGACTTTCCTGCAAGGACATATTCCTGGAAACCCTGTGCTCAGGCTCCTCCAGAACATCACTACACAGTGAGATACTGGAGCTAGGCTAACCGTCTGAATGCGCAATCTATTAGTAGATTGGCATGATTTTTTTTAACGTTTATATTTTAGTGATTCTTTTTCCCCCCAAAATATATTTTATTCGTAAAATATATAAAAGTACATTATATGACCATTTGGAGCTGACATAATGCGAGACAAATCGGTGAGCCTCTGGCTCACTCATCCTGGCTGGTCTTGTTGGTCCAGAAGCGATTGAAGGTGCTGACCCTTTAGAACAGAGTGTCAGTGACCAGTTTGATGCAGTTGTGGGCAGCCAATTTGGTGACCCCACATAGACCTCCCACTGGCCCCTGGAAAGAATCTGAGGTGTAAAGGTTCAGGGCAACTATAACCTTAAGAGCCACTGGCTCTACACAGTTGGAGGCAGTCTCTGGACTGATCATCTCACATATGGAGGTGGAGCCTTCTTCGGCACTGAACCTCAGGCATGTCCAGGTAGCAGGAGCACTGCTTGTAGCTATCTGCTGGATAATGGTGCCTTCTCCAGACCCTTCTGCCTTGCACTTCCTGCTGGCATCCCTCCAATCCATGAGTCCCACTCTAGGACACTGCCTGCGGGCAATGGGCCTCCTTTCCCTTCTCGCCCTTTCCTCCTCTCCTAAGGAGGTCCCTCCAGCACAGTAGACAATCCCCATTTTTTTACAGGTGATTGCACAGGATTGTGCATTTGGCAGGGAGCCTTTGAAAATGCTGAGGAATCAAAGAGCTCTCCAGAACACCAAAAAAAAACAACTCCCACCAACTCACATCAAAATCTCTACCTGCTCACTTTGCCAAGAGTCTGTGCATCTTTTATCACGCCCGAGATATGGAAATCATGAAAATGTGAAGGCTGCCTGGCCAAGTGGCCTGTACGCCGAACAGAAAAGTGTATTGGCCACTCAAGATCACAGACAATTGCTGTTTAAATGGACTTAAGTTGCCCTTTAATTGTCGGCAGTTGCTTTTCCGGCTTCCACGCGTGCCCTCCAACTGAAGTACTGTGAGGTGGCATGATGACACCGGGACGCCTTCCCGACCTCATCATACCCCATTTTGCAAAGGATTGGGACCGCCACGCGCCCGCTCTGCCACCACAAAATTCAGGCTGTGGTGTAACAAAAGGAAGTCCCAACCTTCCAAATGCTCATTTTACTTCTGAGACATCGATGAAATGTAATGCAGCTGTAAGGAGTGACCACATCCCATTCCCAGGGTGAGCCACATTCAGTTCAGGAATTTGACTATTTTTAACAATTATAAAGAAGACCCAAATTTATTGCTGTCATGAGACTGAGGTTTGTTGGATGCTGAGTGTGGATAATTGTTACTTATGTCAAAGGATAAAGGGTGATGGTGCAAGCTGGAGAAGTAGTGTTTATAACAGGTTGCGGGTTTGGAAAGTGCTGTTGAAGGAACCTTGGTGAGTTGCTGCGGAGCATCTTGCATATAGTCCATACTGTTGCTACTGTGCATCGGTGGTGGAGGGAGTTATTGTTTATGTGGTGGATGAGGTACCAATCAAGTGGGCTGCTTTGTTCTGGATAGTGTCGAGTTTCCGGAGTGTTGTTGGAGCTGCAATCATCCAGGCAAGGGGAGAGCGTTCCATCACACTCCTGACTTATGCCTTGTTGATGGCGGACAGGCTTTGGTCAGTCAGGAGGTGAATTACTCACTTCAGGTTTCCCAGCCTGACCTGCTCTTGTAGCCACAGTGTATTTATTTAGCTAGTCCAGCTCAGTTTCTGGTCAGTGGTAACCCCTAGGATTTGATAGTGTGGGATTCAGTGACAGTAATGTCATTGATTGTCAAGTGGAGATTTTATTTTAAATTGTCAACACTTAGAAAATAGAGAACTTAATTAGCACTATAATTTAACTGGAGCTTATGGAATTATCTGGTGTAAATATTGAAGATAAATTTAAAAATGCTTTGATAATTTCAACAGTGTGGCCATAAACTACATCATATATTGGTGAATATCTTATTTTAGAAAATATTCTAATTGGGCCATTCTCTCTCAGAAAATAAATCCTTGATAGCAGCTTGTGTATATTGGCATTTATCCTTCTCTATGATCTGTCAGACACTCCCTTGTGTGAAATTTGAGGAGTGAGCTCTTTGAAGTATCTGTCTTAAATGATTTAATTTCTCTGTTTTTATAATTTTAATCTATTGTGTTAGCATACTTAGATGAAATTGATCTGTTCTTTGATGTTTTTCTGTCCTACAATGTTAGGTTATTGTGTAGTTTCTTGTATTTTCTGTTCAGTGCTTAACATTGCCCTTTTTAGGAAGGTGCGATAATTGGTTTTGTTCTGAATGTTATGCCTTCTACATAGTAGTGGGCAATAACTGGATTCCACAAACACAAATCAACAGTGTAAAAGCTGGCAGCAGCCCACTCATCAGATATGACACACAATTTTATGTTTCTGAGTCCTACACAATAAGACACATACGCTTGATATCAGACAGAGCCTATTCATGGAGCTGCTGTGCCCATATGTGATGTTTGGCAACTTAATACTGCCTCCCTCATCACCGAGATCAGATTCCTTGTTAGAGCAGGTATGCAATTCCTTCATTTCCTCCATGAGGTTGACAGCCATTCTGTTCCAATTATCAGAGTACACATGACAACAAGGTGAATTATCCAAAGATGGGGAACTGGTGTCAGATATAGGAATAAAAACAATGAAACAGGATTCTCATAATTTATCTCTGTTCAGTTGCATTTTAAGCTATCATTGTATTAAGACTTTCCTGCAAGGACATATTCCTGGAAACCCTGTGCTCAGGCTGCTCCAGAACATCACTATACAGTGAGATACTGGAGCCAGGCTAGCTGTCTCAATGTGCAATCTATTAATAGATCATCATGATTTTTCAACATTTATATTTTAATGATTTTTTTCCCCAAAATACACTTTATTCGTAAAATACATTACATGACCATTTGGAGTTGACATAATATTAAATAAATTGGTTTCTTTCAATACTGTATGTTACTCATTACATTTACAATTACAGTCAACACTTACAATGTTCAAAAATACAGCCAGTGTGTAGGGGTTTTCCACAGTTTCCAACCCCTCGGTGTGCAATGGCTGAAGGGTCTTAGACCGTGGCCTTTCTCCATTGCACCTATGCAGCAGCTGCAGCATGCTTTGTGTCCCTCAACACATAGTCCTGGGCCTTGAAATGTGCCAGTCTGCAACACTCATCAACAGCTCTTACACTGGAAGATCAGTAAGTTTCAGGCAGACCAAAGAGCATCTTTTACTGAGTTGATGGTCCTCCAGCTTCAGTGGATGTTTGTCTTGGTGTGTGTCGCTAGGAACAGCCCATAGAGCACAAAGTCACAGAGCTGCTCAGGATGAACCTCAATAAAAAGAACTGTGTCACTTTCCAGACCTGCTTTGCAAAGGCGGATTTTGGAAGGAGGTGGGAAATGGTCTCTTCTTGACCACAGCTGCCAGGACAACATACAGAGGTGGTGAGAGTGCAGGTGTGGAGGGTGGATCTTACGGGGAGGGAAATTCTCACCAGCAGAACCCTTGGTGCTGGTTTGAAAGCTCTGGCAATGAGACATTTTGCCAAGTGACTGTGACAAGTCTGCTCAGGGAGCAATCCAACAGGATCCACCATCTCCTTTTTCCAAAGGACCTTGAAAATGTTACCTGCAGACCACTGCTTGATGGACTTGTGGACAAAGATGCTTTTCTGCACAACCCTTTCCACAAGGGACAGGTCGGATGGCACAGTCCAACTGAAACGAGCACCCCACAGGGTGGCTAGACCAATCCTTCACAACACTGGGGACAGACAGAACCTCAGTACTGAGTGTTTCCATATCAAGGGTCCACACACAACTTATTGAAGCCACACACAAGGGTGCCACCAGGATGAGGGTGATGTTGGGTATGTTGGGCCCTCCCCTCCCCTACCCTCCCTTTGCCCAGAGACCTGTACATCTTGACCCTGAGGGCATGGTTCATTTTTGATCTGCAGAGACAGTGGAAGATAGCTTAAAGACCACCATGGTACATGAGTGGCTAATGGGCCAGACCTACACCATGTACAGCAACACCAAGAGTGCCTCAGCTCTGGATCAGTTCATACCCATAATGGAGAATTTCAGTGATATTTTTAATACAGCTCTCCCACCAAAGCAGGTCCCTGTGGATAAATCCGACTCACCCTTTTGGTTATGTTTTGCAGGTCTGTGGATGCCAAGCATTTCTGGTGCCTGTATGAAACAGAGTGCTGCCCCAGCAAGGAGCTCCCTGTAGTCAGTGCCCACACACCTGTGTCCTGGTGGAACCTGGGCATTGGGCTGTGCTGGGGGAGAGGGGTGGGGTGGGGGGGGAAGTCGGTTGGACATATTGTGTTTACAGTCAACCCTTCCAAAATTTCCAGCACTTATTTAACAATTTGCCAAACTAAAGGGAAGAGGCACTCGGTGATCCTGCTCCTATTCCAGAGAACCCATTATATTTAAGTGGTTTTCATTTTATCTCTCTGTGTTGTTAATTCTGAACTCGGCCCATCTGCTACGATCATCCCTGGCTTCCAATTACCATCTGACATATTTCTGGGTTGATTTAATCCCCCCGCCCATCCTAAACCCTTTGATGTGTTAAACCTTCCACACTCTGGAAAGTAGCGCACAGGAAGCCCAGCGAGACTGAGGCTCATTTCTCACCTCGCTCGGAGTTTGCACAAACGGCGTGAGGAGAAACCAGATTAAAATCACTTTCCTCCCTTCTAACAAACTTATTTTTTTTTTAAATATGTATTGTAAAGAAACTGACATTTAGCTGTTTTCATGCAATAACAAGTTATCTATATACTGAGATAAAAACAAAAAAACTGCGGATGCTGGAAATCCAAAACAAAAACAGAATTACCTGGAAAAACTCAGCAGGTCTGGCAGCATCGGCGGAGAAGAAAAGAGTTGACGTTTCGAGTCCTCATGACCCTTCGACAGAACTTGAGTTCGAGTCCAGGAAAGAACACCTGCGGTCTGTCCGCAAGAATGACCCAAACCTCCCTGTCGCTTGCCATTTTAACACTCCACCCTGCTCTCTTGCCCACATGTCTGTCCTTGGCTTGCTGCATTGTTCCAGTGAAGCCCAACGCAAACTGGAGGAACAACACCTCATCTTCCGACTAGGGACTTTACAGCTTTCCGGACTGGATATTGAATTCAACAACTTTAGGTCGTGAGTCCCCTCCCCCATCCCCACCCCCTTTCTGTTTCCCCCTTCTTTTTTTTTCCCAATAAATTATAAAGATTTTCCTTTTCCCACCTATTTCCATTATATAAAATAAAAAAAACCCACTAGAGCTATACCTTGAGTGCCCTACCATCCATTCTTAATTAGCACATTCGTTTAGATAATATCACCAACTTTAACTTTAACACCTATGTGTTCTATTGTACTATTGTTGTTGACATCTTTTGATGATCTGCTTCTATCACTGCTTGTTTGTCGCTACAACCACACCAACCCCCTCCACCTCTCTGTCTCTCTATCTCTCCGCCCCCCACACACACACCTTAAACCAGCTTATATTTCAGCTCTTTCCTGGACTCGAACTCAAGTTCTGTCGAAGGGTCATGAGGACTCGAAACGTCAACTCTTTTCTTCTCCGCCGATGCTGCCAGACCTGCTGAGTTTTTCCAGGTAATTCTGTTTTTGTTATCTATATACTGAACTTGTTATGTTTTGCAGGTCTATGGATGCCAAGCATTTCTCGTGCCTGTATGAAGCAGAGCGCTGCCCCAGCTGGTGGAATGATTTTAACGTTTTGGAGTTGTTCACTGTCATCTCACGCCTATTGAGGGGACTAAAACAAAAACAGAAATACCTGGAAAAACTCAGCAGGTCTGGCAGCATCGGCGGAGAAGAACAAAGTTGACGTTTCGAATCCTCTTGGCCCTTCAACAGAACCTGCTGAGTTTTCCAGGTATTTCTGTTTTTGTTTTGGATTTCCAGCATCCGCAGTTTTTTGCTTTTATATTGAAGGGACTGTCCAGCCCACACTTCGCTCCTGGGTTTGGAAACGATTTGGTGGCTCTGTTGCTGCAGTCTGGTCTGGATCCCAAAGGGGGCGCTCGGTATCTTCATTAGGGGCAATAAATTCCAGAAAGAATCAATCAGCTTCTTCGAAACGGTTAACTGCCACCCTTGGGTTTAAACTGCAAGTTTATTCCGGTTCGTGGGGGAGTAGGATTGTGTGAACAACTGCTGCACTGAAGAGGCTGCGGCCCGGGTCGTGTGAATGTTAACCGAGTACATATTTGCAAGACTCATTGCCCCCCTCCCTTGCTAAGGAACAGGCCCACATCTTATGAAGCAATCATTTCGGCAAACCATTTCTCACAATTAAAGCTTATTTTTTTAAAAGCCACACGGATAGTTGCAGCCTTATTCGAACAATCTTCGACTGACTTTAGAATTTGAGATCAGTATTTCTGGAAATAAAGATGGAGCTGTCTGATTGCTTTAAGGAGCAACTCGTTTCCTTTATGGAAGGGAAGTCTGACATGCCCTTTGCTGATCTGGGCCTGTAAGTGACTCCAGTCCCACGCCGACATGGTTGGTTCCCAACTGCCCTCTGGAAGCGGCCTAGCAAGCCAGAGAGTCGGATCATATGAGGAGAATATTCGGGATGGGAGATAAATGCTGGCCTTGCCAGTGATGCCCACATGCCCAGAATGAATGTTAGAAACATGATGAGGAATGTCAGCTTAAAGCACGGGGTTCCTGTGTATTAAAACGTGCAGTGCCTATTGTATCTCCCAGCTACTGCAGTGCCCGCTCCAGAAGTTCCACAATTCAGCTTCTCTTGTTTTAATGCAAGTTAGAAATAATTGTTTGAATTTTGATGGCACCTCTGCTCGGTTGGCAAGACCTACCTGTCAGTATCGTTACTGTTAACGAAACGAAGCCATGAATTATTCAGCGGGAACAGAGTTGGACATGAGCTCAATTGCGTTGTTTTCCCTACACCGTATGAATAACATTTACTTTATCAGAAGAAGGCGAGCAAAAAATCATCAGTTCTCGGTCAAATCTTTTGACTGAATTTAAAAATAAATCATGTTTTTTAACCATTTTTTTGACTAACCCCCTTTTTCTCACCCGCCCATAGAAGTTCGTTGTAAATATTCTGGACGGGAGGCGTTTAGTTTCGGAATGAAAGTTGACTCCTATGTTAAATTCGGAAGAGTTGATGTAACGCCTTAATGGTGAAGGGTAAAATCATTGACGAGCCGCGTCAGTCTAATATTATCATTGATAAATTGGCAGCTAGATCAGGCGTGTACACAACCTAAACTCTAAATGATATTGAAAATAATTCCAGCGCAAATTGTTGACGGGTGGGACGGAGTTTAATGTATTGTCAGCCAAAACCGTGGTCCAATCGGCCTGAAATCTACACCCAACATTTATTTTCATTTATGTAAATAAGCAGAAAATAAATTAATGCTTATTATAATTTTGGGGAGTGCGATCCTGGGTTACTAATGGTGAGAAATTGCGGGAGGGTTGAGTTTCACTAATTATTTGTGGTTGGTTCGGCTTCAAATTATTTCATCGCGTCGCATCGAACTCCGAGTAGCCCGTTCAGAAGGATCTGTAATTAAATCTCTCTCTAAATTGATTCACAGCCATTTAAATGCCATTAGGCAGGTGCTGGAGCCCAGCTTCTACTTTGAACAGGGGCCACAGGACTAACTCTGGACATTATTTTAACCGCAAATAGATCACTTCTAGACAATTTGTCAGAGAATGGTTTATCTTAGAACATTAGAGAGCGATCAAGGTTGGCGGGAGGCAGGTAGGTCTGTCTGCCTGGAGATTTCTGGATGCTGATAGCGTGCGTTACTCTTTCTGTTTAAGAGATTGCTGATGCGTGAGGATGGAGACAGGAGAACTGGTCCCAAAATAACTATCGCGTGTCTGCTCGGTCATACCGCGACCATTCCTGATGAGACGCAGGACCTAAGGTGGGAATTCAGCCAGACTCTTACCGGGGGTCTCAACAGGGATGCGCCGTTCAAACCAAGTCGCCGTTCACAGGAGTCGAAACATTGTGCTGGAGTTATAAATGACGGTCTAATCCTCACTGAACCTTTGTAATTTAGAGAAAATCACCTGCCGGCTGCGTAGCCCCATGTAAGGTGGGGTGGGGTGGGGTGGGGAACTGACCGACGGAGGCTGCGGTACAGAAAGGGAAAAGTTTATATTGAACAATCTGTGTCCAACTGCACCTGGGGACAAGCGCCCACCGGGATTCCTTAAATAATAAAGTGTCGATGTTAAAATATCCTGGTTGAGATAACTCAGTGTGAAAATCTGGAATTGGAGG
Source organism: Carcharodon carcharias (assembly GCF_017639515.1). Taxonomy (NCBI): domain Eukaryota; kingdom Metazoa; phylum Chordata; class Chondrichthyes; order Lamniformes; family Lamnidae; genus Carcharodon; species Carcharodon carcharias. Next base: position 85,712,904 of record NC_054481.1, read on the forward strand.
GGACTGAGTGGAAAGAACGGGAACCGATACTCAGATACCCGTCAAGTGGTTCCAATAAAACTGTAAAGACACGGAGTTCGGTTTTCAAAGTAGCTGCCTCGATAATTCTCACAGGGAGGAGGACTTTAAGCTCAGATACACTGGAAAAAAAAACGGGATTCATATAGAGCTGAAATGTTCTCCACGGAGTTGGAGTTGAATTACTAGATGATCATTCTCTGCCAGTGACAAATTCTAGGTTAATCTTCATCAAGATTTTATTTAACAGAATTGGGATCGCTCCCACTTCACCCCATCACTGGTCTCGGGCGCAGGTTTTTGGCGGGTTGGCATATTGACATAAACTGGAAGTTGAGAATGTAAGAACACTGGGTGAAGGAGGCTGCTTTCTCTCTCTCTCTCAGCCTCTGCGTGAGTTTCCAAGCCTCCTGTGGAGTGATGTCTGGGTGGACAGGGCATTTGGGAGTTTTCCATCCAGTTCTGGTGAGGCCTTTGCAGCTAAAATGCTGGAATATTCCGTCCCAACCTTAAGCTTCATTTCCTGCCTGGAAATTCAGCCGGGTTCGGCCTGGCTTCTCTGATTGGACGGTGAGGTTTGATTTCCCAGGCTCCGATTGGGTACAGCGATGTATTCTGCGGGTGTGATTGGTCCGCGGCTTTGACAGGCACCTGAATCGGTCCTGTCCCTCCCCCGCGTGTGCCGGTCGCTGCAGTTTAAAGTGTACTGAGTGCTGTTCAGATGCCACTCCAGCTTGTGTGTTTGTGTACACAGACTAACGGCGGCAGCAGCAGCTATGGGACGCTGGGTCTGGCTCTTCTTGTGGAATATGTTCTGTAGATCACAATGCATCTACTTTCCGCCAAACGAAGGTAAGAGACCAAGCGCTCGCGACACCACAATCGCAACTGCAATGTAAAGCGGAGAGCGCAAATCGCTGGCTCCCAGATTTAAAGAGACCTTGCCGTCTAATTTTTTTAAAAAAATCTGTTTTCTCATAAAATGTCGAAGTGCAATTTGTTCTAAAACCGAGCACAGAAGCGTGGCACTAATGGTTTTGACAGGGCTATTGAGTATACCTCTTGGGTTTGACTGGGCACGGTGCAGCAGACCCACAAACCTCAGAGCCATCATCATCTGCCTTTAAACAGGGTCACGACGATGTGGAGTGTGTGTTACTGATGGGGTTAGTTATAGCAGATGTTAGGCGATGGGGGCTTTCAGACTGAGGTAGGGGTATAGCCGAGAGTAGCTCTGTATGGATTCACCCACGTGAAACAGCAGCTCGTAAGCTTGCTGACAGAAACATAGAATTATTTAAAGTACTATTGATGTTCCTACCTCGGCACGGCATAAATGTTAATACAGAGAGAGAGTGTTCATATCCCATTATTGGGATTAACCGGACAAACCAACTTGGATGAAACATCTATTCTTGATTTTATTTTTAAACCTGCCACATTGTCCATATCCTCCATGGGGCTCGGCATTGAAAAAAAAAACATTAATCTGCTTTTTGACCAGCTCCAGTTAACTAAAACATATAAAAACGGCTGTTTAATTTTGAACAATGAAAGTGTTCGAAACTTTAAGAGTTGGGAACTAATGGAGATCGATGTAGGATCTTACCGGTAAGCACTCGAACTAATGAAACGCCAGGGGCATGGATTCCCCTTCTGACTGGCTACATTCAAAACGTCACTGTGGAAATTAAACTTACTTCTCGCCTTTTAAAAGCCATTAAAAACCAAACTATAAAGCAGTGCATGGTTATGAATATTAGGTCTGCACAAAGTGTTGCTCAATTCTCCTCCATGTATAATGTCAACAAGCACAGAAACAGCAACTTCCGATTTCTCTCTATGTCTGGAGGCTCTCTTCAGGCCATCATTGCAAACAGCCAGGTAAGATTTTAATGTGCGCGAAGAGATGTCTTCATTAGCAGCACCTAACCTCCTGTGAACCAAACACTGGCCGAGAAATGTTTGGCGTTGCTGGTTCTGTGAAAAGACGCAACATTTCAGACAAGGTCAGAGCGAAGTTTGTGTGTGTGTGTGTTTAAGAAATTAAATAGAAATAAAATGAAGTTCATCTCATACCTCCCGGTACCGAGAACATCCGCCGATCTATACAAATCGGCACTTTGACATGATGTCTTGTTCAAACCGTGCTTCTCCGATGTGGACATTACGCTGCAGTTTCGCCCGATTAAATTTCCAAAGCGCAGATACATCTCCACATTGCTTCTCTTTTCTAGTTTTTCAAATAGTTTTTTTTCACTGACATTTATCTATATTCTGACTGCACCATTTTATTTCACAATATTTAACCACATACTTTACCCTACTCCAGATATCTGAATTTAAAAATAAATAATTCACTGTTTTATTACCTGAAACTGCTGGAAACACTCAGCAGGTTAACTCTGTCTCTCTCCACAGATGCTGCCTGACCAGCTGAGTATTTGCAGCATTTTCTGTTTCTATTTCAGGTTTCTGGTGTTTTGCTTGTATTCCCACAAAAGTCACCTCCTGTCAGGAAGGCGAGTGCTCTTGCTGTTCTTAAATCGGCAAAGCGGTTCTTATTAATTCATTTAAATATGAATTAAGAGCTAAAATAAAGATTAAGGAGCGGAGCTGTTTTGGGATCCAGGAAGCTTTGCACATTGTTACCTCTGGAATTTATCGGAATAAAACCGTCAACGCTTCAAATTATCGTTAAACTCCGAAACTGGTTCAGCGTCTAACTGCTGAAAATATTTATTTCGCGCTTTTAAATGTCAAAATAGCTCGGCGCTGCTTCAGAGAGTGAATTCGCTGGAGGTGCAATTTAATAAAAGGTCAATTCTAAATTATCTTTGCATAGAAAAAAAATATTCAATTTAAAACGATTGAATTAAATTACGATTTTATAGCCGACAATTCGCAACTTCCGAACACGAACGGACATCACCGTAGGCGGAAGGTACAATCAGCGCTTGTTAAAGTTTTATCACGTTTGAACACTGTGTACAATTTCAGCCGAAGTTGGTTTAACGAAGCTGAAACTCAGTTACACTGCTTAATCTACTCTCCCCGTGTGATTGTTGGACCAATCCCAGTTCCAAGGTCGAACTGTAATTATACTTTGATCCAAGTTTTTGAAATCGTTAGGGAACCTCACTTCACTTCTAAATTAACCCCAAAACTATTCGAAGCAGCCGCCGTTCAAAACCGAAAATCGAATGTGCGGTAGGTGCCAGAACACGAGCGAGTTTTAATCTCGCACTATTACTCTCTTTGACACCACCGTCTTCCAATCAAGATCCTGCTAAAAGTTGCAAATACCATGAAATGAATTTTGATGGCGTAAATTATGCGTGTTTTCCCCCCTCCATCTCTCACACGCTAATTTTGCACATTTTACTTGGGGATTTAGTGCTCGTAAGACTGCGGGTTATTCGTAGGACTAGATATCCCGTTGTAAACTCTATTGCTTGGAAATTTCAGAGTTGCATTTTAACTTACGTTAATCAATAAATTATGCAGAACTAGAATTAAGGCAGGATATTAATCACAGAGGAAGGTATAGGGACTTTCAAATATAAACTAAATAACCGGCTTTAATTAACTCAAACAAATTAACAGGATGGAAGGTCAAATTACTTGGTCATTTTATATCCTGTAATTATTTTAGTTGAGTAGCTGCAAATGGCTGTTAGGTTACACTAATATATAAAATACAATTCTCAAACTCAGTTTTTATAACATCTCTGTATGAACCTTTAGATAAACCATGTAGGGCATATTCAAACTGAAGACAAGACACGGATTCTAAACCGGGTGACAGCCAACTGCAAGATTTTAAATACTAAAAATCGGAAATGTAAAATCAGGAATATCATAGAGTGATATAGAATGAGGCCGTTCGGTCCTCTGCACCCGTGCCGGCTCCTTGAGTTATCCAATTCATCCCATCTCCTTGCTCTTCCGCTGACGCTCAGTATTTCTCCTCCAAGTATTTATCCAATTCCCTTTTGGCGGTTTCTATCGAATCTGCTTCCACCGCCCTTCCAGGTCACCGCAACCCCAGTAAAAAAAAAACATATAGCCGCATCTGATTTTTTGACTTAATCTGGGTTCTCCACTTACTGATCTTTCCGTCACTGGAAAAAGTGTTCGTCCCGATTTACGCCAACCCGCACTTGAGTTCGAATATGAATCAAACCTCTTAACCCTGTTCCCTCTAAGGAAAACCATCCCAACATTTTTAGCCCTTCTACACATCCTGGATATGTCAATATCTGAAGGAGGGAGGGACAGGAGAAAGCTCCGGGTCACTAGTATAGATAACGCTAAATGTCAATTCAAAAGTTAAACACTTGGAGCTGGTTTATAAGACACAGCGAGCGGCTCCTGTACTCCAGTGCGTTAATGAAACTACAGCAAAAGGCCTCACTTCGGGACTCACTCAAATTGCAGTAAACTCGCTTTATTTCCCTCGCCCGATCACTAAAGGGCAGCTGGAAATGTTAAACCGAAGAGCCAGACATGGAGTTGCAGGTGGCACAATTTAAAGTTGATGTTCAGTGTGGCTGGGTTGAAACAATCACTGGACAAGGTAGACTCATTTCACTGACCCTTTGCTGCCCATTTCTGGGGAGTTAGGGTCATTTCTCTAGTCAGAGTTCAGTTCTGACCACTTGATTGTGTGGGTGATTGTCTCATACCCTCAATGACGGCCCTGGTTGGCATTTAAATTGCAACAATTTAAATTGAACTGAGTTACAGAAATCATATCCGCACTGGCCACTGAGCTGAAATCAGGCGGATTAATTTACATATCACCCCTCTCAATGACTTACACAAGTGTAATCTAACCTGATCAGATCCAGAGTTCAGCTGCCAGCTCCGTTTTATGAAGTCGGCCATCGGAGTAGAAAATAAAAACATTTAGCCGATTGAATTAGAACGGAATTGACATTCGCTGATGTTTTATCGCCTTCAGGGTTAACCTGTTGTACAAATCACACTGTCGGCCTGTTTATGGGCAGCTTTGTTCCACGTTTACAGAGAACTTTAACGCGGTATAAACCTTTCATTATATAAAATAAATGAGCCGGCCTTAAAAAATAAACTGAAGCCTGATGTTTATCAACTCCAAAATTAACCAGTGACACAGTCAGCTGACAGAGGAAGGCCTTGGCACATTTGTAGGGAAAAGATTTGAGGATTTTCTACCTTGTTAAAGGGTTTTCTGTTCCCTCTTACACCAATTTTGATTTGTACCAACCAGGTCCCCACTCGGAGCGCAACACTCTCCAACTCCAGTTAGTACCTGCCGAGTGCTAAAAAATCAAACACTCCTTCCCAAGTGACAAAGACACTGAGGAAGGAGTAATCAGCAGGACTGAATTGGGGACTAGTTTCAAAAGGAGCGGGATGTGAAAATCCCATGTTCTGCACTGGACTAAGAGTAGACTCTGAGTGCAGCCTGGCTTCAAGTTATTCTCGAGTCTCCTGTACAGGGACTCAGTAAAATCTATAGGATCAACCGAGAGACAAGAACAGCAATGGTGCTGGGATCCTGAAATATTAATCGCGGCCCATTAAAAACATCACTTTTCTAACCTCCTGGCTAGAGTTGAAAGGAAAGTTCAGCAAAGAGGGTTTCTTTGCAGTTGCCAGCCTATCATTTGCGCTGGAACAGCCGCTGATCTAAAACATTTGTTCGCAGGAGTGTGGATGGTTCTGCGGAGTGTCCGCACCGAGTCCCCTCTTGCTGAAGCACTGTCTGTGCTGATGAAAAGTTGAAGAGGGACAGCTTCTCCAGTTGCAGTCTTTCCGTGCTGTTCACTCATTCAATCTCCATTTTAGCACAGATCACTCACTCGCCTCCTCCATCCTCGGATCTGAAGCTAGTTGGCCATTTGAGATGGCGTGGGCGTCATTTTCATGGAATGATAGGCATTCTTGCTGTTTCAACTTGACCTTTTATGAGCCTGTACGTTGGCACATGTTTAAATATACGTTATTCATTTTTCCCACATTTAATTACACACATTGAATCTGCAGCACAGGAAGAGGCCATTCGGCCCAAGAGATCTATGCTGGAGTTTAAATTCTGCATCAACCTCTCCCACCGTAGACAGCTCGTCTCACCTCATCCCTCCCTCTATTCACCTTTCCCTCTATACACGAGGAAAGGTTGGATAGGCTGGCATTGTTTTCTTTGGCTGCAAACCTATTGGAAGTGTATAAAATAGTGAGGGGTCTAAATTAAGTGGATGGGATGGGCCTTTCCCCTTTGTTTGAGGAGTCCATAACCAGGAGCACCTGATTAAGTGTTAGGAAGTTTAGAGGGGACTTGGGAGACCAGGGGGTGGTTGGGGTCTGGAACTCTGCCTGAAAGGTGGGCCAGGGAGAGGGGTGTGTGGAGACAGGAACCCTGATAACTTTTTAAAACTTCTTGGGTATGCCCTAGGAGTGCTACAACACTCAAGGCTACAACCGAGAGCTGGAAAATGGGTTAGTCTGGACAAGCCGATGCAGACATGATGGGCTGAATGGCCTGGTTCCATGCTGTAAATTTCCATGATTCAAACCTTCCATTAAATGCATCAATACTTTCTGCTCCAACCAGTACATCTGAGAGTGACATTCACTTTCTCTCCACCCTCTGGGGTAGTTCTGGGCTTGATGTAATGGTATAAATGGGTGATGTTGAATTGGCCACTCCTTGTACAACTTCATTTTTATTGCAATTGATTTCAAGAGAAATATAACATAGGCTTTCCAACCTATATCCCACTTCACACAAAACCAAGATCTACCCCTGTGTACAGAAATTCCTTTTGGACCATTTATTTGATCTGTCAATGTTTATATTAGATTGATATAATTATAGTGGAATATAACTGATATTTTCATTATTTCCTATCATATGTGTTAAGATTTTCCATATATCTTGTATAATGAGGGGAATTTCTCTTGTAAAATTCTTACAAGTTCAGCCAGGGCAGAAAGGAGTTGGAGATACAGAGAAGCAAAATGCACCTTGACAAATAGTACACAACTGATGATAGTGAACCAGTCCCTCATTGTACACTCTGTTGATTTTTGTTTTCTATTGAAGTCAATGGAAATGAAAATCAGGTGGGATGTAAATCAGACAGTTTTTAAAATATAATCAAAGCAGCCAGCCCCCTATCACCGATCTTGCATTTCTCCCTTGAATGCCCCGACAGCAACAGGAAGTAATAGGACTTAATGCAATAGATGAAATCAGAGAAAAAAAAACTTTTTGAATCTTCACATTTTCTTGTATCACTTTGAGGCATTTTCCACATTATAGGAGTCAGTCTGGGACTGGTGCCTGTACACTAAGCATTTGGATACAGTTGCTGCTAGTTTCATGTCTCCCAGCTGACGTCTGAATAGAATATTAATAAGACTGGACAGGATAGTTGGCTCCATGCTACTGTTAAAAAGATTAAAGATTATCAGGCACCCTCATGCAGAAACAATGACACTTGCAGATTTTTACACTGAAATGCAATGCACAGTTCATTCAAGGTAAAATCTAAATCACCCTGCATTGAGCCAAACTCTATACTATAACCCCCCCCCAGTACAAATATAAGAACGTTTTCAAATATTTTGTAGACCAGGGAGTATTCCTCACTGAACATCACTAAACCAAATCCTTTAGCCATTGCTGTTTGTGGGGCCTTACTGTTCACAAATGGGTTGTCACATTTCCTACTTACCAACACTGGTTATATTACAAAGTACTTTGAAATAGGGACAGGAAGTGCTGGCAATAGTTAACAGGTCTGGCAGCATCTGCGAAGAGAGAAACAGGCCGTTGACTTTTTGTCAGCTCTTCACAGATGCTGCCAGGTCTGCTGAGTACTTCCAGTATTTTTTGTTTCTATTCCCGATTTCCAGCATTCGCAATATCTTTCTTTTGTTCCATTGATTTTGAATTGCTTTTGGATATTCTGTGGTTGTCAAAGGTATTATATAAATGCAAATCCTTTCCTTTCTCTTTACACTGTAATATATTCATTGCATCAGCACTACTTCCCCCCCCCCAACCCCCCCCAACCCACAAACACGCTCTCCCAAAAACACTTTAGTGTTCATGCAGTTTCTAAGTCAATCTAAAAATGCTGAGCATTTGGTGGATTAAATCTGCCTAGGCATTTATATCAATCTCCGCACAGCAGCCGAATGATGCAATTCTCCAACTGTGCTAATTTAAGTATCCCCAGATCTAAATATGGGAGGTTTTAGTGATAACCAATTGGAGTATGTAACCCCTGACTATCTAACCTGCCTACATGACTGAACAATCCAGGCAAAGCTTGGCCAAGTGTAATGGGTACTAGTTGTCTGCTCATGCCTGACTAGTAGCACTTGCAGTCATGTCACCTTACACTGGGGTAACCTTGAGCAGCAGAGGAGAGGAGTCTCTAGCATGTGAAATAATAATCTGCAGACAGATAATTCTTTCAAAAGGACCCAGTGAATTCTATCGGAAATAGAAATGTGCCCACTTTGCAGAAAGATAATTTAACGTTTTCATTTGGCGGTAATTTCTTTAAAAGTGTCAATTATTACAGCATCTGAGCCAGTATGCAACGTCAAATAAGTTCTTTATTTTTTAAGTAAGCCCTATGTACACTAATGGAATTTGTATAAATATGTTTTACATAAAGGCAGATGATTCTTTTATGCTATAAACTGTACATGAGAAAAACTCTTCTTTATTTCAGTTAACCTCCTAGATACAGAATCGATACAAGGAGATTGGGGATGGCTGACTTATCCTCACAATGGGGTAAGTGAAGTCACTGCAGACAGGTTCATTGATTTAATACAAAGATGTGATCATTTTTATTTATAACATGTAAACTGTGTCAGAAGTTCAAGTGGTTATAAGTCGGTACGTACTGTGATTGTATTATTCTCCTTTAGGTCCAACCTTTCTCTAAGTGATTGAACATTTATCCCTGATCTGTTAATCTTTCTGAAGTTAGAAGTAATACAGTTAGTCTCACTTTTCTCTTTTCAACTCTTTCAGGATGCTTTTATTGAACTTTTTGGTAACCTTCCTTAATTCCTGTTCTCAGTCTTGGGTTACTACTGCAAGATATATTGGCTCAATAGCACACCGCATTGTTGTATTTGATAGATTATGGGGAAGAAATTAGTTTGCAACATTTTTGAATGATATCAATGAGGAATACCATGCGGGTATGGAGGTACTGGACCTAAATCTACATAGTGCTGGTAGAAGTGGCATTAGGTAAACGCATTTCTCCTGCATAGAGTTATAAACCAAGGCTAGAATTATGGTCCAAAGTGAATCTGTTTGACTGGATTTGATTGTAGCACTGGTTTTTAATGACTCCATCTTACACTTTGTTGAAATGTAATGGGCTTTATTAATTTCTTGTATTCTATTAGTGTGCTAGCTTCCAGTGGCCAGGCAATTGTACATTATAATTCTGCTGTGGCTGATAGGGTGAAGCAACATTCTAACTGCCTGATACATGTGTGGTCAACAGTCGTACACTCCATTCAGATATTTCTATCTCCCTCTTCCCTCTCCCACAATTCAACTTATTCCCACTTCAATGTAGGTCATCATCAGCCTGAATGAGAATTCACATAATTTAAACTTGTGAGTTAAAATGCAGAAGTACAAACCCACCACTCCTTGATAATCCCACATTCCATCTGCTGGAGCTACTGATCTGATCATTTCAATGAATATTATCTTTATTGCATCACTTGGAAATGCAAAGGTCTGAAGTGTTATCTACCATTAGGCCCAGTCCTAAAGAAGAACAATTTTGATGGTTAAGGGGTGAAGGATAGGATGGCAAGCTTGGAAAATCAGCACTGAGGCATGACGTAGGAAATGTTTTTGAATTCCAGCACACACAATTGTCAATTCACAGCTTCTATGGAGCCACTAATACTGTCAGTACTGAGCCAGTTCAATTTTTCAATCCCATTAAGAATAAGAAAGTATCAATTGTAGTTTGCCAAAGATTTAGTCAAATACAACTGCTACAGTTGTCTCCTAAATATGCATCAAGTGCTTTTTTATTCTTTCATGGAATGTGGACATCACTGGCTAGGCCAGCATTTATTGCCCATTCTTAACTGTCCTTGAGAAGGTGGTGGTGAGCTGCCTTCTTGAATCGTTGCAGTCCATGTGGTGTAGGTACACCCACAGTGCTGTTAGGGAGGGAGTTCCAGGATCTTGACCCAGCAACAGTGGAAGAACAGCGATATATTTCCAAGTCAGGATGGTGAGTGACTTGAAGGGGAACTTGTAGGTGGTGGGGTTCCCATGCATCGGTTGCCCTTGTCCTTCTAGGTGGTCAAGGTCACAGGTTTGGAAGGTGCCATCTAGGGAGTCTTGGTGAGTTCCTGCGGTGCATCTTGTAAATGGTGCACACTGCTGCTACAGTGCATGGTGGAGGGAATGAATTTTTATTGTTGTGGATGGGATGCCAATCAAGCAGCTGCTTTGTCCTGGACAATATCAAACTTCTTGCTTGTTGGAGCTACGCTCACCCAGGCAAGTGGAGAGAATTCTGTCACACTCCTGACTTGTTGGTAGTAAATAGTGCGGTAACGGGAAGCCAAACCTATGCAGTGGGCTGAGGTGCATCTAATCTCTGCTGTAGACTTCAGCTTGCTTTCTCCAGATCTCACCACATGGTTCCTTTTTGTTGCAGCCCAACAAATGTTGCAGTTTTTGTCTGTCCACTGCAAACTTACACAACTGTTGTTGGAGGTCAATCATCTCAGCCCCAGGACAATTAAAATGCTTTAAAAACTTTCAAAATGTTTATGAGAAGCAATCCATAATAAAGGTTATTTCACAGCAATATGAAATTGAAAATTTAACAGATTCAGAACAAATCCAGCAACTCAAGACTGGGCATCAGCAGCAGCAGAATTGTACTCGAACACAATCTGTAACCTCATGGCCCAGCACATTCCCCACTCTACCATTACCATCAAGCCAGGGGATCAACCCTGGTTCAATGAATAGTGCAGGAGGGCAGGCCAGGAGTAGCACCAGGCATACCTAAAAATGAGGTGTCAACCTGGTGAAGCTACAACACAGGACTACTTGCATGCCAAACAGCATAAGCAGCAAGTGATAGACAGAGCTAAGCAATCCCACAACCAATGGATCAGATCTAAGCTCTGCAGTCCTGCCACATACAGTCATGAATGGTGGTGTAAAATTAAACAACTCACTGGAGGAGGAGGCTCCACAAATATCCCCAGCCTCAATGATGGAGGAGCCCAGCACATCAGTGTAAAAGATAAGGCTGAAGCATTCGCAACAACTTTGAGCCAGAAGTGCCGAGTGGATGGTCCATCTTGGCCTCCACCTGAGGTCCCCATCATCAGAAATGCCAGCCAATTCAATTCACTCCACTTAATATCAAAAAATAGCTAAAGGCACTGGGTAGTGCAAAGACTATAGGCCTCAGCAATTTCCAGCAGTAGTACTGAAGACTTGGGCTCCAGAACTAACTGTGCCTCTAGCCAAGCTGTTTCAGTATAGTGACAACACTGGTATATCTACTTGGTTATATGGAAAATTGCCCAGGTATGTCATGAACACAAAAAGCAGGACAAATCCAACCCGGCCAATTATTTTCCTCATAATCGATTATCAGCGAAGTGATGGAAGGTGTCATCAACAGTGCTATCAAGTACACAGTAATAACCTGTTCACTGATGATCAATTTGGATTCCACCAAGGTCATTCAGCTCCTGACTTCATTTCAACCTTAGGCCAAACATAGACAAAAGAATGAAACTCGAGGGGAGGTGAGAGCGACTGCCTTCAACTTCAAGGTTGCATTTGACCAAGTGTGGCAACAAGCAGCCCTAGCAAATCTGGAGTCAATGAGAATCGGGAGTGGGGTGGGGTGGTGAAAACTCTCCGCTGGTTGGAGTCATACCTAGCACAAAGGGAGATGGTTGTGGTTGTTGGAGGTCAATCATCTCAGCCCCAGGGCATCACAGCAGGGGTTCCTCAGGGTAGTGTCCTAGGCCCAACCATCTTCAGCTACTTCATCAACGATCTTCTCTCCATCATAAGGTCAGATGTGGGGATGTTCATTGATGATTGCACAATGTTGAGCAAAATTTGTGACTCCTCAGATAATGAAACAGTCCATGCTCATGTGCAGCAATAGCTGGACAATATTCAAGCTTGGACTGATAAATGGCAAGTAATGTTAGCACCACATAAGTATCAGGCAATGACCATCTCCAACAGGGGAAAATCTAACCACATTCTCTTCACGTTCAATGGTATTACCATCAGTGAAACTCCCACCATTAACATCCTATTGATCAGAAACTTAAAAGTGGCTACAAGAACAGGTCAGAAACTGGCAATTCTGTGGTGAGTAACTCATCCCCTGTCTCCTGTCTTGCCCCCCATCTACAAGGCATAGGTCAGAAGTGCAATGCAATACTCCCTACTCGCCTGGATGAGTGCAGCTCCAATAACAATCAAGAAGCTCGACAGCACCCAGGACAAAGCAGCCCGCTTAATCAGCACCTCATTCACCCCCTTAAATATTCACTCCCTTCATTATTGATGCACGGTGGCAGCAGTGTGTACCTTAAAAAAAGATGCAATGCAGCAATTCACCAACTCTCCTTTGACAGCGCCTTCCAAAGACTTCTACCACTTGAAGGACAAGGCAGTGGATACATGGGAACACCACTACTTGCACGTTCCCCTCCAAGACACACGCCATCCTAAATTGGAACTCTTTTGCCATTCCTTCACTATTGTTGGGTCAAAATCCTCGAGCTCCATCCCTAACAGCATTGTGGGTGTACCTACACCGCAGGGACTGCAGCGGTTCAAGAAGGCAGCTCACCACCACCTTCTCAAGGGCAATAAGGGATGGGGAATAAATGCTGGTTGAGCCAGTGACGCCCACATCCTGTGAAAGAATAAAGAAACAATTTAAAAGTTTTTCGTTTACGTTATTCTTTTTCTTTTTCTCTCAGTTGTGTCTCTGCAACAACACACTGAGTGTATGGGGAGTTATCCCAATTCTGACCTTGGCCAATGCTATTCTTAATATAAATATCCCATGATACCAATTCACAGCAAAACAGGGATGTTCTCCCTGTGACCCTGGCCTGTCCCTCAAACAACGTTACAAAAAGAAATGATCTGGTTTACCTCAGTGCTGGACCTTGCTGTGCACACATGAGCTACTGTGTTTCCTACATTACAAAAGTGACTACATTTCAAAAATACTTCATTGCCTGTGGAGCTTTGTCCAGAATTTTGTAATAGGCTTGGCTTTAAGGAATATTCAATTTACTGGAGTCATAATCAGCACTTGTCACCTCTCCGCTGGAACCTTGTTATTTATTCTGGTTTCAAAAATGCGCTGCTTGCCTCAGGACCAATTGCAGGAATGGATCACAGAGATTTCAAGTACCTCGCCTTTCACTGAGAACTGCCTAGTGCCTTCTGTTCATCTCAACATTTTATTGGTTTAAAGCTGTGTTTCCTTGTCCTATTGTCACAACTTAAAACACTACTCTAGATTTACCTTTTCCATACCATTTACTTTCTTGTATCCTTCTGGTTCATGTTTCAGATGCCTCCATTCTAGGCTAAAATGTCCATGATTATCTATTCTTTTCTATTAGCCAAGACCCTTAACACAAGGGATTAGCCTTGTGTCTTTCCTCTCTATATATATGCCTGACCCATGCTCTGCTCAGTTCAAACAACTCCAATGTAGGGAGTTGAAAAGAAGCCCCTCATTATCATGATGTCTTTCAGATAGCTACCAGGGATGTCTAATTGTTACCTGGCCCTATATGGTGTTGGACATATTTCAAGCCCATTAGGGTATGGCAGATAGCACCAGAAATTGGTGTTCTTTGCACCTATTCTGCACCTGAAAAGCATGAACAGTGGGGCTTGTGTTTTCTTCTCCCTCCTCCCTGCCCAAAGCCTGTATTAAATGTGTCTGTACTTAGAGTATTATGACTGATATGTCAACCACAGTGAGTGTATGGGCTCAATGGGCTGGGTGGCCTCCCTCCGTACTGTCATAACTCTGTATAAAGACTTTATAAAAGTGTTCCATTGTTGGGTGTGACAGGTTAACTCAGTGCAGGACTGTAGCACACATGCAGTGCTTGGCACAGGCAAAGGACATGTGACACTTGCAATGATGGCAACAAATAACCACAGGACAGCAGATAAGAAGCTACAGAATGTGTAACATCTTTAAACATGCCGGAGAAAAGGGAAGGAAAGAAAATAGTTTCCCGCTGTTGCTTATTCTAACCTGGATAGTCTGACCTTTCAGCAGCAAGCTCACCTCAGGATAGGACCATTTACAACAAAAAAAGACTGTGGCATTAAAGGGATAGATCTTTATAAAGGGATTGACCTTTATAAATGGATAGGTCTTTACAAAGGAACAATTGGAGATTTCAAGACCAATGTTAATAAACCTGTGTTAAAGGGGAGCATCTAGCAATAATCCCTCTTATTTTGCTTTGCACTGAGTGGGCTCCAAAATCATCTGAGAATTACTACCGTTTCCATGGGCAGCTGACATTTAGAGGTCACTGAACTACATGCCATTTTGAGTGGCCTGTTTATTTTAATGTTTGTTTCATTTAAGTTTGCCATGTATGCGCATTCCTTAGACAGAACATTGCTCTCTTCCAACTGGTCCCATTCTACCTCTCCTTGAACATCCTGTTTCATCTCCACCTCTTGGTAGTTGCAACACACCCCTCCTCCAATGGGTCACATTATAGTTCTGGATTGGAATTTTACTCCTGCTCCTGCAAGGCCGCCTACTGCCAATCAATGCTAATTTGAGCGCAAAATGGCTGTGGGACAGCCAGACTCAGCAGGAGTGTGTTCCCCCATCGACTCTCGAGCCCCCACCATCCTAAAAATTCAGGCCCTAATCTCTCATGTTCCAACCCACTTCTCCCCTCCCCTGTCCCATTCTCCCCCTCCTCACACATCTCATTCTAGCCCTCCCCATATCAGTTGCATTCCACCCGACCTCACAAACCCCACAAACAGTCCTGGATTGTTAGTGTGCCTTTCCCTTCACACAAGTTCATGTTTCAGGAGAATAGATGAAATGCGAAAGGAGCAGAGAGGATGCACATGGCTTGGAAGTTTGGGCTTAGGTGATAAATAATCTTAAAAATCTATTTACCATGCCAGGCAGTGAAATAAAACTCACAATCTGTTGTCTCATCCATTAACTTAGATAGCTACAATTAGAATTACAATTACAATTACAGTTTCTTGGCTGGTATATATGGCTGAATCAATATTAAAGGTAAGTGTTCATTGACCACAATCAATAAACAAAACTATATCACAACGCTGTCTGTAAGAAAGCATTAGGTGCTCATTGAGGCTAAATCAATCGGTCAACGTCGTCTCAGACTGGGTAAGTTTATCTGACCATGATGAACCTTGCCCAGTGGGTTTGTTTCCTTTAGTTGTTGTGGGCCTTTCTGCACCATTTTGCTCCAGTTTGGGTCCTGGGCTTCTGAATGGGGGCACTCTCAGATTTGTTCTAATTTAGGGCTGACAGCCCATGGGTTCTGTTGTATTTCTATGTTTTCTCAATACAAACTTACCAATTTCACATGGGACTGGTAAACTAAGTGTAGGTTCAATTTGTAGGAATGTGTAGTACAGGGTTGCTCAGCAAGCAGATTTACTACAAAAAATCAACAGCTATTGTTAACATGAAAGTACAGCTGCAATTCCTTCACACCACATGCTGCCAGTTAAACTGAAAGCTCCTCTGAACAATGCCTGCTGGTCACATGGTTTACTTTCAGGCTACTTATCATTAGCATATCATTAATGGCCTCATTACTCATTCAGTTCACCCCCTCCCCTTATAGGCTAACCAGTTACTAAGGAAGTTTCCTGAGTCTCTTCTCCTCTTGCAACCCCTGACTGATGAATCTAGAGTGCTCTCACCTCCTGCAGCTCAATCTGAGGCCCTGTGCGGCTCTTTGCCTCGTGCTCCTCTCCTCATGTGCTGCACACTTCAGGAGACACCTCCCCCTTTCCTCCAGATCAAGATCACTGTCTATCCAATCAAAGATTCAATTTGTTGCACTCTCACTTCCCCTCCAATCACAGATTTAGTTTTTCCCCACATTAGAACCTCCTCCAATCACAGCTTCCAAGTTTTCCTGCTCTCTCTCCAGCTACTCCTACAGTTGGGGTTTGATTCTTAGCCCTACTCCCTACTCGACATTGCTGTTGTGTGCAGCCTGTTTACGACAACATGTGGGACATTCCAAATGTGTGCGCATAAGCGGGAACATTGGTATCAAGGGATAGTGAGCTAAGGCAGATTCATGGAGATGAGGTGCAGATCAACTATGATACAATTGAATGGTACAGCAGGATTGAAGGGCCAAATGGCCTCATCCTCTTCTTATGGACCAAGCTGCAGTTAAACACTACCCTAACTGAACAGCCGGCAGCCTTCCTCAATGTAGTGAATTCACATGAATTGAAGAAGGGCCGTCAAGATCTAAGTGGTTCCCTGTTTATTATTAATGTCTTACACTTCTGTCACTGTAAAATACTGACTTACCATGGGGGGATTTACTAGTATCTGAAATAAAAACAAAAGCATTTAAAGCCAGTTTTGTAGCTACATAAGCACTTTCCATTCGTGACGGGATAATGAGCTGGATTTCACAAGTGTATAAATGGCCATCACTTGTTTCTCATTGATAAAGGCAGTGGTATAGAATGAATGACATATACACAGATTACTGTGTAATGTCCAGAGCTAAATACAGTACTGGTACAGCCCAATGTGTATGTGAAGTATATACAAAGAATGAAGTGACCCATCTGGCAGGTGCATATCAAAATAAGCACATGCACAAATAAAATGGAGAAACGAGGTTTAATTTCTCAGGCATTATTTTATAAAGTCAAGACACATAGTACCAGAAACAAAAAAATAATTGAAAGTCTTGTTAGGGAATTTGCAATAAAGATTTTTGCTAACAGCAAAAAAAAATTCCCATTAAGAGAAATTGTAAACTTCATACTGCTGGTTTCAAGAGAAAAACTGAGATGAGAATGTTTAGGCTGGTAACAAATTTGTGTTACTTTGTTGTTCACCTTTGCACGTAAAGAAAAAGCTCCTGTTGATGAATAAATCTTTACTTGTTTTGATCCGTAATGTGTGTGTCTAATTGTGCACGGGGTCCTGAGACTACTTCAGCCCGTCAGAGAGAAAAAAACACAGACATAATACTATCAGCAACAGAGAAAACACAGACCTCACACCATTGGTAACAAAAAATATAGTCATCGCAATGAAAACACAGACCTCACACTGTCAATAACAGAAAAAACTCAGACTTCACAGTGTCAGTAATAGAAAACACAGACCTCATATTTTCAGTAATAGAAAACACAGACCTCACACTGTCAGTAACAGAAAACACAGGCCTCACACCATTGGAAACAGTAAAAAATACAGACCTCACCATGCCAGTAATAGAAAGCACAGACCTCACATCGTCAATAACAGAAAAAACACAAACCTCACACTGTCAGTAATAGAAAACACAGACCTCACACTGTCAGTAACAGAAAACACAAACCTCACACTGTCAGTCACAAAAACACAAAACTCGCACTATTTGTCACAGAAAACACAGACCTTGTACTGTCAGAAGTGGAAAACACAAACCTCGAGCTGTTAGTCACAGAAAACACAGACCTCATACTGTCAGTCAGAGGAAACACAAACCTCACACTGTAAGAGAAAATACAATCCTCGCACTGTTAGTCAGAGAAAACACAATCCTCGCCCTGTTAGAGAAAACACAAACCTCGCACTGTTAGTCAAAGCAAACACCATCCTCACACTGTTAGAGAAAACACAAACCTCGCAATGTTAGTCAAAGGAAACACAATCCTTGCACTTTTAGAGAAAACTCAAACCTTGCCCTGTTAGTCAAAGAAAACACAAACCTCGCACTGTTAGTTAGCCAAAACACAAGCGTCACAATATTAGAGAAAACATAATCCTCGCACTGTTAGAGAAAACGCAATTCTCACACTATTAGTCAAAGAAAACACAAACCTTGCACTGTTAGTTAACATAAACACAGTCCTCGCACCGTTAGTTAGAGCAAACACAAACATCGCACTGTTAGAGAAAACATAAAGCTCGCACTTTTAGTCAAAGAAAACACAAACCTCACACTGTTAGTCAAAGAAAACACAAACCTTGCACTGTTAGAGAAAACACAATGCCGCACTGTTAGTCAAAGAAAACACAAACCTCGTACTGTTAGAGAAAAGAAAAACCTCAGACTGTTAGTCAGAGAAAACACAATTCTCGCACTGTTAGAGAAAACACAAACCTCGCACTGTTAGTCAGAGCAAACACAAACTTCACACTGTTAGTTAGCGAAAACACAAACCTCGCATTGTTAGAGCAAACACAAACCTTGCACTGTTAGAGAAAACACAATCCTCGCACTGTTAGTCAAACAAAACACAAACTTTGCACTCTTAGTGCAAACATAAACCTCACACTGTGAGAGAAAACACAATGCTCGTGCTGTTAGTCAAAGAAAACACAAACTTCGCACTGTTAGTTAGCGAAAACACAAACCTTGCACTGTTAGTCAGAGAAAACATAAACCTCTCACTTTTAGTCAGAGAAAACGCAAACCTCATACTGTTAGAGAAAACACAATCCTCGCACTGTTAGATAATACATAAACTTCGCACTTTTAGTAAGAGAAAACGCAAACCTCTCACTGTTAGAGAAAAATCAAACCTCAGATTATTGGAGAAAACACAATCCTCGCACTGTTAGAGAAAAGACAAACCTCAGATTGTTGGAGAAAACACAATCCTCGCACTGTTAGAGAAAACACAAACCTCGCACAGTTAGTCAGAGAAGACACAATCTTCGCACTGTTAGAGAAAATACAATCCTCGCACTGTTAGTCAGAGAAAACACAATCCTCGCATTTTTAGAGAAAACTCAAACCTCACACTGTTAGTCAAAGGTAACACAATCTCTGCACTGTTAGAGAAAACACAAACCTCGCACTGTTAGTCAGAGAAAACACAATCTTCGCACTAAGAAAACACAATCCTCGCACTGTTAGTCAGAGAAAACACAATCCTCACACTGTTAGAGAAAACACAAACCTCAAACTGTTAGTCAGAGAAAACACAATCTTCGCAATGTTAGAGAAAACACAATTCTCGCACTGTTAGAAAAAACACAATCCTCGCACTGTTAGTCAGAGAAAACACAATCCTCACACTTTTAGAGAAAACACAAACCTCACACTGTTAGTCAGAGAAAACACAATCCTCACACTTTTAGAGAAAACACAATCCTTGCATTGTCAGAGAAAACACAATCCTTTCCCTGTTAGAGAAAACACAAACCTCGCAATGTTAGTCAAAGAAAACACAATCCTTGCACCATTAGTTAGCCAAAACACAAGCATCGCAATGTTACAGCAAACACAAACTTTGCACTGTTAGAGAAAATACAATCCTCACACTGTCAGTCAAAGAAAACACAAACCTCACACTGTTAGTAAGAGAAAACATAAACCTCTCACTTTTAGTCAGAGAAAACGCAAACCTCACACTGTTAGAGAAAACACACACCTCAGATTGTTAGAGAAAACACAATCTTCACACTATTAGAGAAAACACAATCTTTGTACTGCTAGAGAAAATACAATCCTCGCACTGTTAGTCAGAGAAAACACAATCCTCACACTGTTAGAGAAAATACAATCCTTGTACTGTTAGTCAGAATAAATGCAAACCTCACGCTGTTAGTCAGAGAAAACACAGTCCTTGCACTGTTAGAGAAAACATAAACCTCGCACTTTTAGTCAGAGAAAATGCAAACTTTGCGCTGTTAGAGAAAACACAAACTTCACACTGTTAGTCAAAGAAAACACAACCCTCACACTGTTAGAGAAAACACAATGCTCGCACTGTTAGTCAAAGAAAACACAAACCTTGCACTGTTAGTTAGCGAAAACACAAACATTGCACTGTTAGTCAGATAAAACATAAACCTCTCACTTTTAGTCAGAGAAAACGCAAACCTGGTACTGTTGGAGAAAACACAATCCTCGCACTGTTGGAGAAAAGATAAACCTCAGATTATTGGAGAAAACACAATCCTCGCACTGTTAGAGAAAAGACAAACCTCAGATTGTTGGAGAAAACACAATCCTCGCACTGTTAGAGAAAACACAAACCTCGCACAGTTAGTCAGAGAAGACACAATCTTCGCACTGTTAGAGAAAATACAATCCTCGCACTGTTAGTCAGAGAAAACACAATCCTCGCACTGTTAGTCAGAGAAAACACAATCCTCACACTGTTAGAGAAAACACAAACCTCAAACTGTTAGTCAGAGAAAACACAATCTTCGCACTATTAGAGAAAACACAATTCTCGCACTGTTAGAGAAAACACAATCTTCGCACTGTTAGTCAGAGAAAACACAATCCTTGCACTGTTAGTTAGCCAAAACACAAGCATCACAATGTTAGAGAAAACACAATCCTCGCACTGTTAGAGAAAACACAAACCTCACACTGTTAGTCAGAGAAAACACAATCCTCACACTTTTAGAGAAAACACAATCCTCGCATTGTCAGAGTAAACACAATCCTTTCCCTGTTAGAGAAAACACAAACCTCGCAATGTTAATCAAAGAAAACACAATCCTTGCACCGTTAGTTAGCCAAAACACAAGCGTCGCAATGTTAGAGCAAACAAAAACTTTGCACTGTTAGAGAAAATACAATCCTCACACTGTTAGTCAAAAAATACACAAACCTCGCACTTTTAGTCAGAGAAAACGCAAACCTCATACTGTTAGAGAAAACACAATTCTCGCACTGTTAGTCAGGGAAAGCATAATCCTCGCACTGTTAGAGAAAACACAAACCTTGCACTGTTAGATAATACATAAACCTCGCACTTTTAGTCAAAGAAAACACAAACCTCGCACTGTTAGTTAGCGAAAACACAAACCTTGCACTGTTAGTCAGAGAAAACATAAACCTCTCACTTTTAGTCAGAGAAAACGCAAACCTCGTACTGTTGGAGAAAACACAATCCTCGCACTGTTGGAGAAAAGACAAACCTCAGATTATTGGAGAAAACACAATCCTTGCACTGTTAGAGAAAACACAATCCTCGCACCTTGCACTCAGAGAAAACACAATCTTTGCACTGTTAGAGAAAACACAATCCTCGCACTGCTAGTCAGAGAAAACACAAACCTTGCACTGAAAGTCAGAGAGAACACAAGCCTCACACTGTTAGGAAAACCATAATCCTCGCACTGTTAGAGAAAATACAAACATCACACTGTTAGAGAAAACACAAGCCTTGCACAGTTAGTCAGAGAAAACACAACCTCGCACTGTTAGTCAAAGAAAACACGACCCTCGCACTGTTAGTCAGACAAAACACAAACCTTGCACTGCTAAGCACAGAAAACATGGACCTTACACTGTGAGACAAGACAAACACAGGCTTAACACTGAAAGGAACAGTAACATAGACCTGACTTTATACATGTCCCATAAAACAGAGATTTCACACTGTTTGTAACCCAGGAAACAGACCACACACTATCAGTAATTGAGAAAGCACAAACCTAGTACTGTCAGGAGCAGAGGATAAAGGAGAAATCAAACTATTAGTAACCCAGAAAACACTGACATTACACTGCCTATAATGTGAAAAACAGAACTCACACTGTTGGTAAACAAGAAACTATAGTCCTCACACTACCAGTAATCAAGAAAACAGAGAACTGACACTGTTAGGAAACTATGATGGAATCCATGGTTTCAAAGCTTATATTTTCTGAGATAGACCCTAATTGAATTGGGAAACTGAAAAGGGAAACTGGAAAAGGGAAACTGGAACTGATTGAAATCAGATAAAAGGACACATCTGAGTTTAGATGTTGATCCCAGTAGTGTAGTAAAGGCAGGCTGAAGATGACAGAGGCTGGATCCAGAAGCTAGGAATTGGCAAATACACAGTTGCTGCAGCTGTTCTGTTACTTGAAGATAACGTTAGTGAATGTATGCCATCCAGACAGTTCTGAGCAGAGTTGAGGAGACGTGTGACATTTTGTTCAAGACTTTGCCCATAGAACTAGAGTTCTTAATATGTTGCTGTCAACTGCAGATCAGGCTAAATCCTCGAAGAAGAGGATCAGAAATTCCTCATTGGAAAGACAGTTTTGAAGGAATTTTGGACTGAGATTGATGACATATTTGCTGAATGGACTGCCAAGTAAATTCATAAGATATGTCTTAGTTGTATCTGCCATTCATGTGTAATTTATAATCAACCACAATTTGTCTGTCAATTGATGTTTAATGTATGTTAATTTTTGGTTTGATTGTTATGTTAAAATTTTTAAGAAATAAAACCTTGTCCATTGGTTTTCTTGTTGGGGTCATTTGGTAAATTCAGTTCTTTCTGATTGTTGGTCTCCACGGGAATCATAACAAAACACAAATTTCACACTCACAGTAACTGAGAAAACACAGACCTTACACTACTAATAACTATAAACACGGACCTCACTCTGTCCATAAAAGAATACACCAACTTCACACTCTGTAAAAGAAAATACATTACTCAGGCTGTCAGAAAACACAGATCTCACACAATCAGTGATGGGGATAACACAGACCTCACACAGTCTGTGACAGAGATAACACAGACCTCACACAGTCAGTGATGGGGATAACACAAACTTCACACAGTCAGTGATTGGGATAACACAGACCTCACACAGTGATTGGGATAACACAGACATCACACAGTCTGTGATGGGGATAACACAGATCTCACACAGTCAGTGACAGGGATAACACAGACCTCGCAGTCAGTGATGGGGATAACACAATCCTCACACAGTCAGTGACAGGGATAACACAGACCCCACACAGTCAGTGATGGGGATAACACAGACCTCACACAGTCTGTGATGGGGATAACCCAGATCTCACACAGTCAGTGACAGGGATAACACAGACCACGCAGTCAGTAACAGAGATAACACAGACCCCACACAGTCAGTGACGAGGATAACACAGACCTCACACGGTCAGTGACGGAGATAACACAGACTGCACAGTCAGTGATGGGGATAACACAGACCTCGCAGTCAGTGACAGGGACAACACAGACCCCACACAGTCAGTGATGGGGATAAAACAGACCTCACACTGTCAGTACTACAGAAAATACAAACCTCTCACTGTTAAGAGGAGAGAAACATAGACCTCATACTGTCAATAATCACACAATGTCAGTACAGAATGTGCAAAAACACAAACCTTTCAGTAATCAAGAAAATGAAGAGCGAAGGCTGTTAGCTGCAGAAAATATAGAACTCAACTCATCTTGACGGTTACAGAAAACACAAAGCCCAGACTGTCAGTAACACACTGTCAGTACCAGACAACATAGACCTCAGACTGTCAGCGATAGAGAAAATGTGGACATTATATTGCCAAATTCAGAAAAATAGTCGATCTCACACAGTCAGCCACATGGAAAACACAGACCTTATGATGTTATTAGTAGACAAAACACAGATATTTCTTTGCCAATGGTCAAAAAAACACAGTCCTCACACAGTTAGTAACTGAAAACATAGAACTCTCACAATGAGTAACTGAAAACACTGACTTCACACAGTCATTAACGAAAAACACAGGCCTCGCACAGTCAGTAACTAAAAACACAGACGCACACAGTCAGTAACTAAAAACACAGAACTCACACAGGAAGTAGCTGAAAACACAGACCTCACACAGTCAGTAATTAAAAACACAGACCTCATACAGGAAGTAGCTGAAAACACAGACCTCCCACAGTCAGTAACTAAAAACACAGACTCACACAGTCAGTAACTAAAAACACAGAACTCATACAGGAAGTAGCTGAAAACACAGACTCACACTGTCAGTCACTGAAAACACAGATCTCACATAGTCAGTCACTGAAAACACAGACCTCACACTGACAGTCACTGAAAACACAGACCTCACACAGTCAGTAACTGAAAACAGACCTCACACTGTCAGTAACAAAGAAATAGGCCTCTCATTGTCATTTAACCTAGAAATACAGACCTCACTTTCTGTAACTGAATCTTCTCACAGTCAGTAAGAGTGAACTGTCCGCACACTGTCAGTCACAAAGAAACTCAAATTTCAGTCGGCCAGTAAAAAAGATGATAAAATCTCACCTTGCTAAGCCCTACAAACAGCAGGTTTCTTTGTGTTTAATGATATTTTTACTTGAATAAATATAAAGGCTGTTAATAGTGGTAAAACTTAAATGTCAATTACAGAATACTTTGGGTATTTTATTAGGTACACTGTTCTGTTAGGTATACTATTTTGGGTATTCATTGAGATCTTAGATCATGAGTTTTATATGGTCAGGTTAGGATAAACATTGGGCTGAATTTTACAGCTTGGAAGGGTTGGGGATGGGGGTTGGTATTACCATAAAATTGAGTGCCACGCCAGTGGAACCATTCCTGGAGCCTACCTGCCATTGCCCCCACCGCAATTTTACCACTGGGAGTCCCGCTCACCCATGGGCCAACTGAGACACTTAAGTAGTCAATTACCTGAGGAGACAGTAGCAGCCACAGTGGACTGGAAACCGGGAGACCAGCAGCAGACTGGAGTTTTAAGAAACAAATCAAACAATTACATCACAGAAAAAAAACGTGAGTTGACTGGCTGGTGAGTATTGTTGCCAGGTTTCCCTTTCTCCAAAGTTAGGGACTGAGGCTAAGCAGCTAGGGTATTAAAAAAATAAAATTATTGTTTATTGCAAGGGGAATTGAATACAAAAATAGGGAGGTTATGCTTCAGTTGTACAGGGCACTGGTGAGACCACATCTGGATTATTGTGTAAAATATTGGAAAGGTTGGACAGGTTAGGCTTGAATCCATTGGAGTTTAGAAGAGTAAGAGGTGACTTGATTGAAACCTTGAAGATTCTGAGGGGTCTTGACAGAGTGGATGCGGATAGGATATTTCCACATGTTGGGGAGTGTAGAATCAGGGGTCATAGTTTAAAAATAAGGGGTCGCTCATTTAAAACAGAGACAAGGAGAAATTTTTTCTTTCATAGAGTTGTGAGTCTTTGGAACTATCTTCCTCAATGGGCAGTGGAAGCAAAGTCTTTGAATATTTTTAAGGCAGGGCCAGATAGATTCTTAATTAACAAGGGGGTGAAAGGTTATGGTGGGTAGGCGGAAGATTACAATCAGTTTGACCATGATCTTATTGAATGGGGGAGCAGGCCTGAAGAGCCAAATGGCCTACTCCTGCTCCTAATTCATATATTCATATGTATGTTGTTATGGCACAGCTGATGATAAAGGTTGAGCTGCACCAATCCCAGAAGGAAACTTAACTGCCACAACTTGCTTTGCAATTTGTATAAATTTTGAGATGTGTGCCTTGAATTCAATAATAATTAGACCACCAAGTCTTATAGGTTTTGTACAAAACTAAATTAAACCTTTATTAACATAAGAAATTATTTTAGTACATAAATAGGTCTACAAATTACTATTATAATAACTCCTAAATGACTGAATTAATCTGACTTCCAGTTATACTTCCATTAAGGCAACAGTAAAAAAATTGATTTAAACAAACTCAGGCAAAGCACATGCCCAGGACATTGAGTCCATAGTGAGCTTTCCTCAGCTTCGGTTCCTTGTAGACAGCAATTTGAGGCTTTTCACTCTTGTGTTAGGTCTTAAAATGCCTTCTTCCCTTACACATAACCCCATCTCCTTTATACAGGTTTCTCCATTTTCAATGTAAATCCCATTGTTTCGATATGTCTTTTCAACTCTACTTTTCTAATAATAAAAATCTATCATAGTACTAATTTTATCAGTAAGCTTTGGGAAAAATAAACACACTGTTTGGCTTTGCCTCTGTTGGCTAGGTGTAACACCTTACCACCTCTTTGAAATTCACTACTCTAATTTATCTAAAAATGCAAATGTTCCCTTTATACCTCACATTCTAAAACTTCAGCCATGTTTACCTATTTAACATCTCAAACCTAGCTTCTCTTCTGCTTGATATTAGATCAACTGTCTCTAGTTCAATTAAGTTATTAAGCTCCATACACACACACACACACACACACAAACAAATAAACTATTTCTACTTTACAAAAATTCCAATAACATTATGAAAATTATTATATCTTCCTGACATTCCCCTCCTTATTGAAACATTAACAGTCATAATACCTGTGCACAAATCATTAAAAGTGGAAGGACAGATTGTCAGTGTGGTTAATAAAGCACATGACATCCTAAGGGCATAAAGTACAAACCTGTATTAAACATTGGTTTGGGCTGAACTGGAGCATTGCGTCCAGTTCTGGGCGCCACACTTTTGCTACAGTGAGAAGGTATGAGAGATGGTGCAGAAAAGATTCATGAGAATGGCTCCAGGGATGAGAAAATTCAGTGGACAAAGATAGTTTGGAGAAGCTGCGACTGTTCTCCTTGGAGAAGAGATGGTTGAGAGGAGGTTTGATAGAGGTATTCAAAACCATGAGGGGTCTGGACAGAGCAGATAGGGAGAAACTTTTTCCATTGGTGGAAGGATCAAGAACAAAGGGCATAGATTGAAGGTAATTAGTAAAAGAAGCAGTAGAGACATGAGGAAAAGCTTCTTCATGCAACGAGTGTTCTGGAATGCAACGCCAGAGAGTGTGGTCAAGGCAGGTTCGATTGAGCCATTCAAGTTGGAGTTGAATCATTATCTGAAAAGGAGGAACGTGCAGGGTCATGGGAAGAAGGCAGGACATTGCAGGAACAGGTAATTCGAATGGAATACAAAGTGATTATTCTTCACCTGTACAAAATTCTTGGACCACACCTGGAGTTACTGTGAGCAGACCTGGGCATCACACCTTCGGACGGATATACTGACCTTGGAGGATTGCAGTGTAGACGTACTGGAATGAAACCTGGGGGAGAATTTTCTCCCCGCCGGGCAGGCTGGTTGGGAGTGGGAGCGGGCGGGCACGGAGCTGATCATCACCTGCGATCGGCAGTGCACTGCCATTTTACATGGGTGGGCCAATTAAGGCCCACCCAGCATAACACATGCCCGGTAGTGCACAGTGCTGCCTCTGCGTACGGGGAAGGAGGGAGAGTTGGGGCCTGTACTCTTTCGCACGCGAAAGAGCGCAGAAATCTCCCTGAGGCAGCTCCATGCCTCAGGGAGATTAAGTTCAAATTCAAACCCCAAAATAAAAAAAGTTAAAAATCATTTACACATGTCCCTTCATATAAAGTGTCACATGAGCTTGGACATGTTTATCAAATGTTTCATAAATAGTTATAAATTTAATAAACCCTTCATGAAATTTCATCCTGTCCGTGGATGAGGTTTCATGAAAAATGCGGAGGCTGTCTGGGCTCTTTGCCTGCCCGCCAACCTTAAGGTTGGACGGACAGCCCTGTTAAATTGCTTAATAGTTTATTAATGGCCTTAACAGGCCTTTGATAGTTCGGCAGGCATGCAGCCAACTCCGGTGCAAGCCCGCCAAATGAAATATCAGAATGATGCATGGTGACGTCGGGAAGCACACCCAATGTCACTGCGCGTCATTTTACGCGTCAGTGTGCGAGGCCCCTGGGCTCCAAAGTTTAGACTATGAAGAGACGTTATACAAATAAGGGTAGTATTCCCTGGAATTTGGAAGAATAAGAGGTGATTTGACCAAAAGTTCTCTAGATGTTACGGCAAACAGAAAGAGTAGGTGGAGAGAAACTATTTCTGTTCGTTAGGGAGTCTAGGACTGGGGGACATTGTCTAAAAGTTAGAACCAAATCATTCAGAAGTGAAATTACAGAAACACAGAATTGTTACAGTGCAGAAGGAGTCATTTGGCCCATCGTGTCTGCACTAATTCTCTGAATGAGCAATTCTCTTAGTATCATTCTCCCACCTTCTCCCCATCACCCTGCACATTCTTCCTTTTCAGATAACAGTCTAATTCCCTTTTGAATGCTTTTATTGAACTTGACTCCACCACACTCTAAGGCAATTGCATTCCACTCGCTGCATGAAAAAGATTTTCCTCATACCACTTTTGCTTCTGTACCCTCTCATCCTTGACCCTTTCACAAGTGGAAACACTTTCTCCCTCTCTACTCTGTCCAGATTTTGAATACCTCCATCAAACCTCCTCTTAGCCTTTTTTTCTCCAGGAAAAACAGTCCTAACTTCCCCAATCTTTCTTCAGAACTGAAGTTCCTCATCCTTGGAACCATCACCACGAATCTTTGTTGCACTCTCTCCAACACCTTCACATCCTTCCTAAAATGCGGTCCCCAGAACTGGATGTAGTACTCCAGCTGAGGCTGAACTGGTGGTCTCTGATACAAGTTCAACATAACCTCCCTTACTCTAGCACTCTATGCCCCTATTAATAAAGCATAGGATACTGCATGCTTTATTAACTGCTCTCTCAACCTGTCCTGCCATGTCAATGGCTTATGCACATATATACCCAGGTCCCTGCCTGCACTCCCTTTAGAATGGTGCCCTTTATTTTATATTGTCTCTCCATGTTTTTCACTTTAAATTTCTTCACATTGAACTTCAGCTACCGTCTGTCTGCCCATTCCACCAACTTGTCCATGTCCCAATAGGAGAGTGTCCATTCAGAAACACTTGTACACACAAAGTGTAGTAGGATTTTAGAACTGTCGTCAGAAATTGGCAATTGACGCTAGATCAGTTGTTAGTTTTACATTGGATAACAAAAATTTCTCAATCTCCAAAGATATTAAAGGATATGGGACAAAGGAGAGCATATGAAGTAAGGACACAGATCAGCCACAATCTCACTGAGTGGCAGTACAGGCTTGAGGGGTTAAATGGCCTCATCCTATTCCTACATTCCTAAAGAGGGAGCCTTACATGGAGTATAAACACCTGCATGGACCATTTGGGCTGAATGGCCTGTTTTTTTATGGTGTAGATTCCATGTGATATTCTGTCTGACCTACTGAGGTCAGTAAAGACACAAAGCAGTGTTGTCTTGTGCTGAAGTGCGGACAGTTTTGTGGATTGGGAGGGGACTGGCCAAATGCCTTTTTCAATTAGGTACTTGTGCTTGACAAATGGATGAGAGTTTTCCCATCACTGTTAGTGCGATTTCAGACTGGCACCAAGGGATGAAAGAGTAACACAGAAACATTTCAATTCATGATGACTGAAAGCCGCGTTTTTTTAAAAAATACAATGACATTTTTAGCCTGACTGCATTTCAAGTTGATTCAAACAAAAAAAAAACACTGACAGTATTAAGCTGAATGATGAGACAAAATCTGAAGCATTTGAACATCATAAATGACAGTCAAATGCAATTGACTGTGGAATAAAGGACAAGATTTTACAGTCAGCATGAAGGTCTCGCTGATGTGCAGAGGCACCTGCCAACCGTAAGGTTGGACGAGCAGTGAAAAATTTAATTCAATTGGCACTATACTGGACTTGAAAAGCCATGTTAATTGTCTGCAGGTGAGCTGCCAACTCCCGCATGCGCCCTCTGAACAAAATATTGCATGAGTGCGCAATGACATCGGGACACTCGCCCGACGTCATCGCGTGTCATTTTATGCTCATTCGGGTTGGGCGCACGCTCACCCGACAAGTGAAAAATTCTTTAATCTTTAACTGCATGACCTGTGTATATATGTGTATGTTGTGGATTAAGATATTCTTGTAACTAAGAAATGTAAACAAAAACCAAATGGGGAGGAATGTAGTGATTGTAGGTAAAACTTTTCCTACTGTTTTTCGGGGTCATGTGAGCATACTGACGAATGAGCCCTAAGCGCAGGTAACCTTAGGGGTGGAGCTTTCTAGTCATGGATCTGGTTCAAGTATGTAGCTTCTACAAAAGCCTGTAATGAAGTTATCTGGTCGAATCAAGAAATCTTTCTGGTACATCCAGTTTATTGCAGTCATGGACTTGAAAAGTTAACTCTGTTTCTCTCTCCGCAGATGCTGCCAGACCTGCTGAGTATTTCCATCATTTTCTGTGTTTCATGATGGAGGATTTGAACTGAGCCTCACTGACCACTTCAGTCAGAGTCATAGGCAGCAAACTTAGAACTGGGACAGCTCTTCCAAACTCTACCCTACCCCAAATGAAGCCTCACTGTGCCAGAGCTAGATTTTTTTTAACATAAAAATGGTGTGTTGTAATTAATTTTGACCATTTTCATGTTTTATGTAATCAATGGATTTTTAATCTTTACAAAGAATCACAAAGACTTTTGGGTTTTCAACAGATTGGATAGACTTGCCTTCTGCAAAGCAGTACTGTAAACTTCCCTCTCACCTCCCAAATCCTCAGCTTCTCCCTTTCCATGCTGTTCCTGATTTATTTCTCTTTCCCACTCCACCTAGTCCTGGTATTTCCCCATCCACCCCCATAGCAGAAGGCAGTGCTCTCTCCTTCTGCTGAATACCACTCCTGA
Organism: Carcharodon carcharias; assembly: GCF_017639515.1. Taxonomy (NCBI): domain Eukaryota; kingdom Metazoa; phylum Chordata; class Chondrichthyes; order Lamniformes; family Lamnidae; genus Carcharodon; species Carcharodon carcharias. The sequence continues at coordinate 85,743,599 of NC_054481.1, forward strand.
ACCCTTGCTTGTGCTGGGTTGTGATTGATGATGTTGCACAATATAAGCGAGAATTCTCTCCCTCACGAGTATCCCCTTACACAGGGAAATGCATGGTCAATGACATTAGGAGTAGCAGCAAGTGGAGCTTGGAAAATATACCTGGTGAGAGGTTAATTTGTGTTCTGATTGAATTTGATATTAGTTTGAGAGGAAGTAGGGAGACTAGCAGAGTTAGATTTTAAATTGAAGTAAGGCAAACTTCAGAAGGATGCTAAATGAAAAATGCCCACATTAAACTGGGCTAAACTGCTAAAGAGAAAATCCTAGAGAGAAACAGTGGACAATATTGTGTGTCATATAAACCCAGCAGTTACCCCTCAAAAGCAAAGGCCCCATTTATGCAGTCAAGTTACCATTGTCAACAAATGAGGTAGGAGGCAGTATCAAGCTAAAGAAACAAGCAAGGAAAAGGGGAACCAAGCAGAGTAGGAGAGTTATGCAAAGGATACAAGATAAGTGATAAGAGGGGAACATGGATGCCTACATAAACACATTTCAAGAAATGAGTGGACAATTATAAAAAATAATAAAAAAGAGCTAACGGGATGTTGACCTTGATCATAAGAATGTTGGAATACAAAGATGAGGAAGTTATGTTTCAATTGTGCAGAGTCTTGATGGCACTCCGTCTGTGGTATAGCTATTGCCTCTGGGCACTGCACTTCAGGAGGGATATATTAACCTTGCTGGATGTACAGTAGTGAATTTTCAGATTAATAAAAGGGTTTAAATGAGTTAAATAAAGAGGGCATGCATAAACATGCCTTGTATTCTCTTGAGTTTAGATAGAATTGTCTAATTGAAGTGTTTAAGACAACAGGGAAGATAGTTACGGACTTGATTTTCCAGACAGGTTTCTCATTAGAAACATTGAACTTTATTTACAGGCTGCAGCAGCAGTTATATGCTTCCATCAAGCTCTACAACTAGAAGAAGAACTTCCACTCTTAAGGTTCCCCGTGCTTAGAGCTGATTTGGTCACACTGTCATGTGACACTATACATCACAATAAGTCTTAAAGTTAGTCACTACATTTCTTAAAGTTACAATTACTATATAGAGAGAAACCATGCCCTCTAGTGGGGGAGTACAAAACAAGGGGAATATAGCTTAAAATTCAAGGTAGGCCATTTAGGAGTGAAATCAGGAAGCACTTTACACCCAAAGGATAGTGGAAATCTGTAAATGGCTGTCCCAAAAGACTTGGACGCTGGGGGTGGGGATGGGGGGTCTATTGAAATGTTCAAGACTAAGATTGACAGATTTCTGTTCGGTTTAGGTATCAAGGGGTATGGATGAAAAATTGGGAGAATGGAATTATATTTCAGGTTATCCATTATGTAATTAAATGAGAGAATAAGCTCCAGAGATTGAATACTCTACTCCTGATACTATGCTCCAATGTTTTTGTTCTTCGACAGATACACACTAACCCTCACTGCTAAAACACTGACTGTCCTTTATCTGCTATCAGTATACAATAGTTTGGATAATGCTATTGCTTAACATTGCTGGAAGAGAATGACTGGCACTTAGGTGTCTTTCTTTTCTGTTGATGCTGGGTCTCAACAAGCCTATTGGTCCACCAGTAGACAAGAGGGGCTGGATTTCTGGAGACCATTAAAAATTGTAGGGGGGACCCAATTCCAGGATTCCCATCCCTATTTCTGGTGCCATCAATTTTCACTGGCATGGGATAAGGGTGTGCATAGTGAGCCTGCACCCCACACACCTGACCTGGCCAGTTCCTTTGCAGGATTAGGCACCACATTACCCCCGTTCCCCCACAATTGCCATGGAGGCACAATGTTTGTGGTTCATGGCCCCTTAGAGGAAACATTTGGCCATCTTTTTCTCTTGATACAGTTCCTAGTCAGCCTCATTATGAATGCTTGGCTGAGCTCAAGACTCACCAATGGATTAGACCAGCAGGGGTCTGTTTACAGAGGCTGAAGTGGGCGGTTAGCTTTGATTGATTATGAGGTTATGATAAGCTATTCTTTCTTTGATTTGTCTTTTCAGTGCTGTATGTTTATCTGGACAAGAATAAGAGGTGTGAAGTGGGGTGAAACTTTTTTTATTGGAACTATGAATGGCAGTGTCTGATTGAGCAGAAGTGTTTTTTTCAAAGCAGATTTCTCAATGGGTATTTTTTCATGAGCATTTCAAGACTTGCAATTGTTATTAGATGGCTCATTGGTTCTGTACATAGTGCATACTAGATGAGCGAGCATGGAAGAAGCATGGGGAATGGGTGAGGGATTGTAAGTGGTGAGGACCAGATGGCCTAACAGCCTTTAATACAATGGGATAAAGTCCCAGAGAGCCAAGGCGGGCCCTCTAACCAGCCTGCATTGGCACATGCCTGTCTCTGTGTCCATATCTGAAGTGCTTCCAGGGTTGGCAGGCCTGAATCGACCCCGACCCCACCTTCCCAGAGGGAAAATAATGCCTGTGGGTGTCATTTATATGGAAATGGGTCTGCCGAGTTGGAAAAGTTCCCAGCCCGAGCTTCCCGTCTCATTAACGAAAATCCTGCCCGAGGTCGCTAAAGGTCAACAAAAAGTTACTCATGAGAGACCAGTCAATCAAACATGTCACCACCATCATGTAATTAATTATAATGGACACAATGTCACTGAATATTGAAGCCCAAATATGTATGAGAGACACATGCAGCAATAGCAAATTATTTTGTGTGACATTTCATACTGAAGTGTGGACAGGGTAATATATCTGGATAATATAATTGACGCCTCGAGTCCTCATGAGGACTCGAGGCGTCAACTCTTTTCTTCTCCACCGATGCTGCCAGGCCTGCTGAGTTTTTCCAGGTGGTTCTGTTTTTGTTTTGGATTTCCAGCATCCGCAGTTTGTTTGTTTTTTTGGTTTTTTTTGGTTTTTTTTGGGATAATATTATTGGTAAGACTAATACAAAGTGGTAACACATCAAGGGGCTTAGAGAATCCTGCCAACCACAAGAGCAGGTCTGGGGAGGAATTGTATTTCCAAACTGTTAAATATATGATTGGATTTATTTAACATTGAAGCCAATCATAAATTTTACAGTTTGGAGACATGTGTGTTCTCCGATCTATAATATGAAAAACATTTAACTGATTTTACAAAAACATCAGAAAAGGAGCGTTAATTTCCTCATCACAAACTTCATCGTCTAAATCTTCCTTTGATGAGTCAAACTGTTATTTCACAGAATTTCCTAGGCGGTAGCACAACTTGTACGTATCATGTCAATATATTTACTGATCCTGGGATAAGTTTATATATCCGACAGCTGTCATAGAAAGCTCCAGCACTCCAGTTCACCACAGAATGGAAGAATAATTATGAAGCTGAGATATATGAGAGATAGGGAGCATCCATGCACAATATAATCTCAGAATTACCTGGAAAAACTCAGCAGGTCTGGCAGCATCGGCGGAGAAGAAAAGAGTTGACGTTTCGAGTCCTCATGACCCTTCGACAGTTCTGTCGAAGGGTCATGAGGATTCGAAACGTCAACTCTTTTCTTCTCCGCCGATGCTGCCAGACCTGCTGAGTTTTTCCAGGTAATTCTGTTTTTGTTTTTGTTTTGGATTTCCAGAATCCGCAGTTTTTTTGTTTTTATCACAATATAATCTGATGATCTGATGATAGGTTGATATGCCTACACAATGACAGTGACTGATCCTCAACAGTACTCCATTCATTTTAAATTGCTTTGCGATATCCTGAGGTTATGAGAAGGTGTTGTATGCTTTGTCAGTGCTTTTGCATCTGAGTCAGGCTGTGAATTTGAGCTGCACTTAAGTATATAATCTATGCTGACACTTCAGGGCGGTCTGAGAGAGCGGCATCATTCAAATCAATGTAAAAGATCCTGTGGCACAGTTTGAATGGAACATGGGAGTTCATGTTGGCCTTTTGTCCCTTAGCCACCAAAATAGTCATTTATCTTGCTTCTACATGTGACATCTTGCTCTTGTTTCATGGGCTACAAAGGGAAATGGCTGGCTGTGGAAAGCCGGCAAGTGGTGTCAGTCCCCTGACACCGGAGCGGAGTAACCCAATTTCTAATAGATAACCACAGTGTGGGAAACTGTTAATAACACTGCTTCTTTAGTCTTACTGAGATATGATGTATGAAGGTGTCTGGTGTATTAAGGGAGGTGTCAAGATCCCCTTCTGATGTATGGTCAACATGTTGCTTCCAGTTGGTTGGTTGTGCCATTGTAAAGACCAAGTATAGTTTTCAAGTGTGATTCTGGGCAGTCCTCTTACCCCAATTCACCCTTCATATCCCTCAAATCCGCCATTCCCCTTAATCCATACGTTCCCTTAATATTCAATAGGTAGGTCTGTTTGTTTAGGAATGGTGACACGTGAGTGGAAGAAATGTCTTTCTTAACCATCTGACAATTTTTCCACATGGACTGATCAAATAAAACTTATTCGCTGCCCCTGAACACTTCTCTTCCAAATTCTTTCAGCAGAAATATCTAACCCTGACTCTCTCGCTGCAGCCCACCCCATCCCAACACTAACATATATCTTATTATTTAGAGGGGGATGGGAACCAGGGGAATAGGTCAGCAGGTGAAATAAATGACTGGGAACTAGTGAATATGGCCAGTAGGACTAAGAGGAAGAGCAGGCAGGGAGAAATTACTGAACACAGTGGGACTGGGGGTCTGAAATGCATTTGTTTCAATGTGTGAAGTATAATAGGCAAGGCAGATGAGCTTAGAGCTTGGATTAGTACTTGGGACTATGATGTTATTGCTATTACAGAATTTAGATGTTTCAGGCAGGATAGAGAGGACTGTAGAAGAGGTGGGGGAGTTGCACTGCTGGTTAAGGGGAATATCGCAGCTGTATGACAGGAGGACACCTCGATGGGCTCATGCAGTGAGGCAATATGGGTAGAGCTCCAGAATAGGAAGGGTACAGTCACAATGTTGAGGGTTTATTCTAGGCCTCCCAATTGCTGGCGGGAGATTGAGGAACAGTTATGTAGGCAGATTTTGGAAAGATGCAAAAGCAATAGGGTTGTTGTGGTGGGTGATTTTAACTTTCCCTATATTGACTGGGAATCACTTAGTGCTAGGGGTTTGGATGGTGCAGAATTTGTAATGTGCATCCAGGAGGGCTTCCTGAGACAATATGTGGATAGTCCAACTAGGGAAGGGGCAATACTGGACCTGGTATTAGGGAATGAACCCGGCCAGGTGGTCGAAGTTTCAGTAGGGGAGCATTTCAGGAAAAGTAACCATAATTCAGTAAGTTTTAAGGTACTGGTGGATAAGGAAAACAGGAGTCCGCGGGTTAAGGTGCTTAATTGGGGGAAGACTAATTATAACAATATTAGGCAGGAACCGAGGAATCTAGACTGCAGGCAGATGTTTGAGGACAAATCAACAACTGGTATGTGGGAGGCTTTCAAACGTCAGTTGGTAAGAACTCAGGACCAGCATGTTCCTGCTAAGATGAAGGATAAGTATGGCAAGTTTCAGGAATCTTGGATAATGAAGGATATTGTGAGATTAGTCAAAAAGAAAAGAAAAGCATTCATAAGGGCTAGAAGGCTGGGAACAGATGAAGCCCATGGAGAATATAAAGTAAGTAGGAAGAAACTTAAGCAAGGAGTCGGGAGAGCTAAAAGGGGTCATGAAAAGTCATTGGCAACCAGGATTAAGGAAAATCCCAAGGCCTTTTATACATATGTAAAAAGCAAGAGGGTAGCCAGGGAAAGGGTAGGCCCACTCAGGGACAGAGGTGGGAATCTGTGTGTGGAGCCAGAAGAAATGGGAGAGATACTAAATGAGTACTTGTCACCAGTATTCACCAAAGAGAAGGATTTAGTGGTCGATTTGTCTAGGGAAGAGTGTGTAGATAGCCTGGATATGTTGAGATAAAAAAAAGAGGTGTTAGGCGTCATGAAGAATATTAAGGTGCATAAGTCCCCAGGGCCAGATGGGATCTACCCCAGAGTACTGAGGGAGGCAAGGGAGGAGATTGCTGGGGCCTTGACAGAAATCTTTGTATCCTCACTGGCTATGAGTGAGGTCCCAGAGGACTGGAGAATGGCCAATGTTGTTCCATTGTTTAAGAAGGGTAGCAGGGATAATACAGGAAATTACAGGCCAGTGAGCCTTATGTCAGTGGTAGGGAAATTATTGGAGAAGATTCTTCGTGACAGGATTTACTACCATTTGGAAGCAAATGGGTGCTTTAATAAGAGGCAGCATGGTTTTGTGAAGGGGAGGCCATGTCTCACTAACTTGATCGAGTTTATCGAGGAAGTGGCAAAGATGATTGATGATGGAAGGGCAATGGATGTCATCTACATGGATTTCAGTAAGGCCTTTGACAAGGTCCCTCATGGCAGACTGGTATAGAAGGTAAAGTCGCATGGGATCAGAGGTGAGCTGGCAAGATAGATAGAGAATTGGCTTGGTCATAGAAGACAGAGGGTAGCAGTGGAAGGGTGCTTTTCTGGATGGAGAGTTGTGACTATTGGTGTTTCGCAGGGATCAGTGCTGGGACCTTTGCTGTTTGTAGTATACGTAAATGATTTGGAGGAAAATGTAACTGGGCTAATTAGTAAGTTTGCAGATGACACTAAGGTTGGAGGAGTTGCAGATAGTGAAGAGGATTGTCAAAGGATACAACGGGATATAGATCGGTTGGCGACTTGGCTGGAGAAATGGCAGATGGAGTTTAATCTGGACAAATGCGAGGTAATGCATTTTGGAAGGTCTAATACAGGCAGGAATTATACAGTAAATAGCAGAATCCATAAGTGCATCAACAGGCAGAGGGATCTGGGTGCACAGGTCCACAGGTCACTGAAAATGGCAACGCAGGTGGATAAGGTAGTCAGGAAGGCATATGGTATGCTTGCCTTCATTGGCAGGGGTATTGAGTATAAAAGCTGGGAAATCATGCTGCAGCTGTGTAGAACCTTGATTAGGCCACACTTGGAATATTGCATGCAATTCTTGTCGCCATATTACCAGAAGGATATGGAGGCATTGGAGAGGGTGCAGAGGAGGTTTACCAGGATGCTGCCTGGTCTGGAAGTTATTAGCTATGAGGAGCGGTTGGAGAAACTCGGATTGTTCTTACTAAGGCGACGGAAATTGAGGGGCCACTTGATAGAAGTTTACAAAATTATGAGTGGCATGGACAGAGTAGATAGTCAGAAGCTTGCCCCCAGGGTGGAAGAGTCAATTACTAGGGAATATAGATTTAAAATGAGAGGAGAAAACTTTAGAGGAGATATGCAGGGCAAGTTTTTTTACGCAGAGGGTAGTGGAATTCGCTGCCAGAGGAGGTGGTGGAAGCAGGTACGATAGTGGTGTTTAAGAAGCAGCTTGACAAATACATGAATAGGATGGGAATAGAGGGATATGGACCCCGGAAGTGAAAAATGTTTTAGTTTGACAGGCAATATGATCAACACAGGCTTGGAGGGCCGAAGGGCCTGTTCCTGTGCTGTACTTTTCTTTGTTTATTAAATAAGGTAACCTAACTGATGTAAGTGTATACTATGTTCTAAGAATCTGAGATTCCACTTGGGCCTGGGTGGACCTGGTGTAGGTAAACTGACTGGGGCCAGAAAACAGAGCAGAAACAGCTTGTGTCCAGATTCTAACCAGCCTCAAAGAGGTCTATCTGCAGGACTTGCTGGGAATTTTGCCCTGGATGTGTTTAAAAGGCCACAGCAGAGCACTTGCCAGCTGAGTGTTGTTGAGATCTCACCGAGTCGTCAGACATTACCAGAAACCGGGGCATTGATGACCATGTGCTGCAGTATTACAGGAGTAAAATTTGACTTCCGGCAAGGGAAGGCAACTACATGTCAATGGAATAGAAAATCAAAGGTGGTGTATAATGGGTTATCACGTGTTTTGTAGCTGTGATGAAGATTAATTTTACCCCCTGTGGGAGATTTACCATGGACAGTGTCTCTGGCCCAGGAAGGATCTTGGGGGAACCCTGGTTGCCAGGTTTGGTACCACTCTGATTCCCAGCAGGGGATTGGACCAGGGGCCCCCGTGAGCCTTTATAGGTTTAGGCCACCTGCCTCAAAAAAACTGCCAACTTTGGTTTTGCGATGTGGGATGGAAATATCATCCACCAGGTTGGGCAGCCACAGGCTTTCCTCTTCCTCACTTGCACTGGCAGATAAGGACCCTTAGGAAACTCAGCTTCTACATAGATTTCGGGAAAGTCAACTGTGGTCTGCACAGTCACTGACTGTGATTGTGGTGAATTGTTCTTTTCATACCTCTCAACCTGCCTGCAGCCTTTGATGGCTGACCACATCATCCTCTACCATTGTCTCTTTACCGTCAACTAGCTTGGCATGATGACTCTTGCCTGGTTCCATTCCTATCTGTCCAGTCACAGCCAGAGAACTTCCTGAAATGGCTTCTCTTCCCGCTCCTCTGCTGTCACCTCTGGGGTTCCCTGCCGGCCTATCCTTGCACCCCTCCTATTTGATGCACACAAGTTATGCCTTGTTGCCGTTAGTTTTCACACGTTCACTGATGACACTAAGCTGTACTGCACCACAATCTCCCATGCCCCTCACTGCCTTTGATTTGTCACACTCCTTGTCTGACATACAGTTTAGGACAATTAGCCATGTCCTCCAATTAAATATTGGAAAGACCAAAGCAATTGTTTGTTTAACCCTGATCTGAATTTTTGATCCCATATCCCTTCTATCACCACAATTGCATTCTACCATCTTCAGAAAATCTCTACCTCATGTCATCGGCTGTTGAAGTTCTTATCAGTGCTTTGACTATTAAGGATTTGACCCAGCTAATGAAAGGGTTAGTTAAAAAACCTTTGACAAGAGCAGAGAGAGAGAAAGAAAATTAGGCCTTGATAGGGCTTTTACCAGATAGGGAGACAGGGCCTTGAAACCTTTTACAACCAAAAAGCTGCACCTGCGTTTTAGAAAAAACATGTTTTTGGCCCACTAGGAAATCTCTCAAACAAAGAACAGTCAGAATATAACAGACAATAGTTATGTTATTCTAAAAGCAACATATTTTCTTTAAAATAGACTGTTAGATTTACATGGGGTTCAGATCTGCAAGGAGGTCAGACCTACAAAGCTAAAGAAGGGTCAAAATCTTTATTAGATCCCTCCATGGCTGAGACAAGGCAGAAACTATGCTTTATACTTTTTGATTGTGAGTATAAACTACATTATTGTTTGAATATCCTGCTTGTATTTTAAGGTGGATTTGTATCTTTCATTTACTTTTATGTGGATTTGTACTTTGCATTTATATCTTAGATGGATTAGATTATCTTGCATTTACACTTTGTAACATTCCAACCATTACTATAAAGTAATCCGAGATTTAAGCTTATAATAAAACATTATTAAGTAACCATTATAAAAATGTTGTAGTCTCAATCTGTAAAGCCTCAGGACTCTAATTTCTCTAGAATTCTTCATTGAGAGATTTTATGTTCTGAAAGAGGTTAACACTTCAGAAGAGTTATTTCTGCTATAATATACCATGTATATTTTATTCTGAGATATCTTTGTTTAGTCTAAGTACTCCTGGGAGGGAGGACATTTTATTTTAAGACCAAGCCTATAGCTAATATAGCTGACTAAGCTCTTTTAATGATTTGAAATTCCTCTTGGTTGAGCATTAAGACTGAAGTAAGTTTGACTGAATGAATTTACCTTGCTGGGGAGTAAAGATAGTAAAACCTTAACATGAATACTCTAATGCTGCCCTGGCCAGCCCTCCTCCTTGTGCCCCCTGTAAACTTGAGTCCGCCTGAAACCTTGCTGCCCATATTCTGACTTGACCAAGTCCCATTCCTGCACCATCCCTGTACTCCTTGTATTATATTGACTCCCAGTTAAGCAGTGCCTCAATTTTAAAATCCCTCTGTGGCTTAACCGTCGCCCTTTCTCTGCAGTGTCCTACAGCCCTCCAATCCACCGAGATCTCTGCTCTCGTCTAAGTTCCTTTTCAAACCTTTTTTAGATTTTAGATTTTCTCCTATTTTCTTTGCTCCACCATTGCCAGTCAATCCTCTAATGCTTAGGCCTTAAGCCCTAGAATTCCCTCCCTAAACCTTTCTACCTCTCTCTCCTGCTTTAAGTGACTCCTTAATGCCTACCCCTTTGACGAATCCTGACCGCCAGTCATTTGCCTTTACTCGATTGTTGAAAGATGTGGTTTGTTTCAAATCCAATCACCAGCACTAGGAAGAAAGATTGCTCCTGTACTAATGTAACCCTTTATACAGTGTGGAAGTCAGGTTAAGTTGGCATAATTATATTTAAGATTATTCAAGTAATTTTCAAATCTCCATTAGTGCATTTCCTGTTGCATGTGTTGTATTGTATTGAATGTGTTGAATGTATGGACGAATGAATGAGTGATCATTATTTTGGACATGGATAATGTCAAATAGAAATTAAAATTAAAATTGGAGGATTGTTTCAGCCTCGCAGTTCCTTCTGAATCCTGAGCAGTCAGAGAACCATCGGAATTAGCATTTGCACCACAAGAACCTGACATTTCTACAGCAGTGTTCATTTGACCCTTTATGATGTTAATGGTTAAGAAGTATATGCCAAGTTCTCTGGTAGCAGAATCTTTGGAAAGAGTGATTTACCCCCTTGCAATTTTCAATTGATTATGTGCTCAGCAGGTACCCAACTAAACATAATTCTTTTTTCTTATGCTTCATTGCAATGTTTAATTTGTAAATCAAAACTGTTGTTACAAATCTCTGGCCACAGGCCTCATTACTGCTGGAGGGACAGAATTTATTAGGAGCATATTTCTGGTTGGTTGGGGGCATGAAAAACCACAACAAGACTGTTGGAAAAAGAAAACATTACTTTAAAAAGCCTGAATTGTAACCAAATATCTGACCTGAAAACGCTTTCTACTGACACTGGATGTAAGAATGAAGAAATGTTCTGTCCTCCAGTTCTGACATCCCTCCCCTTCAGGGGACAGGACTAAAACACCACACACCCTCCAAAAATAAAACTAATCCACAAGAGCAAAGCCTGAATGTTTTTGTAGGTTATCAGCACTCCAGGGTTGTGTTGCAGTTGTAACTCATTCAGACTCAACTGGTGTTTTATATAATACATGGTAGTCATACATCCTATTGAGCTCACTGCTGTGGAAGGTGTTGGATGAGTTCAGTTTACCAGTAAACTACATGAAAGGCCCTTAGCTTCTTCCTCGAACAATCCCCATCCACCACTACTCTCCTCCGTCTGGCTGAACTTGTTCTCACACTGAACAATTTCTCCTTCAACTCCTCTGACTTCCTCCAAATAAAAGGTGTGGCTATGGGTACCCGCATGGGCCCCAGCTATGCCTGTCTCTTTATGGGGTATGTGGAACATTCCTTGTTCCAGTCCTACTCCGGCCCCATTCCACAACTCTTTCTCCGGTACATCGATGATTACTTCGGTGCTGCTTCATGGTCTCGTCGGGACTTGGAAAAATTTATTAATTTTGCCTCCAATCTCCACCCCCCCCCATCATTTTCATGTGGTCCATCTCTGACACTTCCCTTCCCTTCCTTGACCTCTCTGTCTCAATCTCTGGTGATAGACTGTCCATCAATATCCATTACAAGCCTACCGACTCCCACAGCTACCTTGACTACAGCTCCTCACACCCCGCTTCCTGTAAGGACTCCATCCCATTCTCTCAGTTCCTTCGCCTCCGTCGCATCTGTTCCGATGATGCTACCTTCAAAAACAGTTCCTCTGACATGTCCTCCTTCTTCCTTAACCGAGGTTTTCCACCCACGGTCGTTGACAGGGCCCTCAACCGTGTCCGGCCCATCTCCCGCGCATCCACCCTCACGCCTTCTCCTTCTTCCCAGAAACATGATAGGATCCCCCTTGTCCTCACTTATCACCCCACCAGCCTCCGCATTCAAAGGATCATCCTCCGCCATTTCTGCCAACTCCAGCATGATGCCACCACCAAACACATCTTCCCTTCACCCCCACTGTCGGCATTCCATAGGGATCGTTCCCTCCGTGACACCCCGGACCACTCCTCCATCACCCCCTACTCCTCAACCCCCATCTATGGCACCATCCCATGCCCACGCAAAAGATGTAACACCTGCCCCTTCACTTCCTCTCTCCTCACCGTCTAAGGTCCCAAACACTCCTTTCAAGTGAAGCAGCATTTCACTTGCATTTCCCCCAACTTAGTCTACTGCATTCGTTGCTCCCAATGTGGTCTCCACTACATTGGAGAGACCAAACGTAAACTGGGCGACCGCTTTGCAGAACATCTGCGGTCTGTCCACAAGAATGACCCAAACCTCCCTGTCGCTTGCCATTTTAACACTCCACCCTGCTCTCTTGCCCACATGTCTGTCCTTGGCTTGCTGCATTGTTCCAGTGAAGCCCAACGTAAACTGGAGTAACAACACCTCATTTTCCAACTAGGCACTTTACAGCCTTCCGGACTGAATATTGAATTCAACAAACTTTAGGTCCTGAACGCCCTCCTCCATCCCCACCCCCTTTCTGTTTCTTCCCCCTTCCTTTTGTTTTTTCCAATAAATTATATTGATTTTTCTTTTCCCACCTATTTCCCACATTATTTTTAAATATTTTTAAATCTTTTATGTTTTCCCCACCCCCACTAGAGCTATACCTTAATTCCCCAACCATCCATTCTTAGCACATTTGTTTAGATATATATCACCAACTTCAACACCTATGTGTTCTTTTGTTCTGTTGTCTGTGACATCTTTTGATGAACTGCTTCTATTACTGCTTGCTTGTTCCTACAATCACACCCCCCCTCCACCCCCCACCACCCCCCCCTCCCCCCACCGACACACACACACACACACATCTTAAACCAGCTTATATTTCACCCCTTCCTTGGATTCACCTAGTTCTGTTGAAGGGTCATGAGGACTCGAAACGTCAACTCTTTTCTTCTCCGCCGATGCTGCCAGACCTGCTGAGTTTTTCCAGGTAATTCTGTTTTTGTTTTTGATTTCAATCTAACCAACCCAGCAGTAAAGGGGTAGTTTTGGATCAGGCAGCCATTTACATACCCCGCACACAATTTGTAGAACCATAGAATAGTTTGTTTATTCATTCATATGATGTGGGCACCCTTGGCAAGGCCAGCATTTATTGCCCACCCCTAATTTCCCTGAGAAGGTGGTAGTGAGCCGCCTTCTTGAATCAATTGAGCAGCTTGTTGGGCCATTTCAGAGGGCAGTTAAGTGTCAATCACGTTTATGGCAAAACAAAAACAGAATTACCTGGAAAAACTCAGCAGCTCTGGCAGCATCGGTGGAGAAGAAAAGAGTTGACGTTGCGAGTCCTTATGACCCTTCAACAGAACTGATTTTTCTTTACAAGAAGAGGGGTGAAATATAAGCTGGTTTAAGGTGGTGGTGGGGGGTGGGGGTGGGGGGGGGGGTGGGGGGTGCGGTTGGCTTGGGGGAGAGAAGTGGAGGGGGGTAGTGTGGTTGTAGGGACAAGCAAGCAGAGATAGGAGCAGATAATCAAAGGATGTCACAGACAAAAGAACAAAAGAACACAGAGGTGTTGAAGTTGGTGATATTTTCTAAACAAATGTGCTAATTAAGAATGGATGGTAGGGCACTCAAGGTACAGCTGTAGTGGGGGTGGGGGGCCATAAAAGATTTAAAAATAATGGAAATAGGTGGCAAAAGAAAAATCTATATAAATTATTGGGAAAAACAAAAGGAAGGGGGAAGAAACAGAAAGGGGGTGGGGATGGAGGAGGGAGCTCAAGACCTAAAATTGTTGAATTCAATATTCAGTCCAGAAGGCTGTAAAGTGCCTAGTCGGAAGATGAGGTGCTGTTCCTCCAGTTTGCGTTGGGCTTCACTGGAACAATGCAGCAAGCCAAGGACAGACATGTGGGCAAGAGAGCAGGGTGGAGTGTTAAAATGGCAAGTGACAGGGAGGTTTGGGTCATTCTTGCGGACAGACCACAGGTCTGTTTATGGGTTTATATCACATTTATGGTTTGGAGTCACATGTCGGCCAGACTGGGAAAGAATGGTAGATTTCCTTCCCTAAAGTACCATAGTGAACCTCGGGTTTTCACAACAATCCAATAGTTTGATGGTCGTCATTATTGATACTAGCTTTTTGTTCCATTATTCACTCAATTAGTTAAATTTATTAGCTGCTGTGGTGATATTTAAACACACGTTCCTGAATTATTATTCCCAGCTTCTGGATTACTAGTTCAGTGACATACCTTATAAGAAATACTGTATCTTCTGACTGTATTGTGTAGCACAAAAAGGTGCCATTCAGCCCATCATGCCAATTTGAGAGAGCTTTTCAATTAGTCTCTCTCCCCTGCTCTTTCCCCAAAACCCTGCAAATTATTTCCCTTGAAGTTTTTAACCAATTCCCTTTTGAAATTTACTATTCAATCTGCTTCTATCACCCATTCAGACAGTGCATTCCAAATCATAATCAAGTTGTGAGCAAAAAAGTGGTCTCATCTCCATTGGTCTGGGCATCACTGAAATCAGTATGAAGTGAATTTTGAGGGTTGGGTTAAACTCGGGGCTTTGAGTGTCAGGGCACACAACTATATCCATGATCCCAATTTTAACCTACCCCACCTGCAGGATTTGGCAGTTGTTTGTCAGACTGTTGACTCACACCCTGCTTAAATTTTCTCTCCTTGGAGCTCAATAATGTCCAACCCAATCCAATACCATTCTGGACAGATTATCTTCTCAATTTAGCTGCAATTTTTTTTTTGTGGGATCAACGTGTGCCTGGTTCACGTTATGAGAATTTTCCAGGATTTGTTTGTTTTTGTTCTGTAAAGGAATCTTTTGTTTTACACATAGGCTGCCCAACCTTATGGGAATTCTAATCTCCCTGGGCTGGGCTGGCCATTAATATTGATCCTTAAGTGAATGTGTTTCACTGAAATAAATCATAATATTTTAGTAATAAAACTGCATGGTATCTTTATTTCATTTCACTGTAATAGTCATCTTACATTACAAAATGAAACATCATAAACATAGTTTTAAATATAAAGTATGGTAAGCCATGCTGCTGATTCTTGCATTTTATGCTATATTATCTATTTGCTAATGTATCTAGTAGAGATTGGGTGATGCTGTCATTGAATAGGCTCCTGGCTGAGATGGATGTTGTCAGCAAGTTAGAACACATGTTTGAGACACAGAGATCTTGTAGAGTGTGTTTTTTATTCACTTTTACTCAATACCCAACTTCACACACTTGCAGTGAGTGCAATCTACAGAGCAGATCATAGTTCTGCAGTCCTGCAACATTCAGTAATGATTTTTTAAACTATTCGTTCATGGGATGGGGGCATCACTAGCTAGGTAAGCAGGCAGAAATTTCCCCCCATTTGGGGGTTGTCCAGGTGCGGGTGCGAACCTGATCGGTGACCCATGATCGGGGCCGTGCCACCATTTTATGTGGGTGGGCCAATTAATGTCTGCTCAGCGAGACGCGCACCCTGAAGCACTGAGCGCTCACTGTGAGGATGGGAGGCAGTGTTCCCTGAGTCAGAGCCTGTGCTCTTTCATGCATGCACGCAAAGGAGCGCCAAAATCTCCCTGAGGCACAGAGCTGCCTCAGGGAGGTTCATTTAATGTTTAAAAATTTAAATAAAGAGAAGGAAATATTTTAAGACGTCTCCTCATGTGACAGAGTCACATGAGCTGGGACATGTTCATGATATCTGATAAAAAGCTTTATTTAATTCATGAAACCTTCATGAAATCTCATCCCATCCGTGGATGAGGCTCCATGAAAAATGCGAAGGCCGCCTGGGCTCTTCGCCTGCCCACCGACCTTAAGGTTGGACGGGCAGCTCTGTTAATTGTTTTAATGGTTAATTAAATGGCCTTAATAGGCCTTTGACAGTTCGAGTTGGCTGCGCGCCTGCCGAACTGAAAATCTAAATGAAGTGCGGTAACCTCGGGTCGCCCGCCCAACGTCACTGCACGTCATTTTATGTGTCGGCGAGCGGTCCCCGCCCCCACTCACCGACCCGAAAATTCTTCCCAGCATTTATTGCCCATCCCTAATTGCCCTTGAGAACTGAATGGCTTGCTAGGGCATTTCATGACGGTAGACACTCATAGAAGAATAGAATCAGGGAATAATATAGAAAAGAAGGAGGCCCTTTGATTTATGAAATCTATGCCAATTCTTTTGAAGAGATTCCAATTTCTCCCATTCCCTGACTCTTTCTTCATATTCCTGCAATTTTGTTCTTCTTCAAGTGTTTATCCCTTTTGAAGACTGTTATTGACTCTGCTTCCACCACCCTATCAGGCAGTACATTCCAAATCGTAATCGCTCTCATGCAAAGATATATTTTCTCATGTCACCTCTAGGTCTTTTGTCAATCACCTTAAATCTGTGCCCTTTGTTTATTGACCCTTCAGTGATTAGAAACAGTTTCTCTTTACTTATCCTATCCAAACCCTTCATGATTTTAAACAACTCTCAGCCTTCTTTGCTCAGTGAATAATGACCCCAGCTTCACAGAATCACAGAAACACAGTGCAGAAGAGGCACTTCAGCCCATCGAGTCTGCACCAACATGTGAGAAACAGCTTCTCCAATCTATTCAGGTATCTGTAATCCCTGGTCATGGAAAACACTCTAGCAAATCTCTTCTGTACTCTCTCCAAAGTCGTCACATCCTTCTTAAAGTGTGGTGCCCAGAACTGGGCACAATACTCCAGCTTGGGCTGAATTGATATTTTATATAGGTTTATATAGGTGTTCACTTATGGTGTTTTATACAGGTTTATATAGGTGTTTACATATGGTGTTTTATATTGGTTTATATAAGTGTATGTACATAATGTTTTATGTAGGTTTGCCATAACTTCCTGCCTTTTGTACACTGTACTTCTATTTATAAAGCCCAGGATTGCATATGCTTTACCAGTTACTTTCTTAATCTGTCCTGCCATCTTCAAAGATTTGTGCATAAACACCCCCAGGTCTCTCTGTTCATGCACCTCCTTTGAAATTACACTGTTTATCTTGTAGTGTCTCTCCTCATTCTTCCTATCAAAATGTATCACCTCACACTTCCTTGCAGTAAATTTCATTCCTCATTGTAGCAGGCGCTCTTGAAGTCCATTACTATCCTCCTCATCTTTGAATGCACTTCCAAGTTTTGTGTCATCCGCAAATTTGGAAATTGTGCCCTGTACCCTTAAGTTCAACGCATTAGTGTATATCAAAAATGAAGTAACAGGGGGAGGATGCTCTATGAAGGTCCCCATCCTGAATGATAGTGAAGCCTATTATGTGAATGTAAAAGCCAAGGCTGAGGTTTGTGTTTGTGTATTACGCCTGTGCATACCTGTACCCTCCAAGGGCCAATGTACTTCATTTTAAAGTGGTAAACTGTAATAATTATGGCTTAATATCCAGTGAGTCATTGTTGAGGTGGTTCTTTATTGGAATTTGCAGTGTAAAGACAATTATTGATAACTCATTATCTTAAATGGTTTTGCTGTCATCAAATCAGGAAATAATCCATTAAGACTAGACAAGGGCAAATTTGTCTCGATGGAGAAAATACATCACATTTTAAAAATAAGCTTTTTGTTCTCTTCACATGAAGTTGTTAGCAGTGTCAGGAAATAAGGTTTTTGATGTCAGTCAAAATATATTGCTCCAATTAGCTGCACCCCTGTAGGGGAAGAAAATGGTGAGAGGTTTCAAACAGTAGGCAGGAGTTCCAAGAGTTGGGGATTCAGGCTTGCTGAAGAAGCATTTTACTGTCGTTGCATTGACACAAGATTCATTGTGTGTGTTGAGGCGACTGGCATATGCTCATAATTTGACAGAAATGATTAATTTCTTTGGGTTCCTCGCTGAGAAAAGACATCAAACAGATGTTTGTTTAATAATGGTCTAACATCCATGTATTTGTATAAATGAGTTTAACCCATCCATTCAAATATAAACATAATGTTTTGAGTATATAAAGTGTGTGTGTAGAAATATATATATATATATATATATATACACACACACTTACACCTGCACACACATATACACCTCAGTATAATTACTCCAGAAAGGATTCATGTTATTCTGTTTCAATCAATCATCACTGACCCCCAGAAGGGTTACTTAAACATTTCCATTAATATTTCAAAGTGTACAGATCCATGTTTGTTTTGCTTGAAACTAGCCCAATTTCAAATGGTAATGTGCAAAATTTACAGAAATCTGTCGTCTGGGACTCTACACATTTATCAAACAGTCAAATGAAGGATTGCACCAATCAGGAATACTGTGCAAGTGACACTGCAAAATGATGGATTATGTGCAGATTTTTTCTCTCCCTTCTCTGTCGCAATCTTTTTTTTTTGAGTCACTCTCTATTTTCAGTTGAGGGCAAACAGCCAGTCTCCTCCTTGTCCTCTTCCAGGGCTGCAGGGAAAGAAGAGCAAAGGAACTTGTCCACCTTGATCCTCTGGGAAATCACTGAGTCTTAACTTATTGCTTCCTCAATGACCGAGACCATAAACATCTGCACTTAATTTCTGGCATAAACCTGTATTCTGCTGCTCCAGGGAACTGTGTCCCCTCATGAGGTTCCTGTGAACATATATGTGACCCTTCATTTTCTCTCTTGTGCCTCAAGTGTCATGCACTGTTCTCCTGGAGAGTGTAGACAGTCTACCACCTCTTTGGTCTCTGTTATCACCAGTAGGAGCCAGCAATTCATGTAAAATGAGGCTGGAATGACTTCTGGCCTTCTGCATTTGAGAGATACAATGAGCTGGAGTCTGCTGAATCTTGGCTCAAATCAGGAAGACTAGCAGCAGGGAGGAATGGAAAATTCAGGCTGCATGGCCCACCGCCATCTTCCCACCCAGCTTGGAATTTCCCTCTAACACGATTGTTGCTGGCCTCTCCCATCGCCAAATGATAGTTGTTGGGGGTGGGGGGGGTGGAGGGTGGGGGGGGGGTGTTGGCGGGTGTGGTGTGGGGGCGGGGGGTTGCAGTGTTGGTTGGTGGAGGCAGGGCCTGAGTCATAGACACACACTTCCCCAGCACCACCATGTCCAAGGTGACAGTAGGCCTCAGATGTCCCTCCATGGTGCAAGGGGTCCCTGAAGAAGCTTCCTCTTTCTGCTGTCTCACTTCAATGATTTACCTATGTAGGCTTTGGTCGCTTCTGAGGCTGTGGCTGTCTCAGTATCCGGGCCTGTCCCTTTAAGTGCCCAGCTGTCTCTTGGTGCTGCAGTGATGTTTGCCCCACATCAACACTTGGAATTTGCAGCCAGGAACTGGTACTGGTAAGATCGCTCTTGTAGAAGACATCCTGGACTGGCTGCACCGCACAAAAGAAAGACTCACCTTTAGAGAGCGCCTTTCACGTCCTCACCACATCCTAAAGAGCTTCATAGGCAATGATTTTGTAGCCACTGTTGTAACATAGAAAACACAGCAGCCAATTTGCATACAGCAATCTCCCACAAACAGCAATGCAATAATGATTAGATAATCTGTTTTCCTATGCTGTTTATTGCAGGATAAATTTTGACAATGACACCATGGCGAACTCCCCCGCCCTTCTTTGAATTAGTGAAATGGAATCTTTTACATTCATCTGAGAAGTCAGGGCCCTGATGGTTTAAATCTCATCCAAAATACAGCTCCTTCAAGGGTGAAAGACCCTTAGTACTGCGCAAGAGTATCTGACAAGATTGTGCCTGTCTCTGCAGTGGGGCTTGAACTCACAGCCTCTTAACTTGGAGGTAAGAATGCGACTACTGAGCCATGACTGACACAAGGACACAAGTACTTGTTCTAAGTGAAACTAAGTGCATTCGAGAATTGGGAAATATGATGGATTAGTGCAAAATCCTTCATGGAATGGCCCCTGCTCAGTCTATTGGCTGAAAAAATTCTGTGTGTTCTGAGTTCCAGAGGACTCAAAACATTAACTCTGGCTGTTTCTCTCTCCGCTGATGCTGCCAGATCTGCTGCGTTTTTCAAGCACTTTCTGTTTTTATTTAAGATCCTATGTGTGTCTGGACAAGTTCAATTCAGGTCCAGATTTCAGAGAGAGAAAAAATGTTCCTAATTCAGCATTAATTGATCTTAAATATTAGCTGCAAGCAAGGCCTCAGGATGGTTGGTAAAGAAAACAGAAAATGTTGATGCCAGTGCAGAAAGGGGTATTACTGAGATTTTGGGATTGAGGCATATTCTTGAGGTGAAATGGAGTTTTACTTTACTGATGTGAAAGTTCTTGATGTTGTCAAATTTGAACTCTCCAGCACTGACATTCTTACCATTCCAGATCCTCCATGTTTGTGCAAAGACATGTGATGAATACCTGGTTGCAGGAAACTGTCGTTGTTGGGATTGAGATAGCTGTCATTGCCGTATTACTGGTCTTGAAAAGCTGATACCTGAATGTTTTGAATTCACTGCCAAAGCTGGCATTTATTGACCATCCCTAATTGACCTGAGAAGGTGGGTGGCTGGCTGCCTCCTTGAACCACTGCAGCAGTGGCTTAATACAACTAGGTGGATTACTGGATCAGAGGATGAATACGAGTCAATCGTGTTGGTGTCAGACTAGTGTCACATATACATCAGACCACATAAGGATGTCCTTCAAGGACATTCATGGACCAATTAGGTTTGTTACCACAAGCTGACCTTTATCATCATGTTTACTTTCAGATTTCCAGTTTCCTTTTATGGATTTATTTTTAAACTGAATTCTATATCCGTCACATGGGGATTTGAACTCACATCCTCTGGATTTTAGTCCATTGATGTAACCAATACATTACTACAACACCCTGTCAATCCTTCATGGATGGTGTGGGCATGAGTTATCTTCTGAAATAGTTATGGTTGTACCATGGCAGAAGTACTTTCTTACTGTGTCCATACATATATCGGGATGGATTTTACTGAGATTGCTGGGTCCCAATTTAGCTGTCAATCCTGGGTTGGGAATTTGGAAGTGGCTGTGACAGGAGGTTGGTCATGATTTTCTTGGACAATTAAGAAGCCAGCCTGGGAGCCTGCTCCAGTTAAGGATGGCAGGCAAAACTGGCAGGGAAATGGGAGGCCCACTTGAAGGGCATGCAGCCATGTCTGAACAGCAACCCCACCCGGGGTAGGCACTGCAGGTTTAGTTAAGAAAACGCAAAGGCATTCAAAATGGACCTGTCTTCTAAAGAGTTATAAAAGTGTGGCCACAGCTACCAGGCCATTAGTGTAGAGAGGGAAGCCTGCATAGGATGTCCAGTGGATGCAACTGTGGCCATCTGTCACCCATGGCTCTGGGGAGGCCTCACTGGCCCCCTCCTTTTGCCATTGGGAGGCTGCCTCTTGGCAATGACTGGGCTCCAGCTTCAATGGGGAGCATAAACACCATCTGGAAGATCCCAGCCATATTCCAAACTTGACCACAAGTATGAACTTGATTGAGCCTGATTACTGCAGGGTGGTAGCCGGTGGTGGTCAGGCCCCAGCTCTGGCACAATGGCCTGGAGTGGAAGCCCACTAACCAAATGTGGTCTTTTCTGATTCTCCTCCTGGCTGCCCCTCCTTCTCCTCCTCTGTGGGTGTCAGAAGCTTCCGCCCATTCTGACTACATACAAGGTTTTACGATATTTCACTTGCCACTAACTCTACTGCCCTCTGGCAAAGCCATTTGGCAACGTTGTTTGTTGTTAAAGCTTGGAGCAAAGAGCAACAATCCAAAACTCACTCCTAAAAATCATGTTTGAACCTAAGACGTACTTCAAGACACTCTTAAAACTTCTGTGTATAGATATAAATCTAGAACTTACTATTGTTGATTTTAATCCTAAACACTTGAAACATTCATATGGAATGACAAAATCTTAGCATGCAGGTACAGTAAGTAATTTTTTTTATTCATTCATAGGATGTGGGCATCACTGGTTAGGCCAACATTTGTTGCTCATTCCTACTTGCCCTTGAGAAAGAGGTGGTGAGCTGCCTTCTTGAACCGCTGCAGTCCCTGTGGTGTAGGTACACCCACAATGCTGTTAGGAAGGGAGTTCCAGGACTGTGACCCAGCGACAGTGAAGGAACAGCGATATATTTCCAAGTCAAGATGGTGAATGACTTGGAGGGAAATTTCCAGGTGGTGATGTTCCTATCTATCTGCTGTTCTTGTCCTTCTCGATGGTAGCAGTCATAGGTTTGGAAGGTGCTGGCTAAGGAGCCTTGATGAGTTTCTCCAGTGCATCTTGCAGGTGATACATACTGCTGCCACTGTTCATTGGTGGTGGTGGGACTGGATGGAGCGCCAGTCAAGCAGGCTGCTTTGTCCTGGATGGTGTCGAGCTTCTTCAGCGTTGTGGGAGCTGCACCCATCCAGGCAAGTGGAGAATATTCCATTACACTCCTGACTTGTGCCTTGTAGATAGTGAACAAGCTTTGGGGAGTCAGAAGATAAATGCATTGGAAACAGTTCAGAGAAGATTTACCAGGCTCACACCTGGAATGGGTGGGTTGTTTTATGAGGAAAGGTTGGACAGGCTAGGCTTGTATCCACTGGAGTTTAGAAGACTAAGAGGTGACTTGATTGAAACATATAAGATCCTGAGGAGTCTTGACAGTGTGGATGTGGAGAAGATATTTCCTCTTGTGGGAGAATCTAGAACTATGGGGTCAGTGTTTAAAATAAGGGGTACAACTACAACACTGGCATCTACCCAGCTATGTGGAAAATTGCCCAGGTATGTCCTCTACACAAAAAGCAGGACAAATCCAACCTGGCCAATTACCGTCCCATCAGTCCACTCCCAATCATCAGTAAAACAATGGAAGAGGTTATCAACTATGCTATCAAACCGCACTTACTTAGCAATAACCTGCTCACTGATGCCCAGTTTGGGTTCTGCCAGGGCCACTCAGGTCCTGGCTTCATTTAGATCTGATCGGTGGTTGTGGAATCACTTAGCTCTGTCTATCACTTGCTGCTTATGCTGTTTGAGATGCAAGTAATCCTGTGTTGTAGCTTCACCAGCTTTACACCTCATTTTTAGGTATGCCTGGTGCTGCTCCTGGCCTGCCCTCCTGTACTCTTCACTGATCCAGGGTTGATTCCCTGGCTTGGTGGTAATGATAGAGTGGGGGATATGCCAGGCCATGAGGTTATGGATTGTGGCTGAGTAAAATTCTGTTGCTGCTGATGGCCCACAGCGCTTCATGGATGTCCAGTCTTGAGTTGCTAGATCTGATCGAAATCTATTCCATTTAACATGGTGATAGTGCCACACAACACGATGGTGGGTATCCTCAATGTGAAGACGGGACTTCGTCTCCACAACGACTGTGCGGTGGTCACTCCTACCGATACCGTCATTGACACATGCATCTGCAGCAGGCAGGTTAGTGTCAAGTACGTTTTTCTCTTTTGTTGGTTCCTGCACCACCTGCTGCACACCCAGTCTAGCAGCTATGTCCTTTAGCACTTCAGCCAGCTCGGTCAGTAGTGGTGCTACTGAGCCACCCTTGGGTGATGGACATTGAAGTCCCCCACCCAGAGTACATTCTGTGCCCCTGCCCCCTTCAGTGGTATTCAACATGGAGGAGCACTTGTTTATCAGTTCAGAGGGGAATCAGGAGGAGTTTTCCTTGCCCATGTTTGGCCTCGTGCATGAAACTTCGTGGGGTCCGGAATCAATGTTGAGAACTCCAGGGCAAATCCCTCCTGAATTCCACTGTGCCACCACCTCTGCTAGTTCTCTCCTGCTGTTGGGACAGGACATACCCAGGTTTGGTGATGTTGATGTCTGGGACATTATCTTTAAGTTATAATTCTGTGAGTATGATATGTCAGGCTTGGCTAGTCTGTGAGACAGCTCTCTCAATTTTGGTACAAGTCCCCAGATGTTAGTACAGAGGACTTTGGAGGGTGAACAGTTTCCAGGGACTAGGTTGATGTCAGGTTTCATTCCTTAGGTCATTTCAGAGGACAGAAAAGAGTCAACCACATGGTTGCAAATCTGGAGTCACATGCCATCCAGACCAGGTAAGGATTGCAGATTTCCTTCCCTAAAGGGAATGTGAACCAGATGGTTTTTACAGCAATTGACAATGTTTTTATGGTCATCATTATAGGTATTTTATTGAATTCAAATTCCACCATCTGCCATCATGGGATTTGAACCTAGGTCCCCAAAGCATTAACCTGGTCTCTGGATTACTAGTTTGGTGACAATGCCACTACCCCCTTAGTAGGGCTTTGCTACAACAGGGTAGGACATTGGTGAGGCTACTCCTAAAGTACTGGGTTCAGTTTTGGTCTCCTTATTTAAGTAAAGAAATACTTACACATGTGTCAGTTTATAGGAGGTTCACTAGGCTGATTCCTGGGATGAAGGGTTTGCCTTATGAGGAAAGGTTGAACAGTTTGGGCCAATAAAGATTTTAGAAGAATGAGAGATGATCTTATTGAAACATATAAGATTCAGAGGTGGCTTGACTGGGTGGATGCTGAAAGGATATTTTCCCTCATGGGGGTATCTAGAACCAGGGGGCACAGTTTCAAAATAAGGCACCTCCCAATTAAGATGGAGGTGAACAGGGATTTCTTCTCTCGGAGGGTCATTAGTGTTTGGAATTCTCTTCCCAACGAGCAGTGGAGGCTGGGTGATTGAATATATTCAAGCTGAATTGGACCAATTTTTGACTGACAAGGGAGTCAAGGGTCACAGAGGGACAGGCAGGCAAGTGGAGTGAAGAACACTCCAATCAGCCATGATCTTATAGACAGAGCAGGCTTGAGGGGCTGAATGGCACAATCCCGCTCCCATTTCTTATGTTCTCTATCTGTATTTTCATAACAGATATTAACCTCTTTATTCTGATATAATAACAGACAAATAATTGTTTATCATACAAATGCATGGAGTTTACTTGCTAATGTGACCAACAGTAATTTCTGATCTCTATCCTATTTCCTTCCAATTATTTAATTTTATGGTGTTTCTTCATAATCCAGTAACATATTAAATAATTTAACACTGAATCTACTTGTGAAGATTGATTTACAACAATTTACATGGAGAATGGACATCAAATGGTTAATAAAATTCCAAGTTTTAACAGATTAAGAGGAGTTCTGAGTTGACTAGACCTACAGTCTCTATTAGTGGGCTGAGTTTGATTTACTTCCTTTGTAGTGGGTGTGTTTTATTATGATCCTGTTAAGGACCGTTAACATTTAAAAAAGAAAACTGAACACCCAGCAATTAATGGACAGAATTTCACCACAAGATTTCACATTTGTAAACAAAGATAAACTTTATTGTACATCAAAAATAATTAAGCAATAATTAAACAGTGATTTCAAGCAAATAATTTATTTTACCTTCAATGCTACTCTTTGATTCTATAATCCATATTGCTAATGGAGTTTACAACCCTTTCTCCAGACACCCTGTGTTCACTAAGAAATCCCATGCTTACAAAGCTGCCTTCAGCTTCCTTTCATCTAGAAACTACATACATAATTTAAATCTTTTATTAAAGTAAATTATTGAATTAAATAAGATAACCCCCTATTGTTTATTGCTTTCGCAACTCTACCCATGTCCTTGTAAGATAAATATAGGCTACCTGTTAAGTGTAATGAACCTAGGCTCGTTTGAATTGCATTTACATCTAGTTTCTTAATCAGGTGTCCATTTATCTCATACTTAGCACTTAACCTCCAACCTAAAAGTTACCTACCCAAGACGAAAAGTTATATTCTAATATATATGACTGATGAACCAAATTTTTGCCATAGTGTGCAAATGTGGGTATGTATGGTGTGTGTGTGTGTGTGTGTGTGTGTGTGTGTGTGTGTGTGTGTATGAGTGATGGTGTTGGTATGTATGGTGTGTGTGTGATGGTGTTGGTATGTATGGTGTGTGTGTGTGTGATGGTGTTGCTATGTATGGTGTGTGTCCGATGGTGTTGGTATGTATGGTTTGTGTGTACGTGTGTGATGATGTTGGCATGTATGGTGTGTGTATGTGTGTGTGTGCGTGTGTGATGATGTTGGTATGTATGGTGTGTCTGTTTGCATGTGTGATGGTGTTGGTATGTATGCTGTGTGTGTATGTGTGCTTGTGTAATGGTGTTGGTATGTATGGTGTGTGTGTCTGTGTGCGTGTGTGATGGTGTTGGTATGTATGGTGTGTGTGCATGTGTGATGGTGTTGGTATGTATGGTGTGTGTGTACGTGTGTGATGATGTTGGCATGTATGTTGTGTGTATGCGTGTGTGTGCGTGTGTGATGATGTTGGTATGTATGGTGTGTCTGTTTGCATGTGTGATGGTGTTGGTATGTATGCTGTATGTGTATGTGTGCTTGTCTAATGGTGTTGGTATGTATGGTGTGTGTGTCTGTGTGCGTGTGTGATGGTGTTGGTATGTATGGTGTGTGTGCATGTGTGATGGTGTTGGTATGTATGGTGTGTGTGTGTGCCTGTGTGATGATGTTGGTATGTATGTTGTGTGTGTGTATACATGTGTGATGGTGTTGGTATGAATGGTGTGTGTGTGCACATGTGTGTGATGGTGTTGTTATGGTGTGTGTGTGTGTGTGTGTTTGTGTGTGTGTGATGGTGTTTCTATGTATGGTGTGTGTGATGGTGTTGGTATGTATGGTGTGTGTGTGTGCGTGTGTGATGATGCTGGTATGTATGGTGTGTGTGTTTGCATGTGTGATGGTGTTGGTATGTATGCTGTGTGTGTGCATGTGTAATGGTGTTGGTATGTATGGTGTGTGTGTTTGTGCGTGTGTGATGGTGTTAGTATGTATGGTGTGTGTGTGATGGTGTTGGTATGAATGGTGTATGTGTGTGTGTGTGATGGTATTGGTATGTATGGTGTGTGTATGTGTGTGTGTGTATGTGTGTGTGATGGTGTTGGTATGTATGGTGTGTGTCTGATGGTGTTGGTATGTATGGTGTGTGTGTGCGTGTGTGACGATCCTGGCATGTATGGTCTGTGTATGTGTGTGTGCGTGTGTGATGATGTTGGTATGTATGGTGTGTGTATGTGTGTGTGTGCATGTGTGATGATGTTGGTATGTATGGTGTGTGTTTGCATGTGTGATGGTATGTGTATGTATGCTGTGTGTGTGTGCATGTGTGATGGTGTTGATATGTACGGTGTGTGTGTATGTGTGTGTGTTGGTATGTATGGTGTGTGTGTGTGTGCCTGTGTGATGGTGTTGCTATGTATGTTGTGTGTGTGTGCGTGTGTGTGATGGTGTTGGTATGAATGGTGTGTGTGTGCATGTGTGTGTGATGGTGTGTGTGTGTGTGTGTGTGTGTGTGTGTGTGCTTGTGTATGTCTGATGGTGTTGGTATGTATGGTGTGTGTGTATGTGTGTGATGCTGTTGGTATGTATGGTGTGTGTATGTGCATGTGTGATGGTGTTGGTATGAATGGTGTGTGTGTGCACGTGTGTGTGATGGTGTTGGTATGGTGTGTGTGTGTGTGTGTGTGTGTGTGTGTTTGTGCGTGTGTGATGGTGTTGGTATGTATGGTGTGTGTGATGGTGTTGGTATGTATGGTGTGTGTGTGTATGCGTGTGTGATGATGCTGGTATGTATGTTGTGTGTGTTTGCATGTGTGATGGTGTTGGTATGTATGCTGTGTGTGTGCATGTGTAATGGTGTTGGTATGTATGGTGTGTGTGTCTGTGTGCATGTGTGATGGTGTTGGTATGTATGGTGTGTGTGTGTATGTGTGTGTGTGTATATGTGTGTGTGTGTGTGTGCTTGTGTAATGGTGTTGGTATGTATGGTGTGTGTGTCTGTGTACATGTGTGATGGTGTTGGTATGTATGGTGTGTGTGTGCTCTGTGTGATGGTGTTGGTATGTATGTTGTGTGTGTGTATACGTGTGTGATGGTGTTGGTATGAATGGTGTGTGTGTGCACGTGTGTGTGATGGCGTTGGTATGGTGTGTGTGTGTGTGTGTGTGTGTGTGTGTGTGTGCTTGTGTAATGGTGTTGGTATGTATGGTGTGTGTGCATGTGTGATGGTGTTGGTATGTATGGTGTGTGTGTGTGCCTGTGTGATGGTGTTGCTATGTATGTTGTGTGTGTGTGCGTGTGTGTGATGGTGTTGGTATGAATGGTGTGTGTGTGCATGTGTGTGTGATGGTGTTGGTATGGTGTGTGTGTGTGTGTGTGTGTGTGTGTGTGTGTGCTTGTGTGTGTCTGATGGTGTTGGTATGTATGGTGTGTGTATGTGCATGTGTGATGGTGTTGGTATGAATGGTGTGTGTGTGCACGTGTGTGTGATGGTGTTGGTATGGTGTGTGTGTGTGTGTGTGTGTGATGATGCTGGTATGTATGTTGTGTGTGTTTGCATGTGTGATGGTGTTGGTATGTATGGTGTGTGTGTCTGTGTGCGTGTGTGATGATGTTGGTATGTATGGAGCGTGTGATGGTGTTGGTATGTATGGTGTGTGTGTGTGTGTGTGTGTGCGTGTGTGATGATGCTGGTATGTATGTTGTGTGTGCTTGCATGTGTGATGGTGTTGGTATGTATGGTGTGTGTGTCTGTGTGCGTGTGTGATGTTGTTGGTATGTATGGTGTGTGTGTGTATGTGTGTGTGTGTGCTTGTGTAATGGTGTTGGTATGTATGGTGTGTGTGTCTGTGTACATGTGTGATGGTGTTGGTATGTATGGTGTGTGTGTGTGCTCTGTGTGATGGTGTTGGTATGTATGTTGTGTGTGTGTATACGTGTGTGATGGTGTTGGTATGAATGGTGTGGTGTGCACGTGTGTGTGATGGCGTTGGTATGTATGGTGTGTGTGTGTGTGTGTGTGTGTGTGTGTGTATGTGTGTGTGATGGTGTTGGTATGTATGGTGTGTGTGTGATGGTGTTGGTATGTATGGTGTGTGTGTGCGTGTGTGACGATCCTGGCATGTATGGTCTGTGCATGTGTGTGTGTGCGTGTGTGATGATGTTGGTATGTATGGTGTGTGTATGTGTGTGTGTGCGTGTGTGATGATGTTGGTATGTATGGTGTGTGTGTTTGCATGTGTGATGGTATGTGTATTTATGCTGTGTGTGTGTGCGTGTGTGATGGTGTTGATATGTACAGTGTGTGTGTTTATGTGTGTGTGTGTGTGTGTGTGCTTGTGTAATGGTGTTGGTATGTATGGTGTGTGTGCATGTGTGATGGTGTTGGTATGTATGGTGTGTGTGTGTGCCTGTGTGATGGTGTTGCTATGTATGTTGTGTGTGTGTGCGTGTGTGTGATGGTGTTGGTATGAATGGTGTGTGTGTGCATGTGTGTGTGATGGTGTTGGTGTGTGTGTGTGTGTGTGTGTGCTTGTGTGTGTCTGATGGTGTTGGTATGTATGGTGTGTGTGTATGTGTGTGATGGTGTTGGTATGTATGGTGTGTGTATGTGCATGTGTGATGGTGTTGGTATGTATGGTGTGTGTGTGATGGTGTTGGTATGTATGGTGTGTGTATGTATGTGTGTGTATATGTGTGTGTGTTGGTGTTGGTTTGTATGGTGTTTTTGTGTGCGTGTGTGGGAGGGTGTTGGTTTGTATGGTGTTTTTGTGTGCGTGTGTGGGAGGGTGTTGGTTTGTATGGTGTTTTTGTGTGCGTGTGTGGGAGGGTGTTGGTTTGTATGGTGTTTTTGTGTTCGTGTGTGGGAGGGTGTTGGTTTGTATGGTGTTTTTGTGTGCCTGTGTGATGGTGTTGGTATTTATGGCGTGTGTGTGTGTATGGGTGGGTGGGGGGGATGGTTTGAGTATTTGTGTGCTGATATCTGTCTCTATTGTGTGCTCCTTCACATTTACTCAATATTGTAAATATGCATATAATATGGATTGAAATAACTCACAATTCAACACATGCAGTACCATTACAATAACAGCTTGCACATTGCCAGTACCTCTAGAGCGCTTCATAAAGGCATACTAAAAAAATAAACAGATGTCAAATGTGAAGGAGGCAGTTGCGGGGTAAGCAAAAGCTTGGTTAACGAGGTGCAATTTAAGGAGTAAACTTGTGTATTAATTCGGTTCTAAAGGAAGTTGTGAAATGAGATTGTAGACTAATTACAGTGTGGCAGCGTAGAACAGCAGTTAGATGCACCATTTACACAGGCAGCAAGCCTAATGAGTGTCTTGGGCAGCAACCAAAAACAAAGCTTCAATCCAGTTTCAGCTGGTGCATTTTTGCAGGTGTCCTTGGAATGCGGGAGATTGGTCCCCAAATTGGACCCAGAACAAGGTCCACTTTCTAGGCCTAGGCCTGATTCTTGGACTTTAGTCCTGGAAAGGAAGCACATTGTCATTGTCATGTGGAGATATGCAGGCAATCTCTGTCCCTGGAGACAGCCTACTCTCAAACCTCTCTCGTCCAGCTCAGTGTCTGGGACTGTCTCAAAATCACATGAGTAAGTGAGCTATCAATAAATCATTGTTCACTTCTTGCTGTAAGTTTTAATTTTTCCTTTGTTGAATTTTTATTAAAATATTAATAACAGGTACTATTTATGTCATGATGTGCCCTCTGGGATTGGCTAACATTCTCATATAGTTGGAGGGTGCAGGAGCCTACTGGACCTGTAAACCAGGGGTCATGATTTCAAATCCCACCACCCCATATTGTGAAACTGAATTAAATCTGAAGCTGGGGCCAGAGAAAATGACCTGAAAGTTGTTGAGTTCATTTGTCCACAGCCCCTGCTACCGAAAAGGACAAGAGTAACAATGTGTGAGAACAGCTTCATCTCTAAGATTTGCCCCTGCAATCGCATTGTCACTCCCTTCATTGGCATGATATCAATATCCTGGAATTTCTCAGTTACTTCTGTCACTGTAAGGACTACAGCAGTTCTAGGAGTGAGCCCACTGCCACCTTCCCAGGACAACTGGGGATGGACAATAAAACCAATGTTGCCCCCAACCTGAGAGCAATTTTTTTTTTCAACATAACATGACCTCTTCTCCTTCCTGACCTCAGGTAGCATCAGAGTTGGGTCACAATGTGGATGATTGACATAATTGACCCAAGGAAATGGTTCGCTTTTGAGAAAGGTTCAAATCCCAAAAGACACAAGTTACAATCAAAGAGTGAGGAGGGAAGTTGAGTAAGCAATCTTGGAGAGTGAGTTATTTGGAGAGGTCCTCGAAACTGGTGAGGCAAACGGGTTCAGAGATAATTGAGGATAATCTTCCCGTATATGAAGATTAACACATTTGGTAAAAAGATAGGTAGATAGCTGATGGGCCAAATGGCCTTCTTCTGCTTTGCAACAATTATGTGATTGTGTGAGTTCAATTTCTGGGAAAACAAATATACTTACTAAAAAGTCTTTCCTGTACCTTTCCTATTCCTGTTGAGGGGAGATGGTGGTATGGTAATCCAGAGGTACATGCCAATACTCTGCAGGCACAGGTTAAAATCTCACCTAGGCAGCTGGTGAAATTTAACTTCATTTAACAAACCTGGATTATAAAGCTAGTCTCGGTAATGGTGATCATGACAACTATCATTGAGGGTTGTAAAAATTCATGTGGTTCTCTAATGTCCTTCAGGGAAGAAAATCTGCCCTCCTTACCTGGTCTGGCCTACCTGTGACTTCAGATCCATAGTTGACTCTTAACTGCCTTCTGAAATAGCCTAGCCAGCTACTCAGTTTAAAGGAAATTAGAGATGGACAACAAATGCTGGCCTTGCCAGTGATGCTCACATCCATGGAAAAATTTTAAAAATACATTAATTCTTAAGGTAACCAGCTATTAAAATTCTTCCTTTCTTAAAGCCACAATGTCAGTTTTAACCATCAGTCATTTTTGGGCAGGGGAGGAGAGTACCATAGCCTATCCTGCACCCTTGATTTCAGGAACACAAGGTCATTTCAATGGGTAGGCAGCTACTTGCCCAAAAGACACAGAAAGAGTTCCAGGTAGGAGAGGACATTCAGGTGGTCAGAAGTTGCTGGTCAGTGGGAAGGAGAGGACATTCAAGTGCTATGAGGCTGCTGGATGGCACCAGCGGAAGACTCGTTGGCAAGCAGAGAAGTAGTGGGAGGGTCTGGGAGGGATTCTCAGGAGGGAAGATAAGAAGATTCCAGACCTGTCCTTGTAGTTTCCTAAGGAGCACATATATTCCTCCTATCCCGATAAGGGAGAGATTTGGACTACACTGAATGACCGCAGTACAAGCTTACAATATTTTACTTTACAATACTTTAAAACATCTCAGAGCTTACACATGGTGTCAGCTTAGAGTATCATCCCTTTATGGTACTCTCTCAGTTTTCATAAGCTCTCTAGCTCCACCCACAGGCTTAAGCAATCAAATAAAGTGATGTAGATCAGAAAACTGTATAACACAGATCAATCAAACCATTGCACACTACAGTCAGCGACTGAACATCAGAAAGTACTGGATAAAGGAAAAAATGAAGAACCTTAGTAAGCCCTTTCTGTTAAACAGATAAAGATTAGAATGTTTGGAAAGTAAATTAGTCCATCAGCCTCCAAACCACAGATTGTCCTCCCATCATGTGGTCTACCCCATTTATCTAATCCCCTTAGGAACCAGCCTGATTAATGCCTTATTCCTATCATGGGGAACCCACCCCTTGCTCAAAACCTATTACATCTCTAACTTTTCCTACTTCTGATGAAAGGTCACAGACCTGAAGCGTTAATTCTGCTTTTGTCTGCACAGTTGTTGCCTTCTCAGCATTTTCTGTCATTATCACATCCTGTGGATTGTTTAATCATCTCACCTATACCCATCACTCTGAGCTTCAATGCAGTTTCTAACCAAGTTTTTATTCAGATATTTATTGAATGAGTTATTTGACATGGTATCCTTTTTTTTTGCTGGAATCTTTCTGTTCCATGTGTCATCTGCCCTGTGGGAGAAATCTCTACTCTTACATGAGGCTATTAAATTATCCTAAATACTTTGAAAGTATTAACTTTCAAAACTATAGTATCTGTAGTGAATGAACTTCAGGCATTGATGTTGATTAATCAGAGCTGCAGTAAACTAACAGTAAATGAAACCCTGGACATTGACACCTGTCCATTCCACCCCACTAACCTAGCTGACTGAATCATAGAATCTTACAGTGCACGAGGAGGCCATTTGGTCCATTGTTCTTTGAAAGAGCAATCCAAAGAATGAGATGGAAATCTCAGCAACAGTGATATTTGAATCACTGTAATCCATTATATCATCCTGAATTGAGCCAGTGAAACTTATGCCCTGTTGAAAATGCACTGGGAACTCCCAAAGTAGAGAATCTTATCTATGTAGCCAAATCCTGACATAACATGATGCAATTCAATTTCAATATGTCTCACCTTGTTTTCTAGGCAATATGGATTATCAAATATCCAAAAGCCAATCAAACTGAGTGGTGCATCACTGAGGTATCCTTTGCAGTTGTCTGGAAGTTCCCTAAGGACACTGGCGTCCTTCAGTGTAACTATATGACAGGGCCTGCAGATCTCTGGGAACAAGGTGGCTGTTATAGAGTCAATTTTCCAGGCAACTTTTCTGGGTGGAAACATTGAACTTCATTTACAAGGCAACAGCAGCTACATGTGTACATCAAGCTCTATGACTAAAGAAGAACTCATTTCTAGAGGCTCCCTATTCTACAAACTGGTTTATACAGATCATGTGATCTTATAACAGAATTATTTTTAAAGCCACAGTCCTATGTTTAGCAAAACTATAATTACTACAGTGGCCCACTTCAATCACAGCAGTTTAGAGTCCCTTCTTTGTAGCACATCAGTAGCCAGGTTAGATAAAACATAGGTAGACTGGGAACCATTCAGCCCCCTGAGCCTGCCCCATCATTTGGGTAAATTATAGCTGATAGGTAGAGGTACAGTGTCTCAAAGCTGGAAACCTCTGGACCACGTTTGTGCCAGAGTTCAGGTCTTGCCAGTTTCGGGTCGGGTAGTTCGATTCTGGTCAGACATGTGGTGTGTTGGGGATTTGTTTCTCAAGTAAGGTTTAAAAGAAATCGCAACAACAAGGTAAGCCAAGAAATTCTTTACAGCTAAAAGCAAAATACTGCGGATGCTGGAAATCTGAAATGAAAACAAAAAATGCTGGAAAAACTCAGCAGGTCTGACAGCATCTGTGGAGAGGGAAACAGAGTTAAGGTTTCGAGTCCGTATGACCCTTCCTGATACAGTTATAAAAGTTATGTATGTTATAAAAGTATAACAGTTCTAAAGTTTGAGGTGGAATGAAAGACATGAAGATAAAATCAAAATACTGGCGATGCTAAAACTCTGAAGTAAAAACAGAAGATGCTGGAAATACTCAGCAAGGCTGGCAGCATCTGTGGAGGAAGAAATATTTCAGGGAGGGCAATGATCTGTCATAAGATTAGGGTTGCCAACTGTGAGTAAATGTATCCCTGGAGGTTTTATCACATGACTTTCACCCACGCTCCAGCCATTAGTCGGCCAACACATCCATCCTTGTGACGCACTGTCTTCCTACTCCAACTGGAAAGCAAAATGGTTCATTACCCAATTGAATGATGCTTGACTGTCAGCCAAACAGCCTTTTCCCCCCATTTACAATATTTTTATATCTGGTAAAGAGAAATGTTCAAAGAAAATCTTACAAAATCCTTTTTAATGTCGCAATGATCTTTCTCCAGTGTAGCACAGAGCAGCATCCTGGAAATTGATCTTCAATTCCTGGAGGTTCCAGGCCAACCCTGGAAGATTGGCAATCCACATCTGATCTATTCTTTCATGGTATAATCGACAAAAATCCGATTTTATTCTCCCCTTTTCACTTTTGAACTGGCTAAACATGGATAAATTAACTGGTTATTGCATTCTACTGTCTGCTCCTTACTCATGGTTTTACCTGACTGAAATGGGCAGAGAGAAATATGATCCATAGGGAAGGAGACAGAAAATGCTGGAAATACTCAGCAGGTCTGGCAGCATCTGTGGAGAGAGAAAGAGTTAATGTTTCGGGTTGAGTATCCTTCTGAGATGGAGACAGAGGCTGTCTGAGACAGAGGGTCAATCTGCCAATACACCTCTAATCAATCTGGAAACCATGCTGTCACTTCTTAAAGTGACTGGGACGTATTCATATTTGGCAGTGGGAAATAAAGCCGGGAGAGAACTTGTGTATAGGTTGATGCCTCTTCAATTTCAACGCTGCAAGTCTCTCAGAAAAGACAAAATTAAAATAACAAAACCTTAACTAAAGCCAGCATTACAATGCATCCATTAATCATCTCTGTCCCGTGTTCTTTTTCAAAAGGGCTCTGTTTTTTGTTATGGTAATGTACTCCTTTCAATTGCTTTATCATTTGTTATTTTCAAATTCCTCCTTTGCTGTCACTATTCGTTAAAACGCACCTAGATGACAATGGCCTATGCGACTATTTCTATGCCAATTTTCCTCTCTTTCTACAAATGCGAAAATATTGGGAAGGTTACACGTCCGTGGTTTTAAGTTAAGAATGGGGAGCTCTAGTTCCATGACACAGTTAGACTCTCTCCCTGGGGAGACAGAGTGAACAGCTTCAGAGGAGTGTGTTTGCCATTTTATTCTCCTTTACTGCCTCATGATTTTCATGAATTGTTGCCACTTTTCAGGAGGCCGGTCTGTGTTTCTTTTAAAAGCAGAAAAATGTCACCTCCGTCTTAATGGAGTGACCCAGCCGAAGGCTGGAAACTTGAAGCTAATCAGAAAATGGTTGATTTAGTCAAGAAGGGTTTGGGAAGTTCAAAAGTGAAAATAACAGAATCCAATTTTGCTATAGCCTAAAATTTGGAATGAAAGTTGAATGTATTTTTTTGTCAACTATTTTCAGAGGGATTTAGTTGTGAATGTGCTGGGTCTACATGGAATCTGGAATGAGTCAGTCTCTCAACTTTATTTTACTGGCTTAAACCACATTCAATCTGAAAATATAACCAGATTGATATTAATATTACTATCACTCTTAGAGTAATATTTGTACTAGTGATTTAGGAACAGTTTTATGCTAACATATTTGTTCTTTAATTTAAATAAAGAAAAAGAAATATTACTGGCCATCCCTATGGGCGGGATTTTACAGTTGGCATGTGAGGGGGGACCCGACACGCATGCACGTTAAATGATGCACGATGATGTCGGCCGTGTGTCCCAACGTCACCGCCCACCATCGCGATATTTTGGAAGGCAGGCATGCTGTGAGTTCAGAGGCGTGCCCGCCATTAATTAGCGGGCCAGTTAAGGCCCTTGAGGCAGTAATTGACATCGGATTTGCGCAGCCTGTGCGATTTTCAGGGTGTCACACGGGCGCAATGGGCAGGCAGGTAGGCCATATTTTTAAAAACCTCATCCATGGGTGGGATAAGAGGGGGAGTGGGCTCGCTAATGAGAGTTGTTTATACTTTAGCTTATAACTTACTGCTGCTTGCTTCTGTGAACAGGATATCTTCATTTTGCTTAAGAGCTGTTTTGACAGAAATAACAGGCTTCAGTTCAGGACTATGGAGGATTCATACCACTCGGGGCCTTCCAGGTATCAGACAGCCTTCCCTTACCCTGAAAATGGGGATTGTGGTCTCCGCTGGAGGTATCTTCTCTGAGGAGGAAGAGAGGGCCAGAAGGGGGAGGAGGCCAGGTGTCCTTTTTCAGCATCCGGGGGGCCACCCTGGGGGAGGAGAGGTGCAGGAACTAGGGGCACAGGGCCAACAGAAAGTCCAAGGCTGAAGGGGCTGCAGAAGATGCCACTATCCTGCTGCAACTACCTCAATATGTCTGAGGTACAGTGTCGAAGGAGGCTCCACCTCTCAAGTGAGACAGTGACCTCCATCTGTCAGATGATTGGCCCTGAGATCAGCTTCGACTGTTTGGGTGGACATCCCATGCCAGTGGCGCTGAAGGTCACTGTGGCCCTCAACTTCAATGCCTCTGGCTCTTTCTAAGGGTTGGTGGGTGATCTTTGTATAGTCTCCCAGTCAGTTGTCCACAGTTGTATCAGGCTGGTGACAGACACTCTGTTCAGGTGTGCATTGACTTTCATCCACTAACGCATGGATGAGGCTAGCCAGGCAGAGCGAGTGTGAGGCTTTGCTGCGATTGCTGGGTTCCCCCACATCCAGGGTGCAATCGACTGTACACATGTAGCCATCAAGGTGTCAATGAGTGAGCAGGGAGACTTCGTCAACAGGAAGGGATTCCACTCCATGAACGTGCAGATAGTGTGTGATCACAGGATGCAGATTCTACAAGTCTGTGCAAGGTGCCCAGGCATCTCGCATGACACTTACATCCTGAGACACTCCCAGGTGCTAAGTCTCTTCAGTGGTCCAGCCCGGCTGGATGGATGGCTGCTGGGTGACAAGGGCTATCGCCTCAGAAGGTGGCTCATGATGCCTCTCCACCATCCAAGAACAGAGGCTGAGTAGCGGTACAATAGGAGCCATGACTCCACAAGAGCCGTGGTAGAGAGAACCATCAGTCTTCTCAAGATGCGCTTCCAATGCCTGGACTGTTCAGGGGGTGCATTGCAATACCCTCAAGATTGTGTGTCACTGATAGTGGTTGCGTGCTGCACTCTGCACAATCTGGCACTGGAAGGGGGGGGGGGGCGACAGTGGAGGAAGAAGATGTTGACGCAGCTGCTCTGGCAACAGACAATGAGTCCAGTAGTGAGTCTGAGGACGAGCACAGTCAGGAGAATGCTGAGGGGATAGACGCTGACCTGGGCAACCTCCAGGGAGGCAGGGGCACCTGGGAAGCTTTGATCCAATGTTCCTTCAGCTAGTCTACCAAATAAGAACCACCAACACATGCCAGGGCTGCAGGCTCCATACTCGATACCTGAAAGCAATATTTGCCTAGTCAACACCATGAACCATGTACCATTTCAATAAAGCTCAATGACAAACAAGTCACCCATAACATCCCCTTCACCTGCAGAGCTAATGAAGCACCCAACACATTGAGAACCAATGCATTTAATGATTTGCAGTTTGGCATACAGAAATCAAAGCAAACAAAAAGATGTTGACCATCACACCAACTTAACAGTAACTTAAAAGTGGGGCAAAAGAAAACCACTAGTGATAAGCCCATGTTGTGCTTAAGGTGCTTTACGTTTACAATTGTGGGTG
Organism: Carcharodon carcharias; assembly: GCF_017639515.1. NCBI lineage: Eukaryota > Metazoa > Chordata > Chondrichthyes > Lamniformes > Lamnidae > Carcharodon > Carcharodon carcharias. Next base: position 85,781,889 of record NC_054481.1, read on the forward strand.
CTACGTCTATGTGCTCCCTCCTTGCTGGCACTGGCTTCGGAGAAACCCTGCTGATTCTGCTGTCCTGTTGGCCTTGATGACCTTGGCATGCGTCCTCTGGCCCATGGAGCCTGTGCTGGCCCCCCCCGGGAGGGAGTGGCCAATGGCACGGCTGGCATCTCCCCAGTCGCCGCAGCCTCATCAGATGCCACAGTCACTGCAGGGGGGCGGAGGAGCTGCTGCCCTCATCCGGAGTGCCCTGAGAGGAGCCCGCAGAGACAACAAGCAGCTCATGCGCCAACATGTGTTTGCTTTGGACTTCCCTGCTCACCGTTGTTGGATGGGCATCTAGCTGGGATACTAGGTGCCCAATCCATCTCCCACACTGGCACTGACCAACAGAGGTCAATGCCACTGTGAGGGCTTGCAGCTCCGAGCTCATCCCCAGGAAGCCCTAATTGTTCCCCTGGAGGAGCCTCTCCATGTGAGTCGCCACTCTCTCCATGGAAGAGGCATTGAGCTCGTCCATGAGGGTCATTGCATTGCTCCTGCTCCGCATGGACTCCTCCACCACAGAGACCATGGCACGCGTTCCCTCATGTATCACCATCAGATCCTCCCTTACACCCTGCTGGACTTCCAGCATCTGCTGCCTCAGGGACGACTCCAGAGGTTCATCATTAGCCACTGACTGAGCATGTCCCTGGTCCCAGTATTCCTCGGACTGCCAGAGCCCTGGGCACTCTCTGTCTCTGCCTGCACCTCAAGCGAGTGTGAAGTGTCCTCACCTCTTGCACCGAGATACTAGCCGACGATCTTATTCCCACTGAGGTGCTGGTATCTGCACTGGTGCCTGCCTGGCTAAGAGGCTGTGACACTGGTGCGTTCATATCTTCTGTGCCCTCAGGGGTCAGCAGCGGTCCCTCAGCCTCCTGAGTCTGGGCATGCTCTGGTGAAGCTGAAAGGAAGAACAAGGACATTTGATTAGTTGAAGTCGTTACACTGTTAATGTGCATGTCTAGCACCCGGATCAGGATGCGCTCGTCTTTCCATTACCAATGGGCAGCCCATGTTGGAGGCTGAAATCAATGTACAGTCAACAGTGGAACGGTTACTATGACAGACATTCTGACCTCAGTGCATGGCACTCTTACCTCCCAGTGGCACCCCAACCTCACCGCGGCCGGTTGACATGGGTGCATGATGCCACTCCAGCTCCAGTGCCTCCTGCTCGTATCTGATGAAGATCAGAAGGTGGGGCTGCCCTCCGCCAGTCCACAGCCTCTCAGCATTATTGTGTGCTGTCTTCTTCTGAAAAGAGAGAGGAGCACTGGTTAGTCCACCCTGTACCTGCATCACCATTGCAGCCTGGCCAACCCCACCTGAGGAAAACCTTGCAGAGCTCAGCCAATTCGTCACCCTGGAACCTCAACACACTCAGTCCAAGCAGCCAGGGCTGACCCCCCTTGACCAGATGCTGCCTCCATCACATTTGCCAATCACAATCTAAAAATTTCCAAAATCACGACTACTGCCATCTAGAAGGACAAAGGCAGCAGATAGATGGGAACACCGCCACCTGGAAGTTCCCCTCCAAGTCACTCACTATCCTGACTTGGAAATGTATCACCGTTCCTTCAGTGTCGCCAGGTCCAAGTCCTGGAACTCGCCCCCTCACAGCCCTGTGGATGCATCTACACCACATGGACCTCAGCGGTTCAAGAAGTAAGCTCACCACCAACTTCTCAAGGGCAATTAGCGATGGGCAATAAATGCTGGCCCAGCCAGCAAAGCCCACATCCCATGAATGAATAAATAAAAAAACAAAATTCTGAGATGCGGGGAGTGGGGTGGTGGGGGGGCGTGGAGAGGGGGGTCAACCTAACTGCTGTGCTAAGTGACCCATGCCAACACAGTACTTACCCTTCCCAATCGCAGGAGGTCATTAAACTGCTTGTGGCACTGCCCCCGGGTCTCACCACATCGTGGGATTTGACCTGTGATACCACCTCCTCCCAGGCACGTTTTGTTAGGTGTGGGGGGGCCTCCTCCTCCCGTTCCTTGGGACAAGGATCTTGTGTCATGCTGCCACCTCCTCTAGGAGGGAAGTGAGGCACTCAGTGGGGCTAACTGTCCAGTGACCTGCCCTCCCGCATGGCTTGCTGTCCGACGAGGTTGTTCATTGCAGCTAACCGAACTCAGTGGCAGCCTTAGGACAGCTGCCTGCGCCATTTTTGAATAGGCTGTCAGGTCACCATTGGACCAGGCGGACATTGGCCTCCCACCGACACCCCCCAAATTGCTGATCTTAGGAGCCGTGAATTACGCTAGGCAGGCCTTAATTGGCCCATACGTATAAAATCACGGTGCACATCCGATCGCAGGTGTCAGTCGGGTTCCCTACCACCCGCACCTGCTCCCGCCAAGCCCACCCGCCAATTGAAACATTCTGGCTTATAAAACAGACCATTCCTTTTGGTTGCCCTTATATGTTGGATTTTTAACAGGTTTACCAGCTTCCAGGCTTTGAGGTGTTTCTTTAAAGTTAGTTTAATAAATGGTAAATTCTCACACTGTGCAGATAATTTTGTTAGTTCAGTTTCCCATTACATATGGCTCAATTTTCTGTTTAGTTGACTCAGGAGAGGAAACTCAGATGCGGTGTCCAGTGGGCCCCTCATTGGGGGTATCATATGATTTATATCATTATCCAAAGTTAAATGATTCCCTGATTTTTTACTTCCTGTTCAATACCATATCCTGTCCATCAATGAGGCCCCGAGTGCAGATTCAGTGGTTTCAACCCGTGGGTTAAATTTTACGCCCCACACTCCCCAAACTGGGTGGGAGTGTAATTGGATGCCATGGCAACAGAATCCTGCTTTATGCCTTCCAATTAATGGCCACTTAAGGGCCTCCCCCTGTCGCCATTTGGATTTGACCCGCAGTGGAGGAGGCCTACGCTCAGGCCACCTGTTAAACTTAGTGGCCTTGTGGCTGTGTCCGGCTGGAGACGCCTCCTGTTTGGTGACCATCAGAGACCTCCTTCTCCCCCACTAACCCCCCGCCCTACCCCCGCACCCCAGTATAACCCCCCCCTACATTTCCTATCCCATGGCGGCCCTGTTTATCCCACCCCACCACCATCCTTGCTGGTGCCTGACAGTCTGGTTCCACCAAGGCCCTAGACTCACCTGAAAGTCAGCTCCATCAGCAGTTCCCCTCCTCGGCAGCACTTCCAGCAGCACTGCTGGGACAAGAGAGCTGCCGATTGGTGATACTCTGAGGTCAGGTGAAGTTCTGTCTCAAGCCAATGACAGGCTGACAACTGTTAAATAGCTGCGGGGTAAGCCAGCCAAACTAAGGTGGATTCACCACTGATCTTTGCACTGAGAGACAGGGACCCAGTCCCTGCGTAAAATTCAACTCCCTCAAATTCCTGTGGATTTTTCTACATTTTTAAGGGTGTGAAGTGAGTGATGTTCTCTGAAAAGGAAAGGTTGCCTCTTTTTAATCATTGAAAGTAATTTCCAACCAAAAATTATTGATGTGAGCATTGAATTTAAAGGTTTACGTCAATGGAGTTTGTGGTATTAAATGGTAGGACATACATTTTTATACAATCAGTCATGGTGTGATGTGATGCAGTGGGACTCAGGTACTGTTTGCAAATGGTTCCTATTTCAACACTTGAACTGATTACATGTTTCGTTTGTGAAATTATTGGGAGAGGGAAATAGACTCTCATGCAGGGATAATTTATCAGCAGTTCTAGTTTCTGTGTGCACCTCAGAGTACAGATTCTTCTAGTACTACACCACATCCTTGTACACCTTTCTGTAGTTTGTGGGTGAAGTGTGTCCTTATGAGTTAGGCTGGAAGCCTGTTTGAAGCACCTGCAACCCCTGGACTGAGAGGTCAGGCGTGTGGGCTGTTCCCAAGCCCTCCCAGAATCACAGAATCACACAGTGCAGATGAGGCCCTTCGGTCCATCAAGTCTGCACCGACACATGAGAAACACCTGACCTACCTACCTAATCCCATTTACCAGCACTTGGCCCATAGCCTTGAATGTTACGACATGCCAAGTGCTCATCCAGGTACTTTTTAAAGGATGTGAGGCAACCCACCTCCACCACACACCCAGGAAGTGCATTCCAGACTGTCACCACCCTCTGGGTAAAAATGTTTTTTCTCACATCCCCTCTAAACCTCCTGCCCCTCACCTTGAACTTATGTCCCCTCGTGACAGACCCTTCAACTAAGGGGAACAGCTGCTCCCTATCCACCCTGTCCATGTCCCTCATAATCATGTACACCTCGATCAGGTCGTCCCTCAGTCTTTCTGCTCCAACGAAAACAACCCAAGCCTTCTTTATAAGTCTCCCATGTGGGACCTTGTCAAAGGCTTTGCTGAAATCCATATAAACTACATCAACTGCACTTCCCTCATCTACACACCTGGTCACCTCCTCAAAAAAATCAATCAAATTTGTTAGGCATGACCTCCCTCTGCCAAAGCCATGCTGACTATCCCTAATCAAACCTTGCCTTTCCAAGTGGAGATAGATTTTTTCCTTCAGAATTTTCTCCAATATTTTCCCTACCACTGACGTGAGACTCCCTGGCCTGTAGTTCCCGGGCTTATCTCTACAACTCTTCTTAAATAGCGGAACCGCATTAGCTGTTCTCCAGTCCTCTGGCACCTCCCCTGTGGCCATAGAGGAATTAAAATTTGGGTCAGAGCCCCTGCGATTTCCTCCCTTGCCTCCCTCAGCAGTCTGGGACACAAATCATCTGGACCTGGAAATTTGTCCACTTTTAAGCCTAAAAGCAGCTCAGGAACTCAAAAGCCCACAGAGGGTTTGAGAAGAGCAATGACTGCCCCCTCCATCCATTCACCATGCAGCAGATCAATGGCATGGGTCCCATTCCAGTAGAAACCTTGGAATGGGAAAATCTCTGCTCCAAAGTAAATGTTTCATTCAGTCATTCTCACTGAAGAGTCCTAGGATCTAATGGCAATACCCTGAGCAGATGCCAGATTCTGAAAACTCCACCGACATTCTTCTCGCCCTCCCTCCCATCACATACTGCCTCCACCCCTACAGAGGCCAGGATTTTGCCCTCGCTGGGCGGGCTTGGCAAGGGTGAACGGGAGCATTCGAGAAGCCGACCATGGCCCATGATCGAGCTGCAAGCGAGATTTTACACTGGCGGGCCAATTAAAGCTGTAACGCTCAGAACTGCGTGTGTCAGGGTGGGGGGGAGCGGGAGGAGAGCAAGCAGAGAATTTCATGTATGCGTGTAAGTGCGCGCAATGATAGCTCCCTGAGGCAAAAATAAAGACTTCAAAATGTTGAAAAAACATACCCCCTGTTATTAATGAAATGTTACTCGTGGAATGTTACAATTTTTCTTTAATTTTTATTTGCTGTTGGAAACCTCATCCTGCCCGTGGATGAGGTTTCCTAAAAAATCCAAAGGCCATTTGGCCTTTTATCCTGCCCACCAACCATAAGGTTGGACAGGCAGTGAAAAATTGAACTTAATTATTACTTTAGCGGCCTTAATAGGCCTGTTAATTATCAGCAGGCTCGCTGCCAACTCGGCACCCGCCCATCAAAATATCGCACATCATTTTATGCTCGTTTGGGTTGGGCGTGTGCCCGCCTGACAAGCAAAAAATTCAGGCCATAATTTCAGCAGTGCCTAATGCTAGTAGGTAATGAAAGGATTAAAATAATTGACAGTGTTGAAATAACAGGGAATTATGTAAAACCCAAACAGTCAGCAGAACAGTATTTTGAGTGCAGAAACCTAATTAATTCTGTCCACATTGGTCAATCAATTAGAATAAATCTCCAACTATTGTTTTAGTTTAAAAAATATAAATGTCTACAGCCTTGAAATGTAATTGTCTTAACCTGTCCGTTATAGTGAATAGTAAAGCTTGAGTATAGAAGCAGACTGTACACAGTCTCATGAACAGGTTATTGGCCAGTTAATCAAACCTGACACACAAATTAGCAATGGGATTGTTGTCATGAGGGGGTTGCAGAATGGGTCAGAGGGATGTAGGCTCAGGATTAGGCTATTCGGCTTTTCCAGCCTGGTCCACCATTCAGTTAGGCCATGGCTAATTTTCTACCTCAACACAACTTTCCTGCACTATTCCCATATCCCTTGATGTCACAAATCTCCAGGCATCTATTGATCTCTGTATTGAAGATGCTCAATGACTGAACTTCCACAGCCCTCTGGGATAGAGAATTCAAAAGATTCACCACCCTCCGAGTGAAGAAATTCCTCCTCATCTCAGCCTTAAATGGTCTGCCCCTTATTCTGAGACTGTGTCCCCTGGTTCTAGACTCACCAGCCAAGGGAAACATCCTATTCACATTTACTCTGTCACACCCTGTAAGAATTTTATAAGTTCCAATGTGATCACCTCTCATTCATCAGAACTCTAGGGGATACAGGCCCAGTCTCCTTTATCTCTCCTCATAGGAAAACCTGCTCCCCCAGGGATCAGTCTGGTGAACGTTCATTGCACTCCCTCTATGGCAAATATATCCTTTCTTAGGTAAGAAGTAAAAAAACTGTACATAATACTCCAGGTATGGCCTTAACAAGGTTCTATTGCAGAAAGACCTCATTACTCCTGTAACCAAATTCTTTTGCAATAAAGGCCAACATACCATTTGCCTACCTAATTGTTTGCTCACCTGCACTGGCTTTGAGTGACTCATGACCAAGGATGCCTAGGTCCCTTTGGACACCCGCACTTCCTGACATCTCACCATTTAAGAAACATTCTGCCTTTCTATTTTTACTACCAAAGTGAATAACTTCACACTTATCCACATTATATTCCGTCTGTCATGTTCTAGCCTATTCACTTAGCCTGTCCAAGTCCTCCTTGCATCTTCCTCACAACTCATATTCCCACCTAGTTTTGTGTCATCGGCAAATTTGGAAATATTACATTTTGTCCCCACATCTAAATCATTTATATAGATTGCAAGCAGCTCTGGCCCCAGCACTGACCCTTCATGTACCCCACTAGTAAAATTCTGTCATCCTCTGAAGGACCTTTTTTTTCCAGCTCTCCATTTTGTGCCTGTTAATCAATTCTCAATTCACAGCAGTTTATTACCCCCAACCCCATGTGCTCTAATTTTGTTTACTAACCTCCTGTGTGGCAGCTTATTGAAAGCATCCTGAAAATCCAAAAACACCACGTCCACTGGTTCTCCTTTATCTCTGCTACAGGTAACACGCTCAAAAAACTCCAACAGGTTTGGCAAACATAATTTCCCTTTCATGAATCCATGTTGACTCTGCCCAATCATATCATTATTTTCCAAGTGTTCAGTTATCACATTCTTTGTAATAGATTCTAACACTTTCCCCACTACTGACATCAAACTAACAGGTCTGCAGTTCTCCGTTTTCTCTCTCCCTCCCTTCATAAATAGTACGGTTACATTTGCTACTTTCCAGTCTGCAGTGACATTTCCAGGATCTATAGAATTTTGAAAAATAATCACCAGTGCACCCATTATCTCTTTAACCACCTCCTTCAACGCTCTGAGATGAAGTTAATCAGGTCCAGGGGATTTATCAACTTTCAATCCAATTAATTTTTGAGTACTACATTTTTATTAATACTAATTCTTTCAGTTCCTCATTTTCACAAGTTCCTTGGTTCACTAGTATCCCTGGGAGATATTCTATATCTTCCTCCATGAAGACAAACACAAAATAATTGTTTAGTCTCTCCGTCATTTCCCTATTCTCCATTATATAATATCCGTGAATAAAAATAATTTATAAAAATAGGATATTCTTATCTTAAAACATTTCTTCCTTTCAATTATTGTTCATTTAATGAACTACTGGTTTGTTCTATGAAATGAGTTTCCTTACTGTAGGTTTGCTATAATCAGGTTAAATGAAATCAATTTGACCCCTAAATTCATAAACACGAGCTTATTGACTGTGTGTTGATACCACTCACTACCTAGGGTACAGCTGCTGGTGCTTGCAATGGGGAAGGGGTGTTCTTAATATAATCGCTGATTGTCCAAACAGTTCTATGAAGCAAATCAGTGACCAGGGTTAGTGAGTGTTAAACTGAATTCTGTACTAAAACTTCTCTGTTTCACACCCTCAAATACTCTCTTACTAGAAACATTTTCAGGCCTCAGATTGTTCTGCTGCCTTCAACTCCTTCTGCCTGGTTTATTTTTGAAACATGTTACGAGTATTTTTATATTTATTTTTATTCGTGGAAATTACATAATCCCAAAATGTTTGATCCCTGTGGAGTAGAGGAAATGAATTTCTGCTGAGTAGCAAGGTTGTGACTTTGAGCCCCACTCCATGTGACTTGAGCGCAAAATCTAAACTCACACTCCAGTACAGTACTGAAGGAGTGCTGCACTGCCGGGGGTGGGGGGGGGGGGGGGGGGGGGGGGTGCGGGGGGGTGCCCTCTTTCGGATGATTGTTAATCTGAGGGCTTGTCTACCCTCATGGGTGGACTTAAAGAAATCCCATGGCACTATTCAAAGACGAACAAGGAAATTCTCATCCTACCTTGACTAACACTGTAAAAACCAGGTTAATTAGAATTTTAACTCACTGTTGTTTGTGGGATTGTGCTGTGCACATATTGGCTGCTGTATTTCCTAAAACAAAGCAGGAGTGACTGCCCTTAAGAAGCCTGTTGTCCTCTATAAAATGTTTTGGAACCTGCTGAGGATGTGAAGCATTTTACAGAGATCCAAAATATCCTTTTTTACAAGCCTCTCTGACATTTGCAAAAAGATTGGAGGCTGACGTTTTCCATTACTAACCAGTGCTTAATTTCCACGCTATTTAATATTATCAATGTTAATGATCAGTAACTGAGAAAATCTGGGGACCATTGCTTTTAATGCCCCTTGTGGGGCATTCTAGAATGAGAGGCCATAGTTTTAGGCTAAGGTGGGGTAGATTTAAATCAGAGATGAGAAGGAATTACTTTTCTCAAAGGGTTGTGCATCTGTGGAATTCACTACCTCAGAGTGCAGTGGATGCTAGGACACTGAATAAATTTAAGGAGGAGATAGATTATTAATTAGTAATGGGTTGAAAGGTTATGGGGAGAGGGCGGGAAATTGAAGTTGAGGCCGAAATGAGATCAGCCATGATCGTATTGAATGGCGAGGCAGGCTCGAGGGGCTGAATTGCCTACTCCTGCTCCTAGTTCTTACGTTCATATGTTCTAAACAGTATTCAATGGTGGCAGTTGCTATGTGGCAAGACCTTGCAGTAACATACGTCCCTATGCTCTCTCCATAAAGTTGAGCTCATCCAAAACTCTGCTGCCCATATCTTAACTCACACCAAATCCCATCTGTCCATTGCCCCTGTGCTTGCTGATCTACATTGGCTCCTGGCTAAGCAATACATATCAATTTTAAAATTCCCACCCTTGTATCAAACCCCTCCACCACCACCACCAACACCACTGCCCCCCTCCCCCCCCCACCCCCCACCACTCCAGGGGCCTTGGCACTCCCTATCTCTGTCAGTTCTTCTCTGAAGTACTAAATTGCACCAAACTCTGTTCACCCATCACCCCTGGGTTTGCTAACCTATATTGGCTCATGGTCCAGCAACACCTCAGGCATGGCCACAAGATTCAGTATGACCTGAAAACAGACATAGGGTTTGCAATGTGCAATTATAACTCCCTCCATTTCTTCTGATGCAGCCAGCACTAAACCCACTGTTGAATGCTGCTTGCCTGAGCTGGAAGCATAAAATGGTGAGAGGTTAGCATGGGTCTGCACTACTGATAGCCAACCTCTGCCTCTTAAAGGGCAGGGAGGGTAATTTGGCTGGAGAAGGTGCTGGAAGTCATTCATAAAGTGATCTTCACATCAGAAAGACATAGTCCTGACTGCCGTCACCCATGCTGAGGAGGTGCTTTCCAAATCTAGGCCTTCTAAAGCCAAGAGGTGCTTGAGGATTCCCAGCAAGGCCACCGGCAATCTCTCCCTGTACTGACAGCCAGCAGCCTCCCTCCACCAAGCATGCAGCAGTCACTGAGTTTGTTTGTGTTGAGTGAGTATTCAGAAACAGACCCTAAACAGCTTTGCAGTCTCCTGGTTCCTGGTGAAGGAAAGGCATTACTCTATTTCTTTTGGGATACAACCCACATGTGTTAATGCCACACGTTTATTTGGAAAGGCCCCACTTTACCACAGAGGTGTGAGAAAGCATCTTACGGTTAATGAGAGCTGTGCCAACTTGATGATGTTGACAGCATAACAAAACTGAATGGAAAACATTGACAGCAATGGGCAATGATAAATATTGACACAAAAACTCAACCAAGATCTATTAATCTGTGTCCTCCTAAAATTGTTCAGTTCTCTTTAGGGTTAAGCAGGCTGTCTATTTTTGGTTTTGTCTCCAAGTTTTCATACTGTGTCCCCCACACCCTTGTTCAGATCATTTATATATTAAGAACAACACTGACCCCTGGAGGATACCAGTGTTTACATCCCTACAGCACAAAAACATCCATTAATCAGGATTCTGTTTTCAGTAATGTTGAATTCCATGCTCTATGTTGCCCCCAAGAATTCTGGGGCTTCCCTGTGTCTGTGTCATAGGCACATGCCCAACATGTTAATGAGGTGGGAGGATGAGCCCCTGCCTCAGTAGCCTAACATCACAATCTGGCACTACAGAGTTGGGCACAGGGCCTAAGAAGCTGTGATGGGGCAGGGGGGATTTGTGCTGGAACCATCCTCAGCTCAGAGGACTGTAAAAGATGCAGAGGTGCTGGGAGAACTCGGTGTGGCCATTCTGTAGATGGACTGCTGTACTATTGATCCCTGGGACTTTTTCTAATGGTAAAAGGCCAGCAGTCATGGACCTGCAATGGCATTCCACTTTCTTCCTGTATACACCATGCAAGGCACAGGCAGGGAACAGGGTTACTGTCGAGCCACAGCTTGGCCTGGGCAGATGCAGTTCACATCTGTGTAGCAGAGAGGGGTGTAAGGAAAATTGGTTGCTTGACCTATGAATAGAAAGTTAGGTGTTTCATTTTATTCACCATCTGTTATATTGAACAAATGGTAGGGCTGTTCTACCCTGGCTCTTGCCTCTGTGTAACATGGCTATCTACAGCAAATCTAAATTCAGAACATTCATGCTGTTTTATTTGGAACCCCAGTGGTATCCTGTTAATTCAGTCTTCAAGCTCAAGGACACATTTAATTTATTGGATAAAGACTGTGATGTACAGTTGTTGGCTCAGACCTTTCTATAGCAATCATTATTTGAAAACGGGCTTTGGCATGCTCCTTTGGGATGTTATGTTGAATGGCGAGATTCCAGTTTCAGGGCTGGTGACATGGAGGAGTAGTTTAGGGCAGAAGAAACATATTGACCAATTTAAATTTGTGATCCTGTCACCAATGAATGCTAATACGGCCTTTTGAAAGCGAGTGATGCACTGTCAGCTTTGGGGTGAGGAGAAAGCCAAATGTGATTTATTTTTCTCAAATAAAATGCATTGGAAAAATTGGGATCTGACTAAAACACTGGTTATACCTTCAGAGAGCCATAGATCTTGAGTTAGAACTGCAAGCATTGTATCCTGTTACCACCTGGCTCAAGTTGCAGCTAACAAAAGTTAAAGATTACAAACATGATTTCTGTAACAGATTTGCGATATTAAAATGTATGGAGATAGGTACAGCAACTATCATAGGACATCACAACTGTTACACGCTATGATTCTTTTAAAATTCTGGGATGACTGGAAAGAAGTTTTTTTCCCCCTGGATTGTGAGCTTGGACTGTGATTGTTTCCCTGGATTGTGAGGAGTTACCCACTTTTGGTATGAAGAAACTGTGGAATATAATAACATTTTTGGAGTAGGCAAAGATGGTGAAGAGGAAAAGGAAGAGCAGTGATGGTCTGTATTGAAAGTGGGGGGAAGCAGAAGATGACAAGATACAGGGGAATACAGATACATGTTCAGTCAAAGTATTTTCAGCTCACCCAAACCTGAATAATCTCAGCCTGATCAAGTACTGTCTTCACAGAGTTTTTACAAATGAGCCTGGGTTTCAACGCTGATACTTTTTATGAAACATAAATAGCCAATAACTAGAAAGTACCGACTGGAAATGTCTGCAGGTGGAGACCTGTGTGGGAATACAACAGTGGGAAGATGTTTCAATGGTGGGAGGGTCTGTAAGCAGAGGACACAGATTTAACACAATTGGCAAAAGGACCAGAGATGATTGAGGAGAATTTTGTTATGCAGTGAGTTATGGCGTGAAATACATTGCATGAGAGGATAGTGGAGGCAAATTCAGTATTAACTCCCCATTGGAAATTGAATTTTTACTAACAAAGGAAAAAAAATTGCAAGATATGAGGAAAGAGTTAGGGGAATATGAAATAGCTGGATAACTCTTTCAAAGACTCAGTACCAGCACGATGGACTAAGTAATTCACATTCAAAGAGGTCTAAATGCAGCCTCCTTACAAAGGACATTGCTGAGTGCAATCGCCTATTATTTCCAGGAGGAAGTGAATTCACACACAAGTCTCCAGTCAATGCCCGCACATCATAATGGTCCCCACACTGCCCCTGCACCTGCCCCACCCTTCACACCCCAATCAGCCTTGTGAACTCCTTCAGATATTCCAGTATAGCTCAGCACATCTCTAAATATTCCTTTTGTTGGGCCAGTGCTTATCATTCCAGGAGAATGAGGGATTCACCTCCTCGGAATGGAAATTCCTCCAGGGGCAGTGCACTAGTTCCTGCTGAGCATATCTGAAGATAAGTGCTGTGACTCATCTCTTTGGATCTTTTCAGGGACACAAATTTTGACACAGCCTTAAAAACCGTTACAAGATGCCATTGCCAATGATGATCTAAGAACCCCAGCACGGTATTGGGTTCCAAGCTACGAGACATAAGTTGAAAAATGCAAATAGCAGCTTCAGGTGATGTTCATTCTGAGCCTTTTCTGACAGGACATGTTTAAAGGAAAGGGAAAAGGATGATCTGCATTTACATTGCATCTTTCTGAACCACAGGATATCCAAAAGTGTTTTACAGCCAGTGAAGTATCCTAGAAGTGCAGTCACTATTCTAGCCAATCTCTGCACTGCAAGGTTTGCATAAACAGTTATCAGATATATGACTAGATGATGCTTTTTTCGTGGTGTTTGTTGAGGGATAAACACTGACCAGGACACTGGGGAGCACTCCCCTTTCCTTCAACAATTAACATTACAGATTCTTTTAAATCTAGCCAAGAGGGCAGGTGGGACTTTGGTTTAACTCTCACTTGTAAAATAGCACAGAAGTCTTAACCTAGACCATATGGTCAATTCTCCAGAATGGAATTGAATCAATGACCTTCTAACTCTGAGGTGGGTGTGCTATCACTGAGCTAAAGTTCACCTTGGTGAACCTCAGCTGGGTGATGGGGATGGTGGAAGGGTAAAGTGGAATTATCTGTTCAAGAGAGTCCTGCTGTGAGATTGAGAGTAGAACTATATTGATAGTATCTGTGAAGAAAAGTGTGAACTGCCATCTGTGTCCCAGTTGAAGCAATGATGTATAAATAGTGAAGTACGGGGAAAAGCATAGAAAACAAAGCTTTCATTGCTTGATTAGCGTACAATTGGATTGTGATCACACTTGCATGTAAATTGCTCCATGAATGATGATAAAGCTCTTTATTTTAGCTCTCTGTATATTAAATACATATAGAAACATGGATAATGCATCAGATTCTGTGATAGCACAGTTTCAAGCATTGCACTCACATTCAATTTTAGAATATATTTGTTTCAAACTGCTAAATATTTATGACAGAATATTATAAGAACAAGATTGAATTCTCCCCAAACACATGTGCTACCGATCAACAGATTATAATGACCACAATGAATTTGAGCCAGTGAGGTTTATTGAATATTATACTAATAGGAAATCTGACATTCTAACAATGGTTTTGTGTAAATCAGGAGGAAAGCCGTGCAGTAATGGTTGATGGACTATGGTATAGGTCTTTATAAGTTACCTTTATAAGATATAAGTATTTTAGGAACCTAAAGACAGCTCTAAGAATGCAAGCCTCATTGCACCTCAAGATGAAGAGCGGTCTTCCTAGAGAGCTAAAGATCAGAAAGATAGGGGTGAAATTGGTCTTCAGCAATAACAAATTAGCTACCCTGTTTCACATCATCACCCACTTTTCCTTTCCCTAAGTGTCTGATGTATCGGAGCTTACAGCAGTGGAGGATGCTGGTAAATAGACATTTTGGGGTTTATATGGAGCCCAGAAAACCAGTGAGGGGAGCATCAGAATAGTTAAATCTGGAGATTACAAGACAAGAATGAATTTAGTGGTGGGGTGTGTGAGATAATAGTGGAAGTGGGTGACTTTGTAAAGGTGGAAATAAGTTGCTTTGGCAATGGGTAGGTCTGAAGTTCTGTTCATGGTCAAACAGGGACATGGGGATTGTATAAGGTCAGCTTCACCCTCTCAGCAAACAGCCAAAGACGGAGATGGACCAGGTGTTGGTGTGTGGAGAGTTTGTCAGAAGCTGGACAGCATAGCTTCAGCCTAGCTGATATTGAGTTGGACTGTGAGTAGTGGGTGTGGAATTAAGGGCAGTGTTGGGGAGATAGTGCTGGTGGAGAGATAAGGCTGGGTGGAGAGATAGGGCTGGGCGGAGAGATAGGGCTGAGTGTGAAGAGATAGAGGTGACTGTGAGGAGCTATGGGTGAGTGGGAGGAGATAGATGTGAACGAGGGGAGTTAGAGGTAAGTGTGAGGGGAGTTAGAGGTGAGTGTGAAGAGAGGTTGAGGTGAGTGTGAGGGGAGGTCGAGGTGAGTGTAAGGGGAGGTCGAGGTGAGTGTAAGGGGAGGTCGAGGTGAGTGTGGGGGGAGGTAGAGGTGAGTGTGAGGGGAAGAGGTGAATGTGGAAGAGCTGGCAGTGAGTGAAGGAAGGTAGAGGTAAGTGTGGGGGGATTAGAAGAGAGTGAGAGGAGTTAGAGGTGAGTGTGAGGGAAGATAGAGCTAAGTGTGGGGAATTAGGGGCGAACGTAAGGCAAAGTGGAGGTGGATGTGGGGGTGATAGAGGTGAATGTGGGGGAGATACAGATGAGTGTGGGGGGAGATAGAGATGAGTGTGGAGAATAAGAGGTGAATTTGAAGGGGGAGAGGTGAATGTTCAGGAGGTAGAAGTGAGTGTGAACAACTAGAAGTGTGTGAGGGGAGTTAGAGGTGAGTATGGTGGAGGTAGAGGAGGGTGTGAGGGAAGTTAGAAGTGAGTGTGAGGGGAGTTAGAGATGGGTGTGAGGGGAGTTATAGATGACTCAGGGGAGTTATAGGTGAGTAAGGGGAGTTAGATGTGAGGTAGAACGGCAAGGTGATGTGGAGTGTCACCAAAATACACTGGTGACTGATTCTGTATATACTGATGGGCAAGCAAGCAGAAGACAATAGACCTTCCATTGGCGTACAGTTGATGTGTTTTCTGCCTTGGAGATATGCAGAGATGATACACTGAACAGGAGTCTTAGTCAATGTTTTGAAAAGTCTGCTCTCTTATGCTTACAGCACCTTGCTGACAGTTTAGCTTCTCTTTATCAGTTACCATGCTCAGGTTTAATAGGTCACACACACAGAAAACAGAGAACAAATACTGGACACATATAATTAAACACTGAACATTTGATCAATACACAGTGGGCAGGATTTTGCCCTTGGCGGTGGCGACCAGGAAGCTGACCGCCGCCCGCAATTGGCTCTGCACCGCGAATTCACATGGATGGGCCAATTAAGGCCTGCCTTGTGTGGATTGGAAGCAGCAGCACTCAGCATAGCCTGTGCGAGTGGCGGGAGGCCAGAGAGCCAGGCCTGGCACACAGTTCATGCATACACACGAAGGAGCTTCCTCAGGGAGATTGAAGCGCTTTTTAAAAAAATTAATAAAGACAGTAAAAATTTAATAAAACATGTCCCCTCATGTGACTCTGAGATGGGACATGTTTTTAATTCCAAAATAAAGTTTTTATTTCATGTATTAGCTTTAGTAAACCTCATCGTGCTCATGAATGAGGTTTCCTAAAAATGTAAAGGCCACCTGGACGTTAGGTTGGATAGTCAGTGTAAATTTCAAGCAATGAGGTTGTTAATGGCCTTAATAGGCCTTTTAATTATTGGTGGGTGTGCAGCCGACTCTGGTGTGCACCCACCGAGAGAAACACCGCGAGACTGCGCAATGATGTCGGGATGCATGCCCAACGTCATCGCGCATCATTTCACACTGGGGCATATCGGTCATGCACCCGCATGCCCAGCATAATATTCTGATCAGTGTATAGAAATGGTACTTCAATGCATATTTACCCACTGAGTCATGTTCAAATTAACCTAGACTGATGACAGTGCAATAAGATTCTTAACCTGAAACGTGTCTCAGAAATCACTCTGTGCATGAATTGATGGGGGTACTCATTTGTTTCTTGCCACCTTTTCAATTTCTTTGGCTCCTCTTCCTTAAGTGCATGCTAAACTCCACGCATCCCTACTGTATGTGAAAGATCAGACAGGCTAATGGGTTTTGGGGTCTTTGTTTCACTATGATTAAAAGAATCCATCGGTGATCAGGGGATACTGTTCTTTGCAACAACAACTGATGCCTCATCATTACTTGTGAAAGGAGTGGACTCAGTGCATGAAGAGGTGCACAATAAGCTAAGGAGTTGTGCGCTGGCCGGCACCGACTGTGCTAAATTCAGTCAAGCATATTGTAGCTCCTGCTGATCTCAGAGGCTCCAGGCTAGAAGGGGGAAAGCTAGCCATGGTACCCTTCCCTGATCACCATGGAGTGACTCCTCCTGGGAAGCACACAGTTGGAAATGATGTAAGGATTGGACCTTATCTCATCAGTGGTGATAACGGGGCCTCTGGTACTCATAAACCAGGCCATGTGCAGAGACAGTGAGTTTGAGCACCTCGTCTGGGACATAATCTTAGCCTTCAGTTAGAGAGATGTGGGTTTTAGCACCATTAGTGAAGCTTGAGCTACTTATTCAAGCTAACATTCTAATGCACTGTCAATAGTGTGCTGCATAGTCTAGTGTGCTGTTTTTTTGTCTAAGATGCTGTGTTGAGATGCAACCACCTCATTGGTGATTCCAGTGGATATTAGAAATCCAGCACCAATACTTAAGGAAGTGAATGGAATTCTGTTGTATTATCCAGCACACCTTCTTCAAATTGCACAAAGAAAGTGTCTGATCTCTTTTCTTATCCCTTGTAGGACATGAACAATGTTGATGCAATGCTTGCCTGCATAAACAGTGTACCATAAAAAGAATTCAGTTATTCTCTAAGACGTGATAACATGAAGAGGTCTTGTGCAAACATGAGGATTATTTATTTATTTAGTGGAGAGCTGCTTCTCACTGAGTGACCAGAATTTTCCGGTCCCGTCGATGTGAGCAAAGATGTCAATGGCTCATTGGCCCCGCCATGGGGAAGCCCGCCCTGGTGGGGTGGGAAGGCTGGAAAATTCTGGCCAGTATATCTTAGCATGAATCAATGCCACCCAGAGGCAAGGAGGATATTGCTGAAGGGGAACTAAGCTGTAATAAGAAAAACATTGTAGGCCATATTTTGAATAACAATAACTTGCATTATATAACACCTTTAATGTAGTGAAAACATCCCAAGGTGTTTCATCAGGGTGCAAGAAAAGAGTAGATGTCAAGTCACTAAGAGCTACAAGGACAGCCGACCAAAAGCTTTGTCACAATGGTCGGTTTTAGGAAGCGATTAGGGAAGCAGTCAGGCAGAGAGGTTTAGGGATGGAATCCCAGAGCTTCAGCCTTGGCAGCTGGATGCAGAGCCACCAATTGTGGAGCGTTTAAACAGGGGAAGTGCAGAGATCTTGAAGGACTGTGGGACTGGAGGAGATCACAGAGATGGGAGGAGCGAGGCTGTGTGGAAGGATTTGAAAACAAGTAAGTGAATTTTAAACCAGGACAGTTAAGGTTCTACACAGTGTAGAATATGCTCATTGTGGAGAATAGACATTTTCAATAATTGGATTGAGTTTTGCGCTGGACAATATTGCACCTGATATAAGAAGTATTTGGAGGACACTCCAACAGTTAGCTTTCGGGAAATGTTTGATCCCAAAGGCTCTAATTATAAGTGCAACAAACTTGAGGATGTAATTCATCTTGGCTTTCTAAACAAGCTTCGTTCTTGGTATTCAAACTCTATTATCAGTATTCTGATGTGATTATTGTACTTCATGTAACATCTTGACATGAATGGATACCACAGTTTTGCATTCTGCTTGGGGAGCTTGCATAGTATTGGAACAGATTGCATTTACCTTCCCCCCACACCACCCCCCCCACACTTCTCCATCAGGGGGGCTGTGCTGATTCACCCCAATTAATGGCTTCACTGAGAACTAGAGGAGATCAGGAGAGACATTAATTATCAGGCAGGGAAATTAGATGTGTGAGCGCAAAGAATAGTCAAAGAAGACATGTCTAACTGTTTATCTCCTGCTAACACAAAGAGAATGTCAGCCTGGTGTACAATATTTAGCAAAGTGCAAGAATGGAAGAACAGAAGAAACAGGAGGATGAGTAGACCATTTGGCCCCTCAAGCCTGCTCTGCCATTCAGTAAGATCATGACTGACCTGATCTTAAACCTGTTCATTAATACTCCCAGGCATATTTCCCCTCATTGTGAAATGGTTTCCTGTAGGATAAGTTTTCCAAAAACTTCTGGAACCTTTTTGCAGACAGCTTTGAACTAAATTGTCTGAAAATTCTCATGATGTAACTGGGGCTTGTCCCACGACAGGCTCCAATACAGAACAAAGCAGTCAGGGTGTTGGATGTACGCAGTAGTAACTAGGAAACTGAAACCACCTGCAAGAATCATATTGTTTTGGAAAAGGGCAGTTTGTTGCAGATGTTAATCTAGATTTGTAGAATTCGACAGTAGGACTGGTGCATTCTTAATACAATGAAGAATTTCTCACTTCATCACATATAGAGTTTAAGCCAATTTTCCCATTAACGTTTACTCTATGACTAATAGAATGATACCACTAATGCGTGTAATGTTTTGATGAAAAGTGCCTGTTAAAAACTAATCACCCTGTTATCAGGAGCCGAGTTGTTTTTATTATCAAAAGAAAATTCCTTCAAATCCATTTATAAAAAGTATATTAAAATAAAATGAAAGCGCCAGTTAAATTGAATTCTTGTCTAGAGATTATTTTGCCAGTGAAACCCCAGTGGGCTGTTATTGCCCAATCCACTGAAATGTAACCATTACTCATCTTTTTAAAGAGTTATGACAATGGTGAGGTTGATAGTTTGCCTGTGGGTCTATTGTAATGACGACGGATTGACATTGCAACACACCAGACATTCACATCACAAAGAAATACCTGCAACCACTTAAATGTGACAGAACCATAATTAACTGCATATAGTTATTGGGAATATTTCATAAAGGTCTTAAAATAGACATGCTACACTTTACAATGAAAGAAGCCAATTAAGTTAAAGTACATGAAAATCATATTTCTTTCCTGGAGCTACCAATGATTTCTGTACATTAGACCAGTAAGGTCACGTAATTACTCTGCATGAGTGGTAGATTTAACATCAGCCTTGGCTCAATATGTGGCGCCTCTTCTACCTGAGTCAAAAAGCTATGGGTTTACGCTAGACTTAATCTAGATTGACACTTCAGTGCAATACTGAGGGAGGGCTGCACTGATAGAGGTACTGACTTTTGATCAACGTTGGAACTGTGGTTTCGTCTGCCATCTCAAATGGATGATCCCTCGGCACTGTTTAAATTATCTCACTGCTGCTTGTGGGCTTGCTAAATGGTTGCTGCATTTCCTCCATTGTAACAGTGACTACACTGGACAAAAATGTACTTTATTGGAGGCCATGAAATACACTGCATAAATGCAAGCTCTTTCTTGTGAGGATATTTTGATACCAGTTCTATTCTGCCCATTGCTACAGTTTGATAAATTTATAGTGGGACATATTTTATTGAGCTATGTAATTCTAGTGATAGTTACTTAAATAGTTTGAACCCAAGTAAAGTGTAAACAAAAAGAAAGAATTCCATTCATATAGTGTTTTTAATGACCATGGGATTTTTGAAGGGCAGACTGTTGTGATATAGGAAACATGGCAGCCAATTGCACACACCAAACTCGCACATATAGCTATGTAATAGTGATGTGATATTTTGTTTCTTAGGTTTTTTAATTCTTTCACAGGACATGGTGTTGCTAGCTAAATCAACATTTATTGTGCATGTTTAATTGCCTTTCAGAAGGTGATAGTGAGCCGCCTTCTTGAACTGCTGCAATCCATGTGGTGTAGGTACACCCACAATGCTGTTAGGAAGGAAATTGTAGGACTTTGACCCAATAACAGTGAAGGAGTGGTGATATACTTAAAAGCCAGGATGGTGAGTGGCTTGGAAGGGAACTTGCAGGTGGTGGTGTTCCCATGCATCTGCTGCCCTTGTCCTTCTAGATGGTAGATTCACAGCTTTGGAAGGTGCTGTCAAAGGAGCCTTGGTGAGTTCCTGCAGTGCATCTTGTAGATGGTACACACTGCTGCTACTGTGAGTCGGTGATGGAGGGAGTGAATGTTTGTGGATGGGGTACCAATCAAGCACTGTTTTGTCCTGGATGGTGTCAAGCTTCTTGACTGTTGTTGGAGCTGCACTCATTCCGACAAGTGGAAAGTATTCCATCACACCCCTGATTCATTCCTTGTAGATGGTGGACAGGCTTTGGGGAGTCAGAAGGTGAGTTACTCACCGTAGAATTCGCAGCCTCTGACCTGCTATTGCAGCCACAGTATTTATATGGCTAGTACAGTTCCAGTTCCTGGTCAATGGTAATCCCCTGGAAGTTGATAGTGAGGGATTCAGTGATGATAATGCCATTGAATGTCAAGAGGCGATGGTTAGATTCTCTCTTGTTGGAGATGGTCATTGTTTGGCACTTGTGTGGCACAAATATTATTTGCCACTTATCAGCCCAAGCCTGAATGTTGTCCAGGTCTTTCTGCATATGGACACGGACTGCTTCAGTGTCTGAAGAGTCACAAGTGGTGCTGAATATTGCGATCAATGAACATCCCCACTTCTGACCTCATGATGGAAGGAAGGTCATTGGTGAAGCAGCTGCAGATGGTTGGGCCTAGGACATTACCCTGAAGAAC
Source organism: Carcharodon carcharias (assembly GCF_017639515.1). Taxonomy (NCBI): domain Eukaryota; kingdom Metazoa; phylum Chordata; class Chondrichthyes; order Lamniformes; family Lamnidae; genus Carcharodon; species Carcharodon carcharias. Next base: position 85,803,217 of record NC_054481.1, read on the forward strand.
TCCTGCAGTGATGTCCTGTGACTGAGATGATTGACCCCCAACAACGACAACCATCTTCTTTTGTGCTAGATATGACTCCAACCAGCGGAGAGTTTTCCCCCTGATTCCCATCGACTCCAGTTTAGGCTAGGGCTCTTTGATGTCACGCTTGGTCCAATGCTGCCTTGATATCAAATACAGTCTCTCTCACCTCACCTCTTGAGTTCAGCTTTTTTGTCCATGTCCATGAAGTCAGGAGCTGAGTGGCCCTGGCAGAACCCAGACTGAAAGCCAGTGAGCAGGTTATTGCTGTTTAAATATTGCTTTGCTGATGATTGTGAATGAGAGTGATGGGGCAGTAATTGACTGGGTTGGATTCGCCCTGCTTTTTGTGAACTGGGCATACCTGGGTAATTTTCCATAGCAGATAAGTTTACAGTGGTGGGATTTTACAGTTCTGCTGAAGTCAATAGACTTTTGAATGGCTCACTGCATTTTAAGATCCCCCACCCCCACACCCCTGCATAAAATTCCACCCCCAGAGTTGAAACATGACACAGCAGGGAGTCAACAAACTCAACCAATCCTTAAACTTACAAATATTATAATTATATTTTGTAGCACAGGCTGAGGTTCTGGAAGATGCAGAACTGAAATGTCCGGGTGCTACGATTGACTAGAAAGTGTAATTGCAGTGTGACAAGTTTACATAGGCTGCTTCCATTGTAAGTGCGAACATAGGAGTTTGGAACAGAGAACAGTTGATGTAGAAGTATGCCAAAAAAGTTGACAATAGGTTTTGTTAGCTTATTCATACATTATGAATAGATATGTGCATATTCTTCCCAGTTGATTTCCTGCCCTTAGATATGGTAGCTTAATGTGCAATTTCTGCCAGTCCAACTCTGTAATTATCTGAACTTGGTCCGTTTAAGCTGAAATTTCCTCTGTTTGTGGGAAAGTCTCCTTGTCTGCACTTCCTGTTGCTGTTTTTAATATGCAGCAGCTTCATGTGATGTATATGAGGTGCAATCTTGAATCTTAACAGAGAATGTTGCAATGTTCTTTGTTATAGTGTACTTAGAGTTGTTAGATGGAAGTAATATATCAATATAAAAAGCAAAATGCAGCAGATGCTACAGTTCTGAAATAAGAACAGAAAATACCAGCTCAAGCAGCATCTGTGGAGAGAGGAAGGCAGGGCTAACATTTCAGGTCTATGACTCTTCTTCAGAACCAAAAGCTGGATATATACATAAGGGAGACCTTATGACAGCTGAGGATTATGTTGATGAAGTGAGATGATACAGGTTGGTTGGAGGCTCATCTGAAGCATAAATGGTGGTGCTCGCTATTTGAGTCGAATGAACTGTTTCTGTATTCTAAATTCCAAGTAATACCCTCAGCAGAAAGGTATATATTTTGATGGAGTGGGGAGGGTCAGGGGGTAGAAATGGAGGAGTTTAGGAAGTGAACCATAATGAGAGAAAATGCATGCCTTGTTTAGACAGCCTAAATTCTCTGGGAAAATAACATGATGAATGGAAGCATTTTTTGTGGCCATTTTAAACTTGCTTCTCTTAAATGTGACAGTTTGTCTGTCAGCTTCCTACCATGTACCAAGCAAACTGGAAAGGTGGAATAAATGATCATTTTGAGGATCATTTCACAAACTGCAGGTGATCGATTTAATCCCAAAAGGATATGAGGTGGAAGCTGGAAGATGGAATTGTGTAAAAGCAGCTCCTAAGAGAGTTCTGAAGTTCAGCTCAGGCGCGAATGGCTTACGTTGTCCTAAAGTAAACTTTGTTGGTAAAACTAGTCTCTGTAAACTCTGTTGTGCCAAATATCAAACTGGCTGATTTGACAGCATCAGCTGAGGAAAGGAGACCATGTAAGAGTTGCCATAAATTCTTCAATTTAAAAAAAAAACCTCATTTTTGAAATAGGTATATGTAACAGTGGACTAGCAATTCAATTGTTGGGAATTCAATCGTGGTCTGGAAAGTTGTGAATATCTAGTAAATTGTGTGATTTAGGACCATAATAGCAGCAAGATCATTGTAAAAACCCAATCAGTTCACTACTATCCTAGTAAGGGAACCTGCCACTTTAACTTGGGCTTGGCACACATGTAACTCCAGGACCATGCTACATGATTGACATTTCATGCCCTGGAGGCAACTTGGGTAGTAAGTGTGGTCTTGCCCACATCAAAAGGGAATTTTCAAAAAGTCAAACTTCAAAGAAGAGATCAACAATAGCTTAGGGAAAATAAGATCCCAAAGGGATGTAAAGAAACAATAGGTGCCGAGGTAACAGGAGATATTAGATGGATAAAAGCAAAAAACTGCGGATGCTGGAAATCTAAAACAAAAGCAAAAACAAAAACAAAATACCTGGAAAAACTCAGCAGGTCTGGCAGCATCTGCGGAGAGGAGCACAGTTAATGTTTTGAGTCCGAATGACCCTTCAACAGAACTAAGTAAAAATAGAAGAGAGGTGAAATATAAGCTGGGGGGTCAAGAAGAACTGGATAGAGTTCACAGACAAAAAATGTCACAGACAAAAGGACAAAGAGGTGTTGAAAGTGGTGATATTATCTAATTAAGGGTTCCTTAACCGAGGTTTTACACCCACGGTGGTTGACAGGGCCCTCAACCGTGTCCAGCCCATCTCCCGCCCATCTGCCCTCACACCTTCTTCTCCCTCCCAGAAACATGATAGGGTCCCGCTTGTCCTCACTTATCACCCCACCAGCCTCCGCATTCAAAGGATCATCCTCCGCCATTTCTGCCAACTCCAGCATGATGCCACCACCAAACTCATCTTCCCTTCACCCTCCCTTCAGCAGCATTCTGTAGGGATTGTTCCCTCCGGGAGACCCTGGTCCATTCCTCCATCACACCCTAAACCTCAACCCCCTCCCACTGCAACTTCCCATGCAACCGCAGAAGGTGCAACACCTGCCCCTTTACTTGCCCTCTCCTCACTGTCCAAGGGCCAAACACTCCTTTCAACTGAAGCAGCATTTCACTTGCACTTCCCTCAACTTAGTCTACTGCATTCGTTGCTCCCAATGCGGTTTCCTCTACATTGGAGAGACCAAACACAGACTGAGTGACCCCTTTGCAGAACACCTTCGGTCTGTCTGCAAGCATTACCCAGGCCTCCCTGTCGCTTGCCATTTCAACACTTCACCCTGCTCTCTTGCCCACATGTCCGTCCTTGGCTTGCTGCATTGTTCCAGTGAAGCTCAACGGAAACTGGAGGAACAGCACCTGATCTTCCGACTAGGCACTTTACAGCCTTCCGGACTGAATATTGAGTTCAACAATTTTAGATCATGAACTCTCTCCTCCATCCCCACCCCTTTCTGATTTTCCCCCTCCTCCTTGTTGTTTTTTCCAATAATTTATTTAGATTTTTCTTTTCCCACCTACTTCCATTATTTTAAGTGTATTTCCATCCATTGTTTTATCTCTACCTTTTAGCCTATTTTGATCCCTTCCCCCCACCCCACCCCCACTAGGGCTACCTGTACCTTGCTCATCCTGCTTTCTACCCTTAATTAGCACATTCCTTAGATAATATCACCACCTTCAACACCTCTTTGTCCTTCTGTCTGTGACATCTTTTGGTTATCTCCACCTATCGCTGGCCCTCTATCCAGCTCTTCTTGTCCCGCCACCTCCCCCCCCAACCAGCTTATATTTGACCTCTCCTATTTTTACTTAGTTATGTTGAAGGGTCATTCGGACTCAAAACATTAACTGTGTTCCTTTCCGCAGATGCTGCCAGACCTGCTGAGTTTTTCCAGATGTTAGATGGAGTTTTGATTCAAAGGTGAGTTTTAAGGAAGGCCTTAAAGGAGGAGCAGGAGATGAAGAGACTGATATAGGGAAATTCAGAGCATGTGATCTAGGTGGTTTTAGGTTGTCACTGGTGGAACAAATAAAGGGGAGAGGCACAAGAGGCCAAGTCAGAGAAGTTGAGAGTTTGGAGAGGATCGTAGAGCTTGAGGAGGTTTCAGAGATGGAGAGTGGAATTTTCCATTCTGAAATCTAAGTTCAGTGACAGGTGTGGAAGTGTGAGTGATTCCTCCCGGGGGTTGGGGGGAGGAACATGGGACAGCTATGCATGAGCGATCTTGCGCTGTTCAGCTCATTACTTATGCATCTGCGTGGAGCACGGTAAGTCTCGTGGCGAGGCCGGGCAGGATGCCACCTTCTCTGCCATGACCTCTTGGACTCATATTTAAAGGGCACCTGGGCAACTTCCCTCCCTTTCCCTTTAACCTGCCTCCCACGTCCAGCCCCCACCCCCTCCTTAAGCCTTCGCACAGCTTGTGCTACCGGCATCAGTGTGAGTGAAGGTATGAGCAGACCCCAAGCAGCATCTACTGACCTCAACCTCGTGAAGAGGTGAAGCTCACCAGGTGCAAGCCACTTATACACAGTCGTAAAAGTGAACATTCTAATCTCCCGTTGGTCGGATCTTAATTCTGGCAAGGTGGCCTTTTAATGAGCATGCACGAGATGCTAATGCATGCACAAGGACTTCTCGACAAATCCCGAGAACAGAATTCTGACAGTCCATTCCAACATCGGGAAGCTAGTTTTTGGCCTTGTGCCAAGTTAATGTCCCCCCCACTCACCTCACTTCCCTCTGCTGGCGGGACCAGAAGATTCCGCCCTAGTGTGAGGCTAGGAAGAAATTTTAAATTGGAGATTTTGGGGGAACTGGGAGCCAATGTAAGTAATTGAGGACATAACTGAAAAGCGGATAGGACTTGATATGGAGTAGGATACAAGCAGCAGACTTTTCAGTGGGCTAAGTTTATGGAGAGTGTAGGCCAGGGCAGCATTGAAATAGTCAAGTCTGGAGGTGAAAAAGGCAAGGATGAACCTTTCAGCAACAGATGGGCATAAGTGGATGATCTAAGGAGTGGAAATAAGCAGCTTCTGTGCTGGAGATGGTGTGGTGTTAGGGTACATTGAAATAGCTAACATGTGCTTCAGCTTGTGACAGTGCCAGTGGAAGTGGTGGCAAGGGTGAGAAGATTGTGCCTAGAATTGGAGATGATAGCTTTAGTCTTACCAATGCCTATGATAGATAGCTTTATAAAACAAATTTAAGTGAGTTATCTCATGAGGCTGAGGGGATGGGATAGGCCATGGACCAGCAAACACCACTCAGCCCATTTCAGAATTTCATGGCTCCATTAGCCTGACTCATCCTGTCTGGATTCCACTTTGACATTCTCATGTATTCAGCACCTATATGCTACCTGATAGATTATGCCAATTTTTAATTATTCCTTGCATAAAAGAACATTTTTGAAGATCTGTTTTAAATTTGCTTTTCTTCTATTTAAATTTAACGCAGGTTTGAGAAATCCAGTAGTGATTGACTATGTTCACTTTATCTATATCACTTAATATTTTCAGTAACTCATTAATAGTCCATCTTAAGCTCCTCTGTAGAATTTAGATCCCATTTCTCTTCCCCAATTCTCTTACCCTATATGATGGGAATAGTCTTTGTTACTCTATGTCGTCTCCATTCCAACGTATTCCTTTTTAACCAACTCCACGCAGCAGTATTGCACTGCTCTGCCTTTGCGTCTTGGTTTTCTAATTACTTCTTCACAACATTTGACATTGAAAGTGATAAGTTTCTGTCACTTGATGGTCTTTTTTTCAATGTTTTGTTGTGAGGCACAGAGCACCCATGATCAAATTAGATCACAGAACTGGCTGAATGGCCTACTCCCGTTCCTGTGTTCCTATGTTCATTACCATACTCATGTAATTTTTTTTATCCCCAATACATAGTACTTTACATTTGTTGGTATTAAATTTCTTCTCTGTAATAATTACAAGTAGATTTAACAGTGTTGGAATACAATGGTATTTTTAGGCTTCTGAAGTCTAAAGCAAAAGTCTGATGGCATCTCTGAGGCTGCTCATGTCAGAGTTATTGACATCCAATATCATTCAGTTCAATTTATATTTTTATGACTTTAAATGACAAATCTGAGTCAATTTTAGACTTGTGTAAGTGGCCCAGGCATAGTTAAGATGAAGAGACACAGGATACATTTTCAGGATTTCTTTGAAACGAAATTTAACAATTAGCTGTGTGGCATTACACACCAAATTGCATATGTGTCTTATTGAAAATAAGGTTGTTTTGAATGATTTTTTTATTGCCCCTATTCCACACTCATCTTTGAGGTGGCACATAACAACATAGCATCTGCATTATAGATGAGAATGAAGTGAGAAACATTTGCTTTCCACTCACAGCTCTGAGCTTGTTATTTCGCTGTCAAATCCTTCGAATGGTTTAATATCTCTCATGCTAGCTGCAGATGCAATCAGAAAAATGGTCCCTTGTATTTTCAAGTTCATGCTGATCAGTATGTTTGAGAGTTAAGTCAAAAAATCCCCAGGGAGCTGAGATTTCACCTCAGCCTGGAATTTCCTGCGCGATTACACACAGGCACATTTCATAAAAGTGCAAATCAGACAGGGCCTAAGAGATCATGGAATTTGGGAAGTCAGCTCTTTCCAAATTTCCTCGATCTCTTTTGATCCCCGAATGATCCCGCTGCCTGAACGAGCCACCTCCCAAAGTAACAGACCCACCTCCACGTTACAGAGCCTCAATACATGGCTTTCCTGCAATTACTCTGAGGCTTTCTTCAAATTGGGACCTGATTACAAATACAGCAGAAGTTAAAGGGCTGAATTTTATCGGGATTTATGAAGCTCTGCTGTCAAGACTGAAAGCATTGGGAGAAGAGTGGCTATGAAGGACGGCCCTCCTACAGAGCCTAGTGAGAGTTTGCCAGAGTTTACCTGGTGGTCTCCACAAATGGCTGTGGCCCCTCCTGATGCTGGCAGGGGACCCTCGAGTGGGCATGTAAGTGGCTCGATTGGTTAACCAATTGCCACTAAGATGCTCGCTGCTGGTAATATGCCAAGACATCAGGCTCCCCTCCCCTCCATATTACCTCCTGCCTTCAAACTTACCCTCAAAAGGGCTGGAAAAATCGAGTTCAATGTATTTTTTTAATGATTTATTCTGGTTTTATTGAGTATTTTTATAAGCACATCTCCACATTTGGACCTGCTCTACTTGTTCTGTTTCTTTGAATGGATTTTCATGGCACCAGCTTAAGTCCATTAAAAATTGAGAAGCTTCCTTAGTCACAGGTTCTGATACAAAGTGTGCCTGATGGACCTGGATGATGGTGAAATGAGTCGAGACTTTAATTGTCATACTTCAGGGAGGCAAATATGGTGTGAGTTTGATGCTTTCACTCAGCCCCATTTGCTTACTCTGACTCATGTCCATTTACAATTATTTTACACGTGCCAATATTCTAATGGGATTTGCAGAAAATTTGTGTGTGACTGGATATTGACAGTGTGGGCCTAATCTTGGCTGTGCCCCACTCGAGAAATTCTTGGTCATTATTTTGAATCATTTTTAAAATTGTAACATTCATTTGAATAAGTTCAATTCACAGCATCAAACCAGTAGCTTCCTGTCCAGGTTCAGACACACTCATTAAATTTACAAAAGCTGAACTATTTGGGGTTGGCATAAGTGGAAGGAGGCATGAAAAACTCCTGCGATAATATCACAATGATGGCTTATTGGGTAAATGCATCATGTGGTATGGTACTGAATCAGACAGGCCAGGGAGGTTGTGGGGTTTGCTCCTTGATTTGCACTGAATTAGGTGACCCCGCACAGGGCGGTAGCACAGAAAGAGGCTATTCGGACATCATGTGTCCATGTCTGCCGAGAAGCAGCCATCCGGCCTAATCCCACCCTCCAAATCTTGGTCTGTAGCACTGTAGCTTGCAGCACTTCAGCCCATAAATCCAAGTACTTTTTAAACGTCCTACTGGGACAGAGTTCCAGATCCCCACCGCCCTCTGGACACAGGGTGCATGTGCCAGAAATATTCACATTCCTGTAAGACTCCTCAGGCCTTTAAAAATGACAGGCAAGAACAAGATGTAGAAAACCTGCTTCCCTATCCCACGCACCCCACTTTTGCCAGTAGGGGAAAGTGGTGGAACGTGGTTCACAACGTCAGCAGGGCCTTTTGAATTTAGCACTGAGTTCACCATTTTGGCTGTTGTAAGGATCTTAACCCACAGTGTGGGAGTCACTAATTTATGGAGTAGTTGTAAGCACTCTGGAAGGGAGGTCAAGGCCTGTTTAACTGTCATGATCTGAAATGTATTAAATTCCCCACTCTTTAAAATGTAAAAACAAACTGGTTGCAGCTAATTGTTAAAATAAAACCTCTGCTGGACTGCTTTGATTGAAGGCTAGCTGGTATTGCATCTGATCAAGCAGTTTCAACAGTCTTTTGTTGACATTTCCCTAAGGGCTATTTATTATAAATGCTTTGCTGAGTTTCAAAAGCTACAATTCTCTCTACAGGGGTTCTGAGTTCATGTTTCATTGATATCTTAAAGAGGCTATTAAAGGATTAGGGGGACGAACAGAAGTTTGTTAGTTTTTATAAGAGATGTAAAAGTTTGATGTTATCATGAGTGGGAGTTTCATGTTCACTAACAAGCCTGTACAGTGAAAGCTGTATTATATTTTTAGAATTTTATTTTATGGCGGCTCCACATGACTCCTGAAGTCTCCCCATGGTGAATATTGGGTGCTAGGCAATGGATTTGACATGGGGTGGATATGACGGGCCATGGGCGGGTGGGGTGGTATGAAGTGGCATTGATTTGGCATGGGGATATGACAGGGCATGGGAGGGCGGTGGGAGAGGTTTGATGGCTGGTGGCCCACCTGAAACACTGGGACAAATTCCCAGAGAACTGAGATGGGCCTTCTATCCTCCCCACCTCAGCACTTGCTTCTCCTGTCGCTTTCTATGCTCTGCTACTAGGGTTGGTAGGCCCAACTCCATCCCAGACCTGCCCACCAAGTGAGAATCTTGCAATTTGGGGTACTTTTTACCAAGACGGAGCAATGAGTCAGAAAATTTCCCACTTCGAGTTACCCACTTAGTTCTGATGTCTTGACTTGTTTAGTGAATATGGATGAACCCAGTGTCACTTGTACTTCCTTTCATTAAAAAAAAATTAAGATCTTTAGACTGTTTTAAAATGAACTAGAATGTTTTTAAAGGGAAAATAATCCAGATTTTCAAATAAGTTGGAGAGTCACCACTACACCCAGGTTTGGAGGTACACAGGATAGGGAGAGGAAGACTCAGGAATGAATGTCTAATTTCAACTTTGTAGAGTATAACCTTGAACCTCACCAAATCATTTCAGTCAGCAGGATGTTTCAGTCGGTGTGCGGGGGCGGGCCTGACATGCCGATACGTAAAATGACGCGCGATGATGTCAAGCGTGCGTCCCGACATCATCACGCTGTGTTGCGATGTTTCGTTCGGCGGGTGCACAGCCAACTCCAGCAATATGTAAACGGCCTATTAAGGCCACTAAGGAATTAATTAAGGTTATTGTAAACGCTGCCCATCCAACATTAAGGTTGGCAGTCGGGCGAAAAGGCCAAGCGGCCTTCGCGTTTTTTTAGGAAACCTCATGTACGAGCAGGATGAGATTTCCTAAAGCTTCTATTAATTAAATTTTCAAAATGTCATAAATATAAATGCATGCCCCATCTCATGTGACACAGTCACATGAGGGGACATGTTTAAATACATTTTTCAACGATTTATTTAATTTTTTCAAAATCAATTCAATCTCTCTGAGGCAGCTCCGTGTCTCAGGGAGATTGAAGCGCTCTTTTGTGTACATGCATGAAGGAGCACTGGCCCCGACTCTCCGCCCTCCCCCCACCTGCACAGGTAGCGTTCAGCGCTACCACTCGCGTATTACGCTGGGTAGGCCTTAATTGTCCTGCCTGCATAAAATGGCGGCGAGAAGCCAATTGCGGGCAGCAATCAGCTCCACGCCTGCCTGCTCTGCTGAGCCCACCTGCCAGTAAATAGAGAGGGAGAGATAAAGTGGAAGGTGGTGGGGAGAATTGCTCTCAATAGTGCAAAATGAATGAGAGTGAATTAGCAGCCATGGAAAATGGAATCATGTGGTTGTAAATTGGACTGTGTGTAAATCCGAATTGGGTGTAAATCAAGACTCGGGTGGAATTTTACACGGCGGGATTTACGCTCCCATGCCTGCTGTGACGGAGCTGTAAAATTCCACACTGGTTGTAAATCAGGACAATCAGGACTGGGCATAAATCGGTCCGGGTGTAATTTGGATTGGGTGTTAATCAAGACTGAGTGTAAATCGGTCCGGGTGTAAATCTGGCCTGGGTTTAATTTGGACTGAGTATAAATCGGGACTGGGGCTGGAATTCTAAGGCCCCTTTGTGTTGGGGATAAGGCCGCAAAATGCGGCAAGCCATTGTCATAGAGGCATAGAGCCATAGAGGCATAGAGGTCTACAGCACAGAAAAAGGCCCTTCGGCCCATCGAGTCTATGCCAGTCAAACATGTTCCTAACTATTTTAATCCCATTTTCCAGCACTAGGCCCATAGCCTTGTATGCCATGGCATTGCAAGTGCACATCCAAATACTTCTTAAATGTTATGAGGGTTTCTGCCTCTACCACCCTTTCAGGCAGTGAGTTCCAGATTCCCACCACCCTCTGGGTGAAAAAATTCTTCCTCACATCCCCTCTAAACCTCCTGCCCCTTACCTTAAATCTATGCCCCCTGGTTATTGATCCCTCCACCAAGGGGAAAAGTTCCTTCCTGTCAATCCTATCTATGCCCCTCATAATTTTATACACCTCAATCATGTCCCCCCTCAATCTCTTCTGCTCCAGGGAAAATAATCCCAGTCTATCCTGCCTCCCCTCATAACTAAAACTCTCCAGCCCAGGCAATATCCTGGTAAATCTCCTCTGCACTCTCTCTAGTGCAATCACATCCTTCCTATAATGCGGATTCCAGAACTGCACGCAATACTCCAGCTGTGGCCTAACCAGCATTTTATACAGTTCCAGTATAACCTCCCTGCTCTTATATACTATGCCTCGGCTAATAAAGACAAGTAGCCCATATGCTTTCTTAACCATCTTATCTACCTGTCCCGCTACCTTAAGGGACCGGTGGAAATGCACACCAAGGTCCCTCTGATCCTTGGTACTTCCCAGGGTCCTACCATTCATTGTGTATCCCCGTGACTTGTTTGTCCTGCCAAGTGCATCACCTCACACTTATCTGGATTAAATTCCATTTGCCACTGATCAGCCCATCTGACCAGCCGGTCTTTATCCTCCTCTAATCTAAGGCTATCTTCCTCACTATTTACCATCCCACCAATTTTCGTGTCATCCACAAACTTACTGATCAACCATCCTACATTCAAGTCTAAATCATTATATATATCACAAACGTCAAGGGACGCAACACCAATCCCTGTGGAACCCCACTGGACACAAGCAGCCAGTCACAAAAACACCCCTCGACCATCACCCTCTGCTTCCTGTCACTCAGCCATTTTTGGATTCAATTTGCCAAATTGCCTTGGATCCCATGTGCACTTACTTTCATTATCAGTCTCCCATGTGGGACCTTATCAAAAGTCTTGCTGAAGTCCAAGTAGACTACATGAAATGCATTGCCCTCATCTATATACCTGCCTCTCCAAGTGTAGCTTCTGTCCCTCAGAATTGCTTCCAATAGTTTCCCCACCACTGAGGTTAGACTGACTGGCCTGTAGTTCCCTGTTTTATCTCTTCCCCCCTTGAATAATGGTACCACATTGGCTGCCCTCCAGTCCTCTGGCACCTCTCCTGTGGCCAGAGAGGTATTGAAAATTATTGCCAGCCCCCCTGCTATCTCCTCCCTTGCCTCACCCAAAAGCCTGGATACATTTCATCCGGGCCTGGAGATTTATCTAATTTTAAGCCTGCCAGACCACTTAGAACCTGCTTCCTTTCTATGCTAATTTCTTTAATTATATCACAGTCCTTTAGTATATATTATTATATCAGTCCTTCTGCCTGATTTCCATGCCCATGTCGTCCCTCTCACTTGTGAACACCGACACGAAGTATTCATTTAGAACCCTACCTATGTCTTACGGCTCCACACACAAATTACCACTATGGTCCTTAATGGGCACTACTCTTTCCCTAGTTACCCTCTTACTCTTAATGTACTTGTAAAATAACTTTGGATTTTCCTTTATTTTACCTGCCAATGATTTTTCATGCTCCTTTTTTCTCTCCTAATTTCCTTTTTAACTTTCCCCCTATGCATTCTACACTCCTCAAGGGCTTCTGCTGTTTTAAGCCCTCGGTATCTGTCATAGGCCTCCCCTTTTCTCTTTTTTTTTCTAACCTCCATTCTAAACTCCATTTACTTCGACTTGACCATAAAATCCCACCTTGGGTGTAAATCGGGACTGGGTGTAAATCAACACTGAGTGTAAATCAGACCAGGTGTAATTTGGTAAAAACAAAAAAACTGCGGATGCTGGAAATCCAAAACAAAAACAGAATTACCTGGAAAAACTCAGCAGGTCTGGCAGCATCAGCGGAGAAGAAAAGAGTTGACGTTAGTTCTGTCGAAGGGTCATGAGGACTCGAAACGTCAACTCTTTTCTTCTCCGCCGATGCTGCCAGACCTGCTGAGTTTTTCCAGGTAATTCAGGTGTAATTTGGGCTGGGTATAAATCTTGGCTGGGGGCAGGATTTTAAGGCACATGGGCAGGTGCGTGCCCAACCCGATAAGGCGTAAAATCACGTGAGATTACATCAGGCGAGTGTCCCGGTGTCTTTGCGCACTTACATTAGATTTCGTGAGCAATTAAGCCCATTAACGGAACAATTGTCTGAAATTTTTCATGGCCTGTCCAACCTTACACTTGGTGGAAGGGCCAATCAGCCAGGCGGCCTTTACATTTTCCTTGAAACTTCATCCAAAGGCGGGATGAAATCTCCGTTATGAAATAAAGTAAAAAGAAATATCTGGGGACAGTATTTTTATGAGTTATGCTTTCAGGTGCTTGATGGTGCTGCATGGACATATTTTTGCAGCTTATTAGTGCTTCATTTTATTATTTGCAGTTGTCTGCCTTCAGGGAGCTCTTTCGAAGCGCTCACCTGCTCCCGCTATTAATTGGCCAGCCAGAGTGAAATCGAGGATGGGGCCTGATTGCGGGCGGTGGTTGACTTTGTGACTGCTCCCAGGCCAGCCTGCTGTGCCCGCACAAGGGGCTATAAACCCTGCCCTGGGTGTCATTCGGGACTGGGTGTAGATCTGATGGACCAGGTGAGAATCGGACTGGGTATAAATCATGACTGAGTGTAAATCGCGCGTCTCCGGCATCAGCATGAAGGGTTGGCAGAGGTGGGAGACCAGTGTCCGCAGGGTCCAATGGCGGCCTGACGGCCTATTCAAAAATGGCGCAGGCAGCCATGTGGAGGCAGTCATTGACTTTGCAGTGATGCATAGACGCAGAACATTGTTGTGGAACAGGGCAGGCGGGAGGGCAGGTCAGTGGGGCAATCAGCCCCGAGGTTTTCTGACAAATGTCTCGCTGCCCTCCTGGAGGAGGTGGCAGCACACTGGGATATCCTTGTCCTAAGGGATGGGAGGAGGAGGCCCCCCCAAGCAGACATTCTGACCTCAGTGCACGGCACTCTTACCTCCCTGTGGCACCCCCGACCTCATCGCCACCGGTTGACCTGGGCACATGGCGCCTCTCCAGTTCGAGAGCCTCCTGCTTGTATCTGGTCAGTATGAGAAGGTGGGGCTGCCCTTCGCCAGTCCACAACCTTTCGGCATTATTATAGGATGTCTTCTCCTGAAAAGAGAGAGGAGCATTCATTAGTCCACCCTGTACCTGCATCGCCATTGCAGCCTGGCCAACCCCAGCTGAGGAAAACCTCGCAGGGCTCAGCCAGTTCATGATCCAAAACGCTCACTCCAAGCAGCCAGGGCTCACCCCCTTGTCCAGAAGCTGCCTCATTGACATTTACCACTCACATGCTAAGAACCCTGAGATCCGGGGGAGGGTGGGAGGGCCGCTCCTAAATGCTGTGCTAAGTGACCCATGCCAACACGGTACTCACCCTTCCCGATTGCAGGAGATCATTGAACCGTTTACAGCACTGAACCCATGAGTGGCTCATCACATCATGGGAGTTCACCCTGCATGCTACCTCCTCCCAGGCATTTTTGGTGAGGTGGGGGACCTCCTCCTCCTGTCCCTTAGGACAAGGATATCCCGGCTTGCTGCCACCTCCTCCAGGAGGGCAGCGAGACACTCGTCAGGAAACCTTGGTGCTGCAGCGCCATTGCAGCCTGGCCAACCCCTCCTGAGGAACACCTCGCAGGGCTCAGCCAATTCATGACCCTGGAGCCGCAATACACTCTGCTCAAGCAACCAGGGCTTACCCCCTTGGCCAGCTCCTGCCTCATTGACATTTGCCATTTACGATCTAGCACCTCTGAGGTCCACGGGGGATGGACAGCTCTTAACTGCTCTGCAAAGTGACCCATGCCAACACGGTACTCACCATTCCCAATCGCAGAAAATGATTGAAGCCCTTCCAGCACTGCACCCATGTGCGCCTCACCACATTGTGGCTGCTGACCCTGGATGCCACTTCCTCCCAGGCCTTTTTGGTGAGGTGGGTGGACCCCCTCCTTCTGTCCCTGAGGACAAAGGTTTCACTCCTCATTGCCGCCTCCTCCAGGAGGGCAGCGAGACACTCACCCGAAAAACACGGGGCCGACTGCCCCCCTCCACCGGCCTGCCCTCCCGCCTGCTGCGTCCACTCACAACAGCTTCCATTGACAAGACTTCCATTTCCTTCAGTGGCAGGCTCCCAGGGGCTGCCGAGGCCGCATTTGAATTGGCCACCGGGTCACTATTGGACTTGGTGGACATTGAGCTCCTGCCTGCCCTTTCATGCTCATTCTCACACCGTGTATCACACTAGATGAGCCTTAATTGGCCCGCCCATGTAAAATCGCAGAGCACTGCCCACCCCCAACGACCCCACATGCCAAAGGCAAAATTCTGCCCTGGGTGTAAATTGGAAATTAGTGTAAATCTGGACTGGGTGCAAATCGGGACTCAGTGGGCTGAAGGGTCTCTTCTGCACTGTGTGATTCTTTGATTCAAAAAGGACTGGGTGTAAATCGGAAATCAGTGTGAGTTGGGATTGGGTGTAAATCGGGACTGGGTGTAAACCAGGACTGGGTGTAAATCAGAAATTAGTGTAAATCAGGACTGGATGTAAATTGGAAATTAGTGTGAATTGGGATTGGATGTAAATCGGGACTGGGTGTAAATTGGGACTGGGTGTAAATTGGGACTGGGTGTAAATCGGGACTGGGTGTAAATAGGGACTGGGTGTAAATCGGGAGTGGGTGTAAATCGGGACTGGGTGTAAATCAGGCCAGTGTTTGGGAATTGTGAAGGTCCGGGGAATGTGAATCCTGCTGCTGATTCATTATCGCCCATTTCTTGTTGTTGACCAATTGCACACTCATGGGCCAGGAGTTTACATTATTCGGGCGGGATTGGTGGAAGTGGGTGGGGGCAGTCGCGGGGCCAACTGCCGCCTGCGATCGGCTCCGCACCGCGATTTCACGTGGACGGGCCATTTAAGGCCTGCCCTGTGTGGATTGCAAGTGGTAGCACTAACTGTACAGGCGGCCAGAGGAGGGAGAGTCAGGTCCAGCGCTCTTTCGTGCACATGGGTGGGAGCTGCCTCAGGGAGATTGAAGTGCTTTTTAAAAAAAAATAAGGACAGTAAGAATTTAATGAAACATGTCCCCTCATGTAACTGTGTCACATGAGATGGGACATATTTTTATTTTCAAAGTAAAGTTTTTATATAATCAGTATTAGCTTTAGAAAACTTCACCCCGCACGTGGATGAGGTTGGCTAAAAAATGTAAAGGCCGCTTGGCCTTTTTGCCTGCCCACCAACCGTTAGACGGGCAGCGTAAATTTGAAGTTGATTACTTTGTTAATGGCCTTTCAATTATCGGCGGGCACGCAGCCGACTCCAGCACGCACGCTCTGAATGAAATATCGTGCGACAACACAATGATATCGGGACACACGCCTGACATCATCGCATGTCATTTTACATTCGGGCGTATCGGGCGCGTGCCCACACACCGAATGTAAAATGCTGCCCATGGTGTGGAGCTGGATGGTGGCAGTAAGATTCCTTCCAAAATTGAGGAGGGCAGCTATGGATAATGTCTGAAAATTCCCTGTGTCACTGCCCGCTACTGTCTACTCCTTCCCTACTCGCTGGGTGTAAATGATGAGGAAGAGCACAGCCTGGAACCCCAGCAGTGATTCCTGCCCTCCACCGTCACAATGGCAGCCTTGTCTTGAGGCTGACACGAGGTGTGATGGTAGACTCTGGAAAGCAGCAATAAATTTCCAGATGGAGGAACTGGGCCTTCCAGTGGCTTCCATTTGCCCTTGACCAGAGTTGTTTGCTAATCTCTTTCCAACTTTCAAGTCTGTTTCTTCCCAGTTAAGGTCCCTCATCTGTTCCCTGCTGCAGCATCACAAGGCTATAGCTCTTCCTGGTAGCTACTTCCACACTGGGGGTAGGTGGTGGTACAGTAGTATTGTCTGGACTAATAATCCAGAGATCCAGGATAATGCTCTGGGGACCTGGGTTCAAATCCCACCATGGCAGATGATGGAATTTGATTTCAATAAAAATTTGGAATTAAAAAGTCTGATGTTGTAAATACCTATCTGGCCCACTAATGTCCTTTAGGGAAGGAAATCTGCTGTCCTTGTCTGGCCTACATGAGACTCTTAAATGCCCTCTGAACAAGGACAATTAGGGATGGGAAATAAATGCTGGTCCTAGCCAGTGATGCCCACATCCCATTAATGAATAAAAAGAATTTGACACTGCAAGCATGGTGAATGGACAGCAAACTAACAGTAGGAGGTGGGGTACACATGGAGGGACAGCAGAAACCCAGTGCTTGATGCCTGCCCTGAAAGTCCACATAAAATAGAGATGTGCAGCACACCTCCAAGAGAGATGGTGGAAGAGTGTAGAATTAAAGCTCAGGAGTTGATATTGCTTAGGGTAGATCTCCTTGCAAGTTACTGTTCTCCTTTTTGTATTAAGTCACTTCAAATAATTTCTAATGGGAAGCAATGGGCAATGGAAGGTAATCCATCGACTGATTTTGGGAACACATAATTCTCAAATACACAGGTCAAGTAGGTCACCTATTCCTCTATGACATTAATTGGATTTTTTTCCCTATGCTATTACCCCAAGTCCAGAATTTTACTTATGACACCTTCCCCCTGAGCACAGTAAAAAAATCCATGAGTTGTTTCACGTACCTGTGAAACTTGTATCAAACGTACCTTTGGTCGAGCCTCACCACCAAGACTCTTAGGTAGAAAAGAAGCAGTGATATCTTAGAAATAAGTCCATGGCGCTTTGTATTGTGGATTTACAACATTTACTATTCTAATTTACTATAAATTCTTTCAAATTATTTGAAAGAGAAACATAACCAGCTAAAAGCAATGTTTAGTTTAGCTGCTGAGAACCAGAAGTTGAAATCTGGATCAGGTTTTCTGAATGAGCAGTTGCTAACAAATAATGTTTGCTGTACACTTGCCAACACCATTTTTGTGTGGATTACAGTCCTAAATATAATTTCTAATCAAAACTCTAATTCCTCATCCTTCACACCCCAGAACCACATTCTCAAAGGTATCCAATCCACAATATTTAACTTCAAACACAGTGCATTGACAAAAAAAAGAAAAATTATCAGCTATGTTTTAAACTCAGCACTAAGTAATTCACTTTTGTATTTATCTTGTGCTTTTCATGTTCCCAAGGCCTAGCATTGTGAGGTTGTGTTTTATTGAGCCTCTGTTTCCAGCCACTCTCTGTTCTGGCTCTGTTCTATGAACGACACCAGGAGTTTGTGGTTGGGATATTGTATAATTACAGCCTGCTGTGTACACAAACAGTTATATAGAAGGTATGGTGCAGAAACAGGTCATTCAACTCAACTGGTCTATGCCAGCATTCATGCTCTGCATGTACTCTCACACTACTTCATCTATCCCTCTCTTAAGGCAACCTTCTATTCCTTTCTCCTTAATGTATTTACTGAGCTTCCCCTTAAATGTGTATGTGCTATTTGTCTCAGCTATTCCACATGGTAGTGAATTCTACATTTTCACTACTCTCAGGAAAGAAGTTTGTCCTGAATTCCTAATTGATTTCATTAGTGACCTTCTTATATTTATGACCTATAGTTTAGTCTCCCCATGACTAGAAACACCTTCTCTATGTCTGACCTATTATATCCCTTCATAATTTGAAGACCTCAGTTAGATTACCCCCTTAGCTTTCTCTTTATCTAGCGGAAAAACTCCCAGCCTGCTCAGGCTTTCTTGATGGTTATAACTTCTCAATTCTAGTATCATCCTTGCAAATCTTTATTTGTACATTTCGCAGTTCCTCTAATCCTAGTCTTTTTCATAATTTAGGAACATAAACAATTCACAGTACCCTAAGTCTGATTCAGTAATGATATAATTACCACATTTTGTGTGCACAGATTTAGTAGGTAATACAAATTAAGCACAGCCATTCACCACTTCATCTAACAAGGTCACATATTTGTTTATAAGTTTATTTATTAAGCTCCAAAGTGCCCTTACTGTTGCTATTCAGCTATCATGGCAGCCAGTTTGCACACAGCAAGATTCCTTTACAGCATTGAGATAAATGATAGGTAAATATCACACTGCAATTGCATCCCTCCACCATTGGTGGTGCTAGAGCACCTCAGTTAACATTTAGTGAGCAGTGATAGGTGGAGATAACTAAAAGATGTCACTGACAAAAGGACAAAGAGGTGTTGAAGGTGGTGATATTATCTGAGGAATGTGCTAATTAAGGGTAAAAGCAGGACAAGCAAGGTACAGATTGCCCTAGTGGGGGTGGGGTGGGGTGAAGGAATCGAAAAAGGCTAAAAGGTAGAGATAAAACAATGAATACATTTAAAAATAATGGAAATAGGTGGGAAAAGAAAAATCTATATAAATTATTGGAAAAAAAGTGTGGGGTGTTGTGGGGGGGGGGGTGGGGGGCGGAATCGGAAAGGGGGTGGGGATGGAGGAGAGAGTTCATGATCTAAAATTGTTGAACTCAATATTCAGTCCAGAAGGCTGTAAAGTGCCTAGTCAGAAGATGAGGTGCTGTTCCTCCAGTTTGCATTGAGCTTCACTGGAACAATGCAGCAAGCCAAGGACGGACATGTGGGCATGAGAGCAGGGTGGAGTGATGAAATGGAACAGCACCTCATCTTCTGACTAGGCACTTTACAGTCTTCCGGACTGAATATTGAGTTCAACAATTTTAGATCATGAACTCTCTCCTCCATCCCCATCCCCTTTCCGATTCCCCCCCTCTTTTTTTCCAATAATTTATATAGATTTTTCTTTTCCTACCTACTTCCATTATTTTTAAGTGTATTTCCATCCATTGTTTAGTCTCTACCTTTTAGCCTATTTCAATCCCTTCCCCCCACCCCATCCCCACTAGGGATATCTGCACCTTGCTCGTCCTGCTTTCTACCCTTAATTAGCACATTCCTTTAGATAATATCATCACCTTCAACACCTCTTTGTCCTTTTGTCTGTGACATATTTTGGTCATCTCCACCTATCACTGGCCCTCTATCCAGCTCTTCTTGTCCCACCGCCCCTTAAACCAGGTTATATTTCACCTCTTTTCTATTTTTACTTAGTTCTGCTGAAGGGTCATTCGCACTCAAAACATTAACTGTGCTCCTCTCCGCAGATGCTGCCAGACCTGATGAGTTGTTTTCCAGGTATTTTTGTTTTTGTTTTGGATTTCCAGCATCCGCAGTTTTTTGCTTATAACAATTAGTAACCCCATGTTCTGCACCTCAGAGTAACTCCAACCTTGGACCAACTCTGCTTCCTAAACTACCATAGCTTTTATGATATAAATAATTTTAAAAAAAGGACCGAATAAATGCCTCAAAAAAGCAGATTGAATTCCACCTGTAGGTCCTGTTCCAAATCTCTCCTGCCTTCTAATTTCAGTTTACCTCAAAACTACACTTGATTCACCCAATGAACAATGTTAAGGGAATTATCTACCTTTTTTCAAATACCTGATGAGGAATGGAAGATTAAAAATTTGGATAAATATCAAAACAAAGAGAGAAATGCACAGATGTAATGAGAAATCAAAAACATTTGCAACAAGCATCCTGAGAAAGAATGAGATATAAAAAAGTGTTGCCGATGAACAAAGATATGGGGCTGAATTTTCACATTGTGTGTGTAGAATGTGGGTCAGCCCTTTCTGACTTCCAAAATGTATACCCAACTAATGAATGAATTTTCCCAGCACTTTTGTTTCTTCAGGCAGTGTTCAGGTTTGCAGTGCAGTTTGCGAGCCACAATGGAATACCAGAGAAATGCAGATGTGGAAGTGGTTTTGACAGAAGGCCTGCCCCAGTCCTCAGAGGCAGCTGTCCAGCTCCCCAACATCATTTAAAGACCCCTAAACTTCACCCCACACTCCCCTCGCAGCCCTGCCTAGCCCCATGTGACCTCATGCCCCCTCATATTCTCCCATGCCCCCTCCATGCACCCTTTTATTCCTAATGCTACCCATGCCTCCCCCATAACTTCCATATATCCTCCATAGAGATCAGCCACTATACACTCTGCACCGTCCTCAGGAGTCATGCAATAGTAAGGGGAATTATTTTAAATGCAGATGTAGGAAAAGGAAACCTGTGACAATTTAATAAAGCTCTAATTCAAAAATCTCTCATGGATATTGCAAAAAATTATACTCTGTTAGAGAAAAAACATTTAATCCCTTAACCTGCCATAAGTTGTGTAAACAAACGATCATGTACTCATTCAGAGCTGTCTGTACATTTAAATCACAGAACCAAACATGACAAGGGGGTTTACCAACACATTTTTTTGACATTCTTTGACATTCTTGGCTGCATTACAGTTTTTTCTCCAATGGAAAAAGTATTGTAATGCATATCATCACATACACAATGCTGGTCAATGTATTGGTCAACTTAACTTTTCAGGACAGAGCCCCAGGATGAATAACTGCATTAAAATCACATCTACATTACAATACAGCATTTAATAGTGACATTAAAAGAGTTAACACATTTTACATATATCTATCTGAATGTTCCTGACTCCTCAGCAGACTTCTAACCGTGATCATAAGCTCTACAAGGGGGTGTGATTTTTTTAGAGAGAGAGGGAGAGGGAGAGAGAGAGAGACAGGAGTGAGAAGAGAGACAGAAAAGGAAATAATCAGAGATATAAACAAACAGAGGAACAGTTAGAAAAGAAAGAGACATTCTCCCAACCTACTGCCCTAACTTTATTGGAAAATCAGCAGTCAGAGAAACATTCCAAATAGCTAAAAATAGTTATTTCAGCCATTTCTCCAAGTTTCCTGCAATCATCCACTGAAACTGGAGATCAGGAGAACCCTGCTGAGATAACCAAATTACTTAGCTGGTGACATCATTGTTCTAGGTCAGAATGGGGATGATTGAATATTCCCCTATCACCTAGACACTACTGTAGTGAGTGGGACTGATTTTATATACATAATTTGTATTCTGTGACTATCTTCCACTCACTGCATTTTTGCTGGAGAAGTCACCCTGTTTTTATCAGGAGAAGTTGCTATATTATTGGCCACGAGTAAATAGTCTGTTGTCAAATACACTGCTGATGCAAGCCCTATCATAAGTTCCACCCTGCTTCCAACTCATTGCTGACAGTGGTGTCAATAGACACTCTGCAGTTATCTGTATGAGGAACACAACAGGAGGTCAGCTGGTGAGAGTACAAGTAAGATTCTGATCAGCTGTTAGGCCCAACATTCTCATCAGTCAATGTGGCTGTTAGATTTCTCTAGGCTGAGTCTTGATATGAGTGAGTCAGTCTGTGATGTGATGTTCCTAGTCAGTTTATTCTCGTAAAGCAAATGAAGAAAGCCACAGAGATAAGAAATTGGACAAATATTTACTTGTTCAAACAATATACGCTGTATTTCTGACAGGAGAACACATGGAGGGAATGAGGAAAACAAATAATTGCCTAAAAACCAGCATTGCAAGAAACAAACAGTAAGTCCATCTAAATTTGAAAGAGAAAATGTCATTTGTGGAAAAATAACTGCGCATTAATGATGCACACTATAATGTGAGTAGTAAATCTCCAAAACTTGTTGGTAGATTTACATCAGCCCAACCATTAGCATCACACAAATTGCAACAGTCTCCTAGCTCCCTTGTTATTTTTAAGAATTTGCTGGATTTGTATATTAATTTCCCATTAAACTCACCAGAGAATGTTTGTGCAGGAACTCAACAAAGTACCTTTTTAAAAGCAAGATCATTTTAAAATCAATGCCGATCAACCTCAACAATTTAAACTGTTGAATTACATTCCACAGGTAATTTAATTTAACTAAGTTAGAGATTTATAAAATCTAAAATTTGTTTCTCACTTTTTCTTTCAGTTTCTTTTGTCTCTCTCTCTTGATTTCAACTTTCTTTCCCACTCTTCTCTTTTTGTACTTGAATTGCCACTAACTCAGAACCTTATCCATCATTCTTCTGTTTCTCATCATTTGTTGAGGTGCCAGATATTGTTTGATAAGCATGACGCATTGAAGTATTATTTAAGATTCCCCCCACCCCACCCCCACTAGGGCTCTCTGTAACTTGCTCGTCCTGCTTTCTACCCTCAATGTCACCTATTAGCACATTTCTTAGCTAATATCACCACCGTCAACACCCCTTTGTCCTTTTGTCTATGACATCTTATGGCAATCTCCACCCATCACTGGCCCTCTATCCAGCTCTACTTGTCCCACTCCCCCTTAAACCAGCTTATATTTCACCTCTCTTCTATTTTTCCTTAGTTCTGTTGAAGAGTCATACAGACTCAAAACGTTAATAGTATTCCTCTCCGCAGATGCTGTCAGACCTGCTGAGTTTTTCCAGTTATTTTTATTTTTGTTCTTGTTTTGGATTTCCGGCATCCACAGTTTTTTGCTTTTATATTATTTAAGATTGTTTTACTGTTCATCAATTGGCAGTGAAGTGGAGAATCGGACATTCCAGCATGGCATTCCACAGTAGAGTTGAGAGACTCAATGTCCTACCTAGTGTATGTCCATTTTGTAAGCTCCACTTATCAGCTATGCCAGTAGAGGGAGATACTGAGGGGGCCAGTGACGGTCACTGGTACCAGGAGAGAAATGACAAACATCCCTGAACCCCTGGACCATGTAAAAAGAAAGGCTAGCACCTTATGGAACACCTTTCATAACCTGAAGACATCCAAAGCACTTTTCAACCAATTAAGTAACTTTTTTGAAATGCAGTTACTCTTGTAATATAGCCATTTCATGCACAACAAGGCCCCACAAACAACAATGTGATAATGGCCAGATGGTCAGTTTGAGTGCTGTTGGTTGAGGGATGAATAATGACCAGGACAAAGGGGCCATTAAGTAGGACATTAAGTGTGTTGCACATAGCTGCAGATTTGATTTTCCAGAGTGTTACACTGTGGGTGGTATCCACAGGTAGAGGAGGCTGAGATTAAGCTCTCCACCTCCTCTTTCTTTCCCCGATGGTCCAGGAGTGTCACTGCTGTCTATCCAATGCACAAACTAATTCTTAAAGGAGCAACCCTAGATAAAGCCGTACAAAGTTGATTGACGTGTGAGCTGTTAACGATGGAGTGAGGGCAACAAGTTTGGTGAATAATAGAACCAGCAGTCATTAAACAATGAAATTAAATGATTGAAAAATAGGCAAAGGAAGGACTGAGAATGAGAATGAATTTGCACACTATAATTCAATGTCAAATCAGGTTCTGAAAGAGAAATAAAGAAAGGGAAGAAGATTGAATTAAGGGAGAAAGAGGGAAAGGAGACAGATAGGAAGCATAGGAAAAAAAACTTGACACTTTTAAAATCTCCCTAAATAATTCACACTCTGAAGGAATGAGACTATATTTATAATTGTTCACTTTCTGGCGGAGAGATTGACCATCATTAACAATCCTCAGTTGGTTAAGAGGGTACTGGCACTGATAATTATCAGACTTAACTTTTTGTGGGGGGTTTAATGAGTAATTAATAGGTAAATGCAGCAGCTTTTCGATAATCACGGGGAAGTTAAGTTAGAGATGTTGTTTTCATAAGGACTAAAAACAAAGCTACACAGCTCATGGCAATTCACAATTCATGAGGTATCTCTTCTTTGCGAAAACCTTCTGACCAATTTATGCATTCGTAACCATGTACATCATTCACATATCATTATTTTTTTCAGGAAAATCTGGCCGATCATCTTTCCTGTCACCAACAAAAAGATAACTACTATATAATTCCCTGAACTTATTGGGTTGGATTTTCATGTTACAGTCGATAATCACTACTTAGACCATTTCCTGATATTGCATTCCCGCTTCCTAATTCACCCCATACACTCACCATATTTTCATCCCATGGAGTTGGGATGAGTTCGAATTGGGGCTTCCAACTCTGGAAGCAGGTCCATGGAAAACAGATGCTGAGGCAGGCAGGTTGGAAGGCCTGCTTCTATTCACTGGGACGTTGGCCCAGTTCTGTAATGAGTGCTTGGCATCCTAGGTTTTATCTCTCACCTTTTCACCCTTTCACGACCCACCCCCCATGCCCTCCCCAAATCCCCATGCATGCCCTCTGCATAACCCCCATGCCAACTCATTCAGTATAAACTATGGACAGGGCTCATGAGCCCTGTAATAACATTGGAAATAACATTTAATAATATATTTGAGATGCTCAAGAAACTGCCAAAATAAATAAACAACCATTCAAAAATCTCTTCAAAAAACTTTAACCATTTTGTGTTCAGTTTATAGGATTAATCAAAATGAAGCCCTCTTGACAACTGTGTGAACAACCACTGTTGAGCTAAAATTATTAGTGGGTTTGGAACCTATCCAAGCATTCATAATGGTATTCAGTTGCACAACTGAATAAATAAAGCCTGCAGAGCCAAATAGTTAGTGGGGCTTGGAGTTCAGTCAAAAATTTGTCCTGGGATCCAAAGCACAGCTATGTCAACAACCAGCCTCAAAGGCTGATTACATGATAGTCTTTTAAATGGTGGAATAGATGGCCACCTGCTCCATGGCATCAAAAAACTGAACAGGTGGTTGGACTTTGAATTATTGTAAAGGTTAAAGCACAATGTCCAAATAACAAATACTGGTGAATGCAGGAGAACACTTTATCCACTGGATAATATACACTAATGCATCTGAACACTTTCATAATGCTGGTCAATTTAATGATCACTTACCTTTTAAGAACAAAGTGCTATCATCAATCATTGCATTAAAACAAACTGAAATTATCATGCAGCATCTAATTATGACATGTGAAGTTGGAAACACCTTTTAAATTTACCTGGCAAAAGATTCCCAACTCCACAACAGATCTCTTCCAAGGTTCATGAACTGATTGACTTAATGTGTTTCACACAGTCTTTAGGAACCTACCCACCTCACTAAAGATCTCAAATTCAGGCAAGTTCAAAATTGGGCAGACATTTAAAAGGCTGAAGTCCATATCGGGTCACAAACCAACATGTTTCTTGCCCAAGTTAAAATGGTGGCTGGCAGGCTGTGAAATTTAATTTCACAATAACACCATGCCTCTAATTTTAGTCACCCGGCATCGGTTTGCCTAGCATCTGGCTGATTAAATCTCCCTTTATGGATATAAGGATCAGGTTAGATCTTCGCCAGGTCTCTGGCACTATTCCTTTCTCTACTGATTTTTTTTATACGTATATAATAATGTTTCTGCTGTGCCTCCCTGGCTTTTTTTTCCGCATGTGTGATTCTATCCTCTAGCAATTTTATCAATAATTTCCGGATACCCACCTAGAGAAGGGCTGATCTCCATGAGTTAAAAAGCGATCTGAACCAGGCAGATTGGGAACAAAGATTACCAGGTAAAAATGGGAAAGAAATAATCGGAGGTATTTAAAAAGGACATTGTTCAAGGACAGACTGAATGTATTCCTTTGATTGGGAAAAGAAGGGCATTCAAAGCTAGAGGCTCATGAATGACTCAACATATAGTACTTAAAATGAATCTGAAAAAGGAGGCTTATGGTAAATATCAGGCTCGTAAGATGATAGAGAGTGAAGCAAAGTACAAAAAGTGGAGAAGGGAACTGTTAAAGAAATTAAGGGGGTGGGATAAAGAGAGTGTATGTGAATAAATTTGCAGGTAACATAAAAGGGAATACTAAAGTCTCTAAGATAATATTAGAGCTCAGGAGGATATAGGCAGACCAGTGAAATGGACAGACACATGGCAGATAAAACTTAATGCTGAGAAGTGATAATTGATGCATTTTGGAAGAAACAATGAAGAAGACAAAGTAACTAACAATGACACTTTAAAGTGGGTGCTGGAACAGAGAGGTCTAGGGAATGGGGTTGTCACATACACAAATGAAAAAAATCAAATTCTGCACTTCTAATTTTATGAATAGCCTATCAGAAACTATGGGCAGAATTTTGCTCTTGATGGGCAGGCGGGCCCCACTGGCTCAGCGGTGGGCGGGCAGCCGATTGCTGCTGCCGAAATGGGCCCCACTGCCATTTTAAGTGGGCAGGCCAATTAAGGCCCTCAAGGTGTGACGGCTGGCGGGAAGTGCAATGCGACTCATGTGCATTTCTCAACTGTCAGAGTGCGCTCTATCACGAATGTCCGTGAAAGGGCGCACATCTCCCTTAGACTAAGTGCTGCCTCAGGGAGAGCGCTGAATGTTTTTCAAAGTGTAAAAATAGAAAAATAAAAAAATTATTATCATGTCCCATTCATGTGACAATGTCACACGAGATGGGACATGTTAATAAATATCACAGAAACTTTATTAAAGATTTTTAAAACCGACATGAAACCTCATCCCGCCGGTTAATGAGGTTTCATGTATTATCAGAAGCCCACCGGGGCTCTTGGCCTGCCCACCAACCTTAAGGTTGGATGGGCAGGACCTTTAATTGATTTAACTACGCTGTCAATGGCC